>NC_080072.1:75257489-75562099 GCF_949987535.1 Balaenoptera acutorostrata
TACCAATTTCTCCCTATATCCTCCACCTCCCAGCCCCTGGCTACCGCTCTTCTACTCTCTGTTTCTATGAGTTTGACGTTTTTTTTAGATTCCACCTATGAATGATACCACACAGTATTTGTCTTTCTTTGTCTGGCTTATTTCACTTAGCATAATGCCCTCAAGATTCATCTATGTGGTTGCAAATGACAGAATTTTTCCCTTTTTAAGGTTTAATAGTATCCTGTTGTGGATATCTATCTATCTATCTATCTATCTATCTATCTATCTCACATCTTCTTTATCCATTCATCCATTGATGGACATTTAGCTTGTTTCCATATCTTGGCTATTGTGAATAATGCTGCAATGAATATGGGAGTACAGAAGATACATTTTTGAGATAATGATTTTGTTTTCTTTGGATATATACTCAGAAGTGGGATTGCTGGATTATGTAGTAGTTTCTTTTTTTTAAATTTCTTGAGGAACATCCATATGTTTTCCCATAGTGGCTGTACCAGTTTATATTCTCACCAACAGAGTGCAAGAATTCCCTTTTCTCCACATCCCCACCAGCACTTGTTATCTTTTACCTTTTTGATAAAAGATAATCTAACAGGTGTAAGGTGATATCTCGGGGTGGTTCTGAGTTGCATTACCCTGATCAATGGTGATGTTGAACATCTTTTTCATGTACTTGTTGGCCATCTGTATGTCTTCTTTGGAAAAAATGTATATTCAAGTCCCTTTGCCCATTTTAAATTGGGTTATTTGGTTTTTTATCTAGCTATTAATTGAATTCCATGGATATTTTGGATATTAACCATTTATTGGATACATGGTTTGCAAATATTTTCTTCCATTCAGTAGGTTGCACTTTATTTTGTTGATGTTTTCCTTTGCTGTGCAGTAGCTTTTTTAGTTTTGATGCAGTTCTACTTGGTTTATTTTTGCCTTTATTGACTTTGCTTTTGGAGTTAAATCCAAAAAATCATTGCCAAGACCAGTTTCAAGGAGTTTACCCCTTATGTTTTCCTCTAGGAGTTTTTATGGTTTCAGGTCTTATGCTCAAGTCTTTAATCCACTTTGAGTTGATTTTGGTATGATGTAAGATAGGGGTCCATTTCATTATTTTGCATGTGGCTGTCCAGTTTCCTCAATGTCAATCATTGAAGAAACTATCCTTTCCCTATTGAGTGTTCTTGGCTTCTTTGTCATAAATTAATTGACTATGTATGCACGGATTTATTTCTGGGCTCTCTGTTCTGTTCCATTGATCTATGTGTCTGTTTTTTTTTGTCAATACCATACTCTTTTGATGACTATCACTTTGTAATATAATTTGAAGTCAGGAAGTGTGATGCTTCCAGCTTTGTTCTTTTTTCTCAAAACTGCTTTGGCTATTTTGGGTCTTTTGACATTGACTTTTTAAAGAACTCTGAACAGCTGTCTTGTCATTTTCTTGTGCCTTTTATCTGATTATTTTCTTCACATTGTTGATTAATTTGTTCCTCTATTCTCTGTCTCTGTCTCTGGAAACTGGAAGTTAGGTCCAGAGTTTTGACATTATATAAGTTAAGCATTTTGGTAAGAGTGCTTGATAGGTGATAATCTATATTTCATAACACACTCCATTCTAAAGCATATAATATTAGATTGTTCTTGATAAGTGATGATAAGTTTGATAACCCAGGAAGATGGTGGCTCCTAGAAGTCTCAATTTTAAAGGTATATTTTTCTCTTTGCAAATTTAAAATAATTCATACTGTAATACATTAGAATTTGTGAATATCTTGTTCCTTAACAACATTTTTTACCAATGTTTTTGTATCCATTGATACCCCTTGCCTAAATCAAATATTACATTTGATCTGGAAAATGATGATTTTTCTAATTCTGTTATTCTGTGTATATTTATTCATGGACATTCTTCTGTACAGATATTCCCTCCACTTTGACAGGTGTGTGACCTAAGATAATGGAATGGCTTGGTAGAGCAGACACATCCTTGATAGGTTTAGGCAGCTTTGTGATGGTTGTAAAAGAAAACATCAGAGCTTTTCAGAGAAGACTAAGCTAACCATAAGGGAAGGGAGGGACACACCACACACATACACACACACACACACACACACACACACACACACACACACAAACACACATACACAGATTGATTGACCACCGAGTGACTATATGACTATTTCAGGGAAGGCTCCTGAGAAGGGGCCAGTAAACTAGGATAGCCTGTTTCATATTTTTGTCATAACTCCCTTAGTTCTTTGACTTTTTTCATTTTATCACTTGATTAACCACTCTCCTTTTCCCCTCACCTTCATGCACTTTAGGTTTTCTTCTGAAGATGTCATATTTATAATTAGCCTACATGTCTCTTCCTCACGTAAATTCTTAGACATGCCAGCAGACAGTAGAAAAGGCAAGATTTAGACAGTAGAAAAGGCAGACAAAAATCAAGGGCTCTAAGATAGTGAGGAATATATGGCACACCCAAACAGGGTCATGAGAGGAGTTTAATAAAGGTGTGGGCAGGATTAAAATAACCCACAAAGGATGCTGCAGTAGCATCAGTTAGGACAAGTTATCACCTCTAAGACCTAGTATCAGGAGAAAACTAGTTGTGTAGAGAGGGTCACCTGAAGAAGCGATAGACTTAGATGGAGGGACATAGCCAACATACTTACCTTATCAGGAGGGAGCTGGTGAATAAATACCCCAACTTTATTCTTTTCTACCCTATGATCTCCTAAAATACAAGTTCTATGAAGAGAGAAACTTTGTCTCATTTACTTATATATATATCAAAAATAGTACAAGGCATGCAGGAGGTGCCCAATAAATTTTGTTGAATGAATGGAAGAATGGATAGATGAGTGAAATAGACTCAGAAGACTCATATTGAGCTTGTTAGTCAGTCTTTTGAAAATCAAAAAGCAAATTCTACTTTCTTTGCCTTACTAATGCATATCAATGCCATGAGATCTCATTATTTTATTTTTAGAAAAAAGGATCAAAGAGAATATTGTAGCAGAGGACCCTCATTGGGATTTTTGAATTGAACACATTACTTAGCAAATGCTAACATGGGAACTTGAAGATATTTAGTGAACCTGCTGAAGTCAACACATTAACACAACTGAAACCAGTAGAGAAGCAACTATCTATTAACCTCAGCATCGTGGGATCTAAAAAGTCTTTTACCCACTATTGGGGTTTGTAACATGTAAAATAAATCAAAACATAACAACAGTTAACCTAGAAAACGTTTTGATTACCTCGCAGGAGTTAATTTTCTTGAAGGCAGCATAGTGTGGTAGAAAAAACCTGTATCTTTTAAAAATTTTTTACTTATTTAATTTTGAATTTATTTATTTATTTTTTATTTCAGTGCTACTTTTATTCAAATGGCATTGCTGTAGGAAATAAAATAACAGTCAGTAATCACATTGACAATTGGGTTATGAGAATAATTCTGTGTTTCTTAGACCTCCTCTAAAGTAGAGATTTTTAAAAAACATTTTATTGGAGTATACTTGCTTTACAATGTTGTGTTAGTTTCTGCTATACAGCAAAGTGAGTCAGCTATATATATATATATATATATATATATATATATATATATATATATATCTTCTGTTTTGGATTTCCTTCCCATTTGGGTCACCACAGAGCATTGAGCAGAGTCCCCTGTGCTATACAGTAAGTTCTCATTAGTTATCTATTTTATACATAGTAGTGTATATATGTCAATCCCAATCTCCCAATTCATCCCACCCCCTTCCTCTCTAAAGCCTGTATCTTGAATTAAGCAAAACTACCAAACTCTTGCTCTGCTATTTATTAATCATATAGCATGAGAAGTTTACTTAAAATTTAAAAAAAAAATCTTAATTTTATCATTTGTTAATTCAGGATAATGTCACTTTTAAAAATATTGTGTCAAAAATTTAATGAGAGATGTATTTGTAGTGTCTTGCACATGGTATGTGTTCTATACATGTAAGTTTACTGCTTTCCTTGTGGTTCATTAATTTTATATTTCCTTTTCTTTGATTTGACAAACTTTTGGAAAATTCTTGATGTTATTGTATAGTTGATTAACTTTTAATTAGTTTCAATAACCTCTATCAAAAAAAGAGGAAGAAAAAATGGCATGCTTTTACATAATTCTATCTTTTTTCCATTTATTTTTTGAACATGAGATCTAGAAATTGTCTTCATCCTGAGATGGCAATAGCCACAAAATCCAATTTAAAAATGGAAATAAAGATAAATTATTAGAGTTCATAGAAATCTTCATTCCTATGTGCAAATGGCAGTATTGAGCAGAAGTCCTAGAATTCTCATACAGAAAATTTAATTTCCATATCCTTATTATATGCTTTTTTTTCTGTTGTAAAGGGAAATATAACCAATTTTTGAATTCTTTTGTGCTTAATAGAATTGTATTATTCAACAACATTGTTCTGTGACATACAATGAAACAATAGCAGCTTCTGTGGGTTTTATTCTTTCTGTAAAGGATCCGATTCAGCATTGCGTTAAGATGAGTTAACCACTCATTGGAAGGTAAGTTATTTCTTTGAGAGCTGTGGGGTACCATTCAGTTTTCTGAAAGAGGTAACAGGTAACTGAGGCTCTAAAAGAGCAAATGTACATTATAGCAACAGGTACTTTCCAAAAAAAATGAATTATTCCTGCCAGTGTTTAGAAAATAAGGCTTTTAAGTTCTTCATACATAAACTCAGTTTATTTTAAACATACACACACTTATCTCTTTTTCATTAATTTGTTTATATGAGTTGTTTGTTGAAAAGCTTTTTCTATCTCAACTTCAAATCGTAATGTAGTGTGGTTCATCCCTTGAAGCTAAACTATGCTCCTCTCAGGATTCAGGTGTGTCCTGACATGTCTGTAAGGCAGGTGGGATGTTCTCCTAGCAACAGGGGCTGAAGAATCCCTCTGGGAAAGACTTAATCTTAAGGGAAGAAAGAGTCCAAGTTTATAATCTTGGTCCATGGATAAAACTAGCATCCATTTACCAGGGAGGTTAAGTGCATAAGGGTAGAGGAATGCGAGTGGGGACTGGGGATGACACAGACACAGAGCTAGTTTTGGGGTTTAGAGGAGAGCAGAAGTCCAGCTGTCTAATGAGTGAGCTGTAGATCACGGTTATTATGGGCTTCTGTGATGTTTTTCTAGGCGGTCTACTGATCTAAAATAGGACTGCGAATTATTGCATGCCACATTACTTGTCGGGTTGTGAGTATCTAATAACAAAAAGACCCTTTTCTCCCTGTGAGGCAGATTTGAACCTGTAGATAGCAGAAATTGAATGGTGCTGATGTAGGCAGAATCCACAGCTGGTGGTCCTAGTCGATCACTTGGGTGGCTGGGGAAGGATACCGAGAGGCACCAAAGATGGTATTTCTTTTGTGGCAGGAAATAATTTGCCAATTTCCCTGTTTTATATTTGCCTAATCTTTAAAATTCATGAGATATGAGCCATCTACATGTTGTAATATCATTGACATAAACACTTTGTGTCTTTGAAGGCTAACCTACATTTTTTGAGGTAGAATATTTAATAAAATTTGCTTTATAAAATTAAAAAAATTAATTTAAACAAAACTTTAGCTTCAGTGCAATAAAATGTGAAGCCACCAAAATATGTAGCAGGCAGAGTTGTGTTCTCTGAGTAATCCCAAGACGCTGAGAAAAACACAAGACTTATTGCAAATATTGCTCCAATTCACCCATTCTAGTCTCCTCAGACTGATCAATCAGCATATCAACTTACTATAGCCATTTTACAATCTCAGAGAAAGATCATTTCTCCAGAAACAATGAAAAAGAGTATTCGTAAATGTCTATACATCTCTATATTACATATATAGATTGTCTAACCTCTTGAGAAGTGTTTATTGGAAAAATCTTTTCAGAAAGCTGGTCATTCCTTTCTTTAAGTTGTTTGAAGAACATTGTCTCTAGATTTCAAATCTCACAAAATATATTTCCCTCTCTACACAGCAAGCACTTTGTTTTTCAATGTTTCCATGAAGCTGTTGTGTCTGACACAAGATGCATGTGAAATATTCAGATATTTGGCAGATATAATGTAACTATCATGATTGAAACCAAGAAACTCATTTTTCAGTCCTCTTCAGTCCCCTATATGAAACATTTTGACCTATATCATCAATTTAGCAGTACATAGCTTCATGCTGAATTTCACTAAGTGTTACCAAGTTCATGAGTAAGTCCAGAAATAATTCTTGCAAATTTTTCTTTGCTAGAAAAATAAAGTGTACATGTAAATTTTCTAGCTATGTTTTTCCAAACTGTCAGAATTAAAGGGAAAAATTTTATGAGCTAATACTTTCCATAAAACAAATATGTGTTGAATCAATGAACGAATAAGAATTATTAGGAATGAAAAAAAAAAGAATTATTAGGAGTGGATTTACTGTACACCTAATGAATGAGATTTAGCAATGAACTCATATGGTCATATGTTTTTGGAAAATTTACAAAAGTTGTACTTTCTAAGAGTGATCAGTTAAAATCTAGTTGCTGTCTCTTTCCCCTCTGATTTTCCCCTGCATTACCCTCATGTCAGTGACACTGGAGTGGCTGTGGGCATTGACTCTAAGAGGAAATGGAATTGCAGACACATTTAGTTTGGGTTTGATGGGTTGTTTATATGGTTTGCAGTCACTTCTCAGTGTAGATAAATTATTGCTAAATGACACTGCAGGAATGGCTTTCAGTCTACTATTGCCCTGTCTGCCAATTTACCCAGCATTAGGTCAGGAAAATCTAGTGCTAGAGATCTCATGGTGATGTGAAAGTCCCCTACAGTACTTGGTACCAGAAGTGTGTGGGTAGCAGAGAAGACACAACATTTGAAAAGTAGAAACTAGAAGCTAACTTGGGGAGAATATTCCCAAACACCAGAATGTGTAAAATCTTAAGTAGAGGATTCAATTCTCATTGATGCCTGGTCAAAATGATTCCCCCTTTTTAGTAATATACTTGATAATGGAATACATGTATCCCCTGCTTTTTGAAAGTTCACTTTACGACCCTTCTCTTTCATGAAGACCTATATTAGTACCTGTTTTCGCTAACTGAGAAAAATCCGAAGAGGATTTTTGCTTCTACGAAATTTGCTTTACACTATTTTGGCTTATGGAAGGTTTCATAGGAACACTCTACTTTTGGATAGTGGGGGAAACCTGTATTTAATTATAAATGTACCATACTTTAAAATTTTTAAATGAGAATTTCATAAAATAGAATTTATCAGAATTCATAAAGGCACAAAACAGGTAGCATTACTACAAACAGTGAGCACATCTGTAACAGCTCATATATGAAAGAAACATGGTAGAGATATTCTCCAAATTTGAGAACTTCTTAAAGGTCATGTGACATGAACAATAATGAGCGATGATACTAAAAGAAACTTTCATAAGCCATCAATAATAAAACCAGGGAGCTTCAAGATGGCAGAAGAATAAGACGCGGAGATCACCTTCGTCTCCACAAATACATCAGAAATACATCTACATGTGGAACAACTCCTACAGAACACCCACTGAACGCTGGCAGAAGACCTCAGACCTCCCAAAAGGCAAGAAACTCTCCATGTACCTGGGTAGAGCAAAAGAAAAAAGAAAAAACAGAGACAAAAGAATAGGGACAGGACCTGCACCAGTGGGAGGGAGCCGTGAAGGAGGAAAGGTTTCCTCACACTAGGAAGCCCCTTCGCAGGCGGAGACTGCGGGTGGCAGAGGGGGGAGCTTCAGAGCCGCGGAGGAGAGTGCAGCAACAGGGGTGCGGAGGGCAAAGTGGAGAGATTCTCACACGGAGGATCGGTGCTGAGTAGCACTCACCAGCCCGAGAGGCTTGTCTGCTCACCCGCCGGGGCAGTCGGGGGCTGGGAGCTGAGGCTCGGGCTTCGGTCGGATCGCAGGGAGAGGACGGAGGTTGGCGGCGTGAACACAGCCTGAAGGGGGCTAGTGCGCCACAGTTAGCCGGGAGGGAGTCCGGGAAAAAGTCTGCAGCTGCCGAAGAGGTAAGAGACTTTTTCTTGCCTCTTTGTTTCCTGGTGCGCGAGGAGAGGGGATTAAGAGCATCACTTAAAGAAGCTCCAGAGACGGGCGCGAGCCGCGGCTATCAGCGCGGACCCCAGAGATGGGCATGAGACGCTAAGGTTGCTGCTGCCACCACCAAGAAGCCTGTATGCGAGCATAGGTCACTATCCACACTGCCCCTCCCAGGAGCCTGTGCAGCTGCCACTGCCAGGGTCCCGTGATGCAGGGACAACTTCCCCGGGAGAACGCACGGCACGCCTCAGGCTGCTGCAACGTCATGCCAGCCTCTGCTGCCGCAGGCTCGCCCTGCATCCGTACCCTTCCTTCCCCACGGCCTGAGTGAGCCAGAGCCCCCGAAGCAACTGCTCCTTTAACCCTGTCCTGTCTGAGCAAAGAACAGACGCCCTCAGGCGACCTACACGCAGAGGCGGGTCCAAATCCAAAGCTGAACTCCAGGAGCTGTGCGAACAAAGAAGAGAAAGGGAAATCTCTCCCAGCAGCCTCAGGAGCAGAGGATTAAATCTCCACAATCAACTTGATGTACCTGCATCTGCAGAATACCTGAATAGACAAAGAATCATCCCAACTTCAGGAGGTGGACTTTGGGAGCAAAGATATCTATATATTTTTCCCTTTTTCTCTTTTTGTGAGTGTGTATGTGTGTGCTTCTGTGTGTGATTTTGTCTGCATAGATTTGCTTTTACCATTTGTTGTAGGGTTCTGTCTGTCCATTTTTTTTTATTACTTTTTAAAAATTTTTTCTTAATAATTATTTTTTATTTTTACTTTAATAACATCATTTTATTTTATTTTAACTCTTTCTTTCTTTCTTTCTTTCTTTCTTTCTTTCTTTCTTTCTTCTCCCTTTTGTTCTGAACCGTGTGGATGAAAGGCTCTTGGTGCTTCAGCCAGGCATCAGGGCTGTGCCTCTGAGGTGGGAGAGCCAAGTTCAGGACATTGGTCCACAAGAGACCTCCCAGCTCCACGTAATATCAAACAGCAAAAATCTCCCAGAGATCTCCATCTCAATGCCAAGACCCAGATTCACTCAACAACCAGCAAGATACAGTGCCGGACACCCTATGCCAAACAACTAGCAAGACAGGAACACAACCCCATCCATTAGCAGAGAGGCTGCCTAAAATCATAATAAGGCCACAGACACCCCAAAACACAGCACCAGACGTGGAAGTGCCCAAGAGACAAGATCCAGCCTCATCCACCAGAACACAGGCACTAGCCCCCTCCACCAGGAAGCCTACACAACCAACTGAACCAACCTTAGCCACTGGGGACAGACACCAAAAACAATGGGAACTACGAACCTGCAGCCTGCAAAAAGGAGTCCCCAAACACAGTAAGTTAAGCAAAATGAGAAGACAGAAAAACACACAACAGATGAAGGAGCAAGGCAAAACCCCACCAGACCAAACAAATGAAGAGGAAATAGGCCATCTACCTGAAAAATAATTCAGAATAATGATAGTAAAGATGATCCAACATCTTGGAAATAAAATAGAGAAAATACAATAAATGTTTAACAAGGACCTAGAAGAACTAAAGAGCAAACAAACAGTGATGAACAACACAATAAATGAAATTTAAAATTCTCTAGAAGGGATCAATAGCAGAATAACTGAGGCAGAAGAACGGATAGGTTACCTGGAAGATAAAATAGTGGAAATAACTACTGCAGAGCAGAATAAAGAAAAAAGAATGAAAAGAATTGAGGACAGTCTCAGAGACCTCTGGGACAACATTAAACACACCAACATTCTAATTATAGGGGTCCCAGAAGAAGAAGAGAAAAAGAAAGGGACTGAGAAAATATTTGAAGAGATTATAGTTGAAAACTTCCCTAATATGGGAAAGGAAATAGTTAATCAAGTCCAGGAAGCACAGAGAGTCCCATACAGGATAAATCCAAGGAGAAACACACCAAGACACATATTAATCAAACTATCAAAAATTAAATACAAAGAAAAAATATTAAAAGCAGCAAAGGAAAAACAGCAAGTAACACACAAGGGAATCCCTATATGGTTAACAGCTGATCTTTCAGCAGAAACTCTGCAAGCCAGAAGGGAATGACAGGACATATTTAAAGTGATGAAGGAGAAAAACCTACAACCAAGATTACTGTACCCAGCAAGGATCTCATTCAGATTTGAAGGAGAAATTAAAAGCTTTACAGACAAGCAAAAGTTAACAGAATTCAGCACCACCAACTGAGCCTTATAACAAATGTTAAAGGAACTTCTCTAGGCAGGAAACACAAGAGAAGGAAAAGACCTACAATAACAAACCCAAAACAATTAAGAAAATGGTAATAGGAACATACATATCGATAATTACCTCAAAAGTAAATGGATTAAATGCTCCAACCAAAAGGCATAGACTGGCTGAATGGATACAAAAACAAGACCCATATATATGCTGTGTATAAGAGACCCACTTCAGACCTAGGGACACATAAAAACTGAAAGTGAGGGGAGGGAAAAGATTTTCCATGCAAATGGAAATCAAAAGAAAGCTGGAGTAGCAATTCTCATATCAGACAAAACTGACTTTAAAATAAAGACTATTACAAGAGACAAAGAAGGACAATACATAATGATCAAAGGATTGATCCAAGAAGAAGATATAATAATTGTAAATATTTATGCACCCAACATAGGAGCACCTTAATACATAAGGCAAATACTAACAGCCATAAAAGGGGAAATAGACAGTAAAACAGTCATAGTAGGGGACTTTAACACCCCACTTTCACCAATGGACAGATCATCCAAAACGAAAATAAATAAGGAAACACAAGCTTTAAATGATACATTAAACAAGATGGACTTAATTGATATTTATAGGACATTCCACCCCAAAACAACAGAATACACGTTTTTCTCAAGTGCTCATGCAACATTCTCCAGGATAGATCATATCTTGGGTCACAAGTCAAGCCTTGGTAAATTGAAGAAAATCAAAATCATATCAAGTATCTTTTCCGACCACAATGCTATGAGACTAGATATCAATTACAGGAAAAAATCTGTAAAAAATACAAACATATGGAGGCTAAACAATACACTACTTAATAACGAAGTGATCACTGAAGAAATCAAAGAGGAAATCAGAAAGTACCTAGAAACAGATGACAATGAAAACACGATGACCCAAAACCGATGGGATGCAGCAAAAGCAGTTTTAAGAGGGAAGTTTATAGCAATACAATCCTACCTTAAGAAACAATAAAGATCTCAAATAAACAACCAAACCTTGCACCAAAAGCCATTAGAGAAAGAAGAACAAAAACCCCCAAAGTTAGTAGAAGGAAAGAAATCATAAAGATCAGATCAGAAATAAATGAAAAAGAAATGAAGGAAACGATAGCAAAGATCAATAAAACTAAAAGCTGGTTCTTTGAGAAGATAAACAACGTTGATAATT
This sequence comes from Balaenoptera acutorostrata, assembly GCF_949987535.1. Taxonomy (NCBI): domain Eukaryota; kingdom Metazoa; phylum Chordata; class Mammalia; order Artiodactyla; family Balaenopteridae; genus Balaenoptera; species Balaenoptera acutorostrata. The sequence goes on from NC_080072.1 coordinate 75,269,030, forward strand.
CATTAGCCAGACTCATCAAGAAAAAAAGGGAGAGGACTCAAATCAATAGAATTAGAAATGAAAAAGGAGGCTGGATAGAGAAGATGGCGGAAGAGTAAGACGCGGAGATCACATTCCTTCCCACAGATACAGTAGAAATACACCTACACGTGGAACTGCTCCTACAGAACACCCACTGAACGCTGGCAGAAAACGTCCGACCTCCAAAAAGGCAAGAAACTCCCCCCGTACTTGGGTAGGGCAAAAGAAAAAAGAAATAACAGAGACAAAAGAATAGGGACGGCACCTGCACCAGTGGGAGGGAGCCGTGAAGGAGGAAAGGTTTCCACGCACTAGGAGCCCCTTCGCGGGCGGAGACTGTGGGGGGCGGAGGGGGGAAGCTTCAGAGCCACGGAGGAGAGTGCAGCCACAGAGGTGCGGAGGGCAAAGCGGAGAGGTTCGCGCACAGAGGCTCGGCGCCGAGCAGCACTCACCAGCCCGAGAGGCTTGTGTGCTTAGCCGCTGGGGCGGGCGGGGCTGGGAGCTGAGGCTCGGGCTTCGGTCAGATCGCAGGGAGAGGACTGGGGCTGGCAGCGTGAACACAGCCTGAAGGGGTTAGCGCACCACAGCTAGCCGGGAGGGAGTCCGGGGAAAAAGTCTGCAGCTGCCGAAGAGGCAAGAGACTTTTTCTTGCCTCTTTGTTTCGCGGCGGGCAAGGAGAGGGGATTCAGAGCGCCGCCTAAACGAACTCCAGAGAAGGGCGCGAGCCGCGGCTATCAGCGCGGATCCCACAGCAACAGGGGCGCAGAGGGAAAATCGGAGAGACTCCCTCACAGAGGCTCGGCGCCGAGCGGCGCTCACCAGCCCGAGAGGCTTGTCTGCTCCCCCGCCGGGGCGGGCAGGGCTGGGAGCTGAGGCTCGGGCTGCGGTCGGATCGCAGCGAGAGGACTGGGGCTGGCGGCGTGAACACAGCCTGAAGGGGTTGGCGCACCACAGCTAGCCGGGAGGGAGTTCGGGGAAAAGGTCTGCAGCTGCCGAAGAGGCAAGAGACTTTTTCTTGCCTCTTTGTTTCGCTGCGCGCAAGGAGAGGGGATTCAGAGCGCTGCCTAAACGAACTCCAGAGAAGGGCGCAAGCCACGGCGATCAGCGCGGACCCCAGAGACGGGCGTGAGACGCTGGGGCTGCTGCTGCCGCCTCCAAAAAGCCTGTGTGTGAGCACAGGTCACTCTCCACACCTCCCCTCCCGGGAGCCTGTGCAGCCCGCCACTGCCAGGGTCCCGGGATCCGGGGACAACATCCCCGGGAGAACGCACTGCGCGCCTCGAGCTGGTGCAACGTCACGCCGGCCTCGGCCGCCGCAGGCTCGCCCCGCCTCCTCCGTACCGCTCCCTCCCCGCGGCCTAGGTGAGCCAGAGCCCCCGAAGCAGCTGCTCCTTTAACCCCGTCCTGTCTGGGCGGGGAACAGACGCCCTCAGGCGACCTACACGCAGAGGCGGGTCCAAATCCAAAGCTGAACCCCAGGAGCTGTGCGAACAGGGAAGAGAAGGGGAAATCTCTCCCAGCAGCCTCAGAAGCAGCGGATTAAAACTCCACAAACAACTTGATGTGCCTGTATCTGTTGAATACCTGAATAGACAACGAATCATCCCAAATTCAGGAGGTGGACTTTGGGAGCAGGAGATATTAATTTTTCCCCTTTTCCTTTTTTTTGTGAGTGTATATGTATATGCTTCTGGGTGAGATTTTGTCTGTATAGCTTTGCTTTACAATAGCTTTATTTTACTTCACTATATTATAGCCTCCTTCTTTCTTTCTTTCTATTTTTTCTCCCTTTTACTCTGAGCCGTGTGGACGAAAGGCTCTTGGTGCTCCAGCCAGGCATCAGGGCCGTGCCTCTGAGGTGGGAGAGCCAACTTCAGAACACTGGTCCACAAGAGACCTCCCAGCTCCACGTAATACCAAACGGCAAAAATCTCCCACAGATCTCCATCTCAACATCAAGACCCAGCTTCACTCAACGACCAGCAAGCTACAGTGCTGGACATCCTATGCCAAACAACTAGCTAGACAGGAACACAACCCCATCCATTGGCAGAGAGGCTGCCTAAAATCATAATAAGGCCACAGACACCACAAAATACACCACCAGACGTGGACGTGCCCACCAGAAAGACAAGATCTAGCCTCATCCACCAGAACTCAGGCACTAGTTCCCTCCACCAGGAAGCCTACACAACCCACTGAACCAACCTTAGCCGTTGGGGACAGATACCAAAAACAACGGGAACTACGAACCTGCAGCCTGTGAAAAGGAGACCCCAAACACAGTAAGATAGGCAAAATGAGACGACAGAAAAACACACAGCAGATGAAGGAGCAGGCTCAAAACACACTGGACTTAACAAATGAAGAGGAAATAGGTAGTCTACCTGAAAAAGAATTCAGAATAATGATAGTAAGGATGATCCAAAATCTTGGAAATAGAATAGACAAAATGCAAGAAACATTTAACAAGGATGTAGAAGAACTAAAGAGGAACCAAGCAATGATGAAAAACACAATAAATGAAATTAAAAATACTCTAGATGGGATCAATAGTAGAATAACTGAGGCAGAAGAAAGGATAAGTGACCTGGAAGATAAAATGGTGGAAATAACTACTACAGAGCAGGATAAAGAAAAAAGAATGAAAAGAACCGAGGACAGTCTCAGGGACCTCTGGGACAACATTAAACGTGCCAACATTCGAATTATAGGGGTACCAGAAGAAGAAGAGAAAAAGAAAGGGACTGAGAAAATTTTTGAAGAGATTATAGTTGAAAACTTCCCTAATATGGGAAAGGAAATAGTTAATCAAGTCCTGGAAGCACAGAGAGTCCCATACAGGATAAACCCAAGGAGGAACACGCCAAGACACATATTAATCAAACTGTCAAAAATTAAATATAAGGAAAACATATTAAAGGCAGCAAGGGAAAAAAAAACAAATAACACACAAGGGAATCCCCATAAGGTTAACATCTGATCTCTCAGCAGAAACTCTGCAAGCCAGAAGGGAGTGGCAGGATATACTTAAAGTCATGAAGGAGAAAAACCTACAACCAAGATTACTCTACCCAGCAAGGATCTCATTCAGATTTGATGGAGAAATTAAAACCTTTACAGACAAGCAAAAGCTGAGAGAGTTCAGCACCACCAAACCAGCTTTACAACAAATGCTAAAGGAAATTCTCTAGGCAAGAAACACAAGAGAAGGAAAACACCTACAATAACAAACCCAATACATTTAAGAAAATGGGAATAGGAACATACATATCGATAATTACCTTGAATGTAAATGGATTAAATGCTCCCACCAAAAGACACAGGCTGGCTGAATGGATACAAAAACAAGACCCATACATATGCTGTCTACAAGAGACCCACTTCAGACCTAGGGACACATACAGACTGAAAGTGAGGGGATGGAAAAAGATATTCCATGCAAATGGAAATCAAAAGAAAGCTGGAGTAGCAATTCTCATATCAGACAAAATAGACTTTAAAATAAAGACTATTACAAGAGACAAAGAAGGACACTATATAATGATCAAGGGATCGATCCAAGAGGAAGGTATAACAATTGTAAATATTTATGCACCCAACATAGGAGCACCTCAATACATAAGGCAAATACTAACAGCCATGAAAGGGGAAATTGACAGCAACACAATCATAGTAGGGGACTTTAACACCCCACTTTCACCAATGGACAGATCATCCAAAATGAAAATAAATAAGGAAACACAAGCTTTAAATGATACATTAAACAATATGGACTTAATTGATATTTATAGGACATTCCACCCAAAAACAACAGAATACACATTTTTCTCAAGTGCTCATGGAACATTCTCCAGGATAGATCATATCTTGGGTCACAAATCAAGCCTTGGTAAATTTAAGAAAATTGAAATCGTATCAAGTATCTTTTCCGACCACAACGCTATGAGACTAGATATCAATTACAGGAAAAGATCTGTAAAAAATACAAACACATGGAGGCTACACAATACATTACTTAATAACGAAGTGATTACTGAAGAAATCAAAGGGGAAATCAAAAAATACCTAGAAACCAATGACAATGGAGACACGACGACCCAAAACCTATGGGACGCAGCAAAAGCAGTGCTAAGAGGGAAGTTTATAGCAATACAAGCCTACCTCAAGAAACAGGCAACATCTCGAATAAACAACCTAACCTTGCACCTAAAGCAATTAGAGAAAGAAGAACAAAAAAACCCCAAAGCCAGCAGAAGGAAAGAAATTATAAAGATCAGGTCAGAAATAAATGAAAAAGAAATGAAGGAAACAATAGCAAAAATCAATGAAACTAAAAGCTGGTTCTTTGAGAAGATAAACAAAATTGATAAACCATTAGCCAGACTCATCAAGAGAAAAAGGGAGAAGACTCAGATCAATAGAATTAGAAATGAAAAAGGAGAAGTAACCACTGACACTGCAGAAATACAAAAGATCATGAGAGATTACTACAAGCAACTATATGCCAATAAAATGGACAACCTGGAAGAAATGGACAGATTCTTAGAAATGCACAAACTGCCGAGACTGAACCAGGAAGAAATAGAAAATATGAACAGACCAATCACAAGCACTGAAATTGAAACTGTGATTAAAAACCTTCCAACAAACAAAAGCCCAGGACCAGATGTCTTCACAGGCGAATTCTATCAAACATTTAGAGAAGAGCTAACACCTATCCTTCTCAAACTCTTCCAAAATATTGCAGAGGGAGGAACACTCCCAAACTCATTCTACGAGGCCACCATCACCCTGATACCAAAACCAGACAAAGATGTCACAAAGAAAGAAAACTACAGGCCAATATCACTGATGAACATAGATGCAAAAATCCTCAACAAAATACTAGCAAACAGAATCCAACAGCACATTAAAAGGATCATACACCATGATCAAGTGGGGTTTATCCCAGGAATGCAAGGATTCTTCAATATACGCAAATCAATCAATGTGATACACCATATTAACAAATTGAAGGAGAAAAACCATATGATCATCTCAATAGATGCAGAGAAAGCTTTTGACAAAATTCAACACCCATTTATGATAAAAGCCCTGCAGAAAGTAGGCATAGAGGGAACTTTCCTCAACATAATAAAGGCCATATATGACAAACCCACAGCCAACATTGTCCTCAATGGTGAAAAACTGAAACCATTTCCACTAAGATCAGGAACAAGACAAGGTTGCCCACTCTCACCACTATTATTCAACATAGTTCTGGAAGTCCTAGCCACAGCAATCAGAGAAGACAAAGAAATAAAAGGAATCCAAATCGGAAAAGAAGAAGTAAAGCTGTCACTATTTGCAGATGACATGATACTATACACAGAGAATCCTAAAGATGCTACCAGAAAACTCCTAGAGCTAATCAATGAATTTGGTAAAGTAGCAGGATACAAAATTAATGCACAGAAATCTCTTGCATTTCTATACACTAATGACGAAAAATCTGAAAGTGAAATTAAGAAAACACTCCCATTTACCATTGCAACAAAAAGAATAAAATATCTAGGAATAAACCTACCTAAGGAGACAAAAGACCTGTATGCAGAAAATTATAAGACACTGATGAAAGAAATTAAAGATGATACAAATAGATGGAGAGATATACCATGTTCCTGGATTGGAAGAATCAACATTGTGAAAATGTCTCTACTACCCAAAGCAATCTACAGATTCAATGCAATCCCTATCAAACTACCACTGACATTTTTCACAGAACTAGAACAAAAAATTTCACAATTTGTATGGAAACACAAAAGACCCCGAATAGCCAAAGCAATCTTGAGAACGAAAAATGGAGCTGGGGGAATCAGGCTCCCTGACTTCAGACTATATTACAAAGCTTCAGTAATCAAGACAGTTTGGTACTGGCACAAAAACAGAAATATAGATCAATGGAACAGGATAGAAAGCCCAGAGATAAACCCACACACATATGGTCAACTTATCTTTGATAAAGGAGGCAAGCATATACAGTGGAGAAAAGACAGCCTCTTCAATAAGTGGTGCTGGGAAAATTGGACAGGAACATGTAAAAGTATGAAATTAGAACACTCCCTGACACCATGCACAAAAATAAACTCAAAATGGATTAAAGACCTAAGTGTAAGGGCAGACACTATCAAACTCTTAGAGGAAAACATAGGCAGAACACTCTATGACATACATCACAGCAAGATTCTTTTTGAACCAGCTCCCAGAGAAATGGAAATAAGAACACAAATAAACAAATGGGACCTAATGAAACTGAAAAGCTTTTGCACAGCAAAGGAAACCATAAACAAGACAAAAAGACAACCCTCAGAATGGGAGAAAATATTTGCAAATGAAGCAACTGACAAAGGATTAATCTCCAAGATTTACAAGCAGCTCATGCAGCTCAATAACAAAAAAACGAACAACCCAATCCAAAAATGGGCAGAAGATCTAAATAGACATTTCTCCAAAGAAGATATACAGATGGCCTACAGACACATGAAAGAATGCTCAACATCATTAATCATTAGAGAAATGCAAATCAAAACTACAATGAGATATCATCTCACACCGGTCAGAATGGCCATCATCAAAAAATCTAGAAACAATAAATGCTGGAGAGGGTGTGGAGGAAAGGGAACACTCTTGCACTGTTGGTGGGAATGTAAACTGATACAGCCACTATGGAGAACAGTATGGAGGTTCCTTAAAAAACTACAAATAGAACTACCATACGACCCAGCAATCCCACTACTGGGCATATACCCTGAGAAAACCATAGGTCAAAAAGAGTCATGTACCAAAATGTTCATTGCAGCTCTATTTACAATAGCCAGGACATGGAAGCAACCTAAATGTCCATCGACAGATGAATGGATAAAGAAGATGTGGCACATATATACAATGGAATATTACTCAGCCATAAAAAGAAATGAAATGGAGGTATTTGTAATGAGGTGGATGGAGTTAGAGTCTGTCATACAGAGTGAAGTAAGTCAGAAAGAGAAAAACAAATACAGTATGCTAACACATACATATGGAATCTAAGGGAAAAAAAAAAAAAAAGGCCATGAAGAACCTAGTGGCAAGACGGGAATAAAGACACAGACCTACTAGAGAATGGACTTGAGGATATGGGGAGGGGTGGGGTGAGATGTGACAGGGTAAGAGAGTGTCATGGACATATATACACTACCAAATGTAAAATAGATAGCTAGTGGGAAGCAGCCGCATAGCACAGGGAGATCAGCTCGGTGCTTTGTGACCACCTAGAGGGGTGGGATGGGGAGGGTGGGAGGGAGGGAGATGCAAGAGGGAAGAGAAATGGGAACATATTGTATATGTATAACAGATTCACTTTGTTATAAAGCAGATGCTAACACACTATTGTAAGGCAATTATACTTCAATAAAGATGTTTGAAAAATAAAAAAATAAAAAAAAAAAGAAATGAAAAAGGAGAAGTAACAACTGACATTGCAGAAATACAAAGGATCATGAGAGATTACTTCACGCAACTCTATGCCAATAAAATGGACAACCTCGAAGAAATGGACAAATACATAGAAATGTACAACCTTCCAAGACTGAACCAGGAAGAAATAGAAAATATGAACAGACCAATTACAAGCTCTGAAATTGAAACTGTGATTAAAAATCTTCCAACAAACAAAAGCCGAGGACAAGATGCCTTCACGGGCAAATTCTATAAAACATTTAGAGAAGAGCTAACATGTATCCTTCTTAAACTCTTCCAAAATATAGCAGAGGGGGGAACCCTCCCAAACTCATTCTACGAGGCCACCATCACCCTGATACCAAAACCAGACAAAGATGTCACAAAGAAAGAAAATTACAGGCCAATATCACTGATGAACATAGATGCAAAAATCCTCAACAAAATACTAGCAAACAGAATCCAACAGCACATTAGAAGGATCATACACCATGATCAAGTGGGGTTTATCCCAGGAATGAAAGGATTCTTCAATATACGCAAATCAAGCAATGTGATACACCTTAGTAACAATTTGAAGGAGAAAAACCATATGATCATCTCAATAGATGCAGAGAAAGCTTTTGACAAAATTCAACAACCATTTATGATAAAGACCCTCAGGAAAGTAGGCATAGAGGGAACTTACCTCAACATAATAAAGGCCATATATGACAAACCCACAGCCAACATCGTTCTCAATGGTGAAAAACTGAAACCATTTCCACTAAGATCAGGAACAAGACAAGGTTGCCCACTCTCACCACTATTATTCAACATAGTTTTGGAAGTTTTAGCCACAGCAATCAGAGAAGAAAAAGAAATAAAAGGAATCCAAATCGGAAAAGAAGAAGTAAAGCTGTCACTGTTTGCAGATGACATGACACTGTACATAGAGAATCCTAAAGATGCTGCCAGAAAACTGCTAGAGCTAATCAATGAATTTGGTAAAGTAGCAGGATACAAAATTAATGCACAGAAATCTCTAGCATTTCTATGCACTAATGATGAAAAATATGAAAGTGAAATTAAGAAAACACTCCCATTTACCATTGCAATAAAAAGAATAAAATACCTAGGAATAAACCAACCTCGGGAGACAAAAGACCTGTATGCAGAAAATTATAAGACACTGATGAAAAAATTAAAGATGATACAAACAGATGGAGAGATATACCATGTTCTTGGATTGGAAGAATCAACATTGTGAAAATGACTCTACAACCCAAAGCAATCTACAGATTCAATGCAATCCATACCAAAGTACCACTGGCATTTTTCCCAGAACTAGAACAAAAAATTTCACAATTTGTATGGAAACACAAAAGACCCTGAATAGCCAAAGCAATCTTGAGAAAGAAAAATGGATCTTGAGGAATCAGGCTCCCTGACTTCAGACTATACTACAGAGCTACAGTAATCAAGACAGTATGGTACTGGCACTAAAACAGAAATATAGATCAATGGAACAGGAGAGAAAGCCCAGAGATAAACCCACACACATATGGTCACCTTATCTTGGAAAAGGAGGCAAGAATATACAGTGGAGAAGAAACAGCCTCTTCAATAAGTGGTGCTGGGAAAACTGGACAGGTACATGTAAAAGTATGAAATTAGAACACTCCCTAACACCATACACAAAAATAAACTCAAAATGGATTAAAGGCCTAAATGTAAGGCCAGACACTATCAAACTCTTAGAGGAAAACATAGGCAGAACACTCTATGACATAAATCACAGCAAGATCCTTTTCGACCCACCTCCTAGAGAAATGGAAGGAAAAACAAAAATAAACAAAGGGATCTAATGAAACTTCAAAGCTTTTGCACAGCAAAGGAAACCATAAACAAGACAAAAAGACAACCGTCAGAATGGGAGAAAATATTTGCAAGTGAAGGAACTGACAAAGGATTAATCTCCAAAATTTACAAGCAGCTCATGCAGCTCAATATCAAAAAAACAAAGAACCCAATCCAAAAATGGGCAGAAGACCTAAATAGACATTTCTCCAAAGAAGATATACAGATTGCCAACAAACACATGAAAGGATGCTCAACATCATTAATCATTAGAGAAATGCAAATCAAAACTACAATGGGATATCACCTCACACCAGTTAGAATGGGCATCATCAAAAAACCTACAAACAATAAATGCTGGAGAGGGTGTGGAGAAAAGGGTACCCTCTTGCACTGTTGGTGGGAACATAAATTGATATAGCCACTATGGAGAACAGTATGGAGTTTCCTCAAAAAACTAAAAATAGAACTACCATATGACCCAGCAATCCCACTACTGGGCATATACCCTGAGAAAACCATAATTCAAAAAGAGTCATGTACCAGAATGTTAATTGCAGCTATATTTACAATAGCCAGGACATGGAAACAATCTAAGTGTCCTTCAACAGATGAATGGATAAAGAAGATGTGGCACGTGTATGCAATGGAATATTACTCAGCCATAAAAAGAAACGAAATTGAGTTATTTGTAGTGAGGTGGATGGAGTTAGAGTCTGTCATACAGAGTGAAGTAAGTCAGAAAGAGAAAAACAAATACCGTATGCTAACACATATATATGGAACCTAAGGGAAAAAAAAAAAAAGGCCATGAAGAACCTAGTGGCAAGACAGGAATAAAGACACAGACCTACTAGAGCATGGACTTGAGGATATGGGGAGGTGGAAGGGTAAGCTGTGACAAAGTGAGAGAGTGCCATGGACACATATACAGTACCAAACGAAAATAGATAGCTAGTGGGAAGTAGCCATATAGCACAGGGAGATCAGCTCGGTGTTTTGTGACCACCTAGAGGGGTGGGATAGGGAGGGTAGGAGGGAAGGAGACGCAAGAGGGAAGAGATATGGGAACATATGTATATGTATAACTGATTCACTTTGTTATATAGCAGAAACTAACACACTATTGTAAAGCAATTATACTCCAATAAAGATGTTAAAAAATAAAAATAAACATAAATTTCCTTTAAAAAATAAAATAAAATAAAAATAAAACCAAATTATGGTCAACCAGGCTAGAGGGAAGACTGAATGAGCTAGCTTATCATTCTTTCTATGGAAAATATTACAAAAATCATTATTCTATGAAGAATTAAAGAGTGTGCAGCCAAAAATGCAGGAAAAAATTACCCTAGGGGTGAATCAGTTAATTAATAAAAATGTTATCCTGTTTTTCTTATTTTGTAATGTTTGTAGTTTGTCAGGTTTTTAAAAATATCTGAAATTTGTGGTGGTTTCATTTCTCATTCTAAATAAATGGTAGCTGTTAACCTAATTTCGTATTTTTTATTAAGGAGGCTACTCAAATTCTGAAAGCTTCTAGTTCCCCAAATCTGATATGCCTCTGTAGATGCAAATTATCTTAAAGTTTTACAGATGAACTTTATGGAGGTATAATTTATATATAATAAAATGTATACATTTTATGTGTAGAGTTTGATGCTGTTTGAAAAATGTAAATAACCATTTAGCCACCACCACAATCAAGATATAGAATATTTCATTCACCTCCAATAGTGTCCTTGTGTCCCTTCTCAGTCAATACTACTATTTATCCCCAGCTCTAGGCAACCACTGATATGATTTCTATCACCGTAGGTTAGACTTGTCTTTTCTAAAGTTTCATATATATTGAATCATACGGTATGTATTCTTTTGTGTCTGGCTTCTTTTGCTCAGCTAAACATTTCTGATGTTCATCCATGATGCTACAAGAATCAATAGTTAATTCCTTCTTATTGCTGAGTAGTATTTCTTGACAGACATTTGGGTTATGGCCAGCTTTTTTCTATTATGGATAAAGTGCTATTCATATACATATCTTTATGTGCACATATGTTTTTATTTCTTTTGAGTAAATAACTAGAAGTGGAATTGCTGGGTCTTATGGTCAGTATTATATACATATAGAATTTTAACTTTTCATTATTTTGTGGTCCTCATTAAGATCTAGCTCAAATTTTCATTCAATAAATACTTATTGAATGCACTGTGCAAAACACCAGGGAGTCACAGGTGAATGTAACAAAAACCCTACTTAAGGCACACAGAAAAAAAATGCAAAAATTTCAAAGGAGGAATTTCTCAGGATTGGTGGTCAGGGAAGACATAAACTGAATCTTAAAGGAGATATGGGAGTCCATCAAGCAGGTTTTGGGGTGAGGACACAGTAGTCAGAAGAGTTTCCATGTGCAAAGGCATAGTGTATAGATATAACATATAGCATGGTATATCTGGGAAACTGTCAGTGGTGCAGTATTACAGGGAAGGGAAAAGTTATATGAAGATATTAGATGAAGATAGAGAAGAAAGTTGGGCAGATCAGGGAAAACCCTTAATGCTAGGGAAACTTTTTTTTTTCTTTGTGTGGTCTCATCTCACCCCTGGTGCAGCTAATCACTTCTTTCCTGTGATTGCATCACATTTGTAGCATGGTTCTCTTTACCATATTGTATGATCTTTACATATCTGTCTCCTCCACTTGGTTCCTAGATGGTGTCTTTGCTATCTTCAGTGTGTAACACAATGCTTGGCACTTATTAGGGCCTTAGAAAATTACAGTTTATGCAAGAATGAATGAGCAAATGAGAATGTATGGAATGACCTGAATTATCTGCCACTGAACATGTTCAGAAAATTTTCTTTTTTACCAGAGACCTATGAAACATCTTTTGTGAAGACACATTAGAAGTATGTATTTATTTCTCCACTGAAGCAAGGTCATGCATATAATCTTATGAGCTTGATTTATTAATTTCAATTGTCTCTATGATCAATACTGATTTCATGGCCTCATTGACTTTGGAGTGATTTGCACGGATGGCTGAGATAGTTGAAAAGAATGAATCAACTGTGCTGCAATTTCCTTAATTTTGTAGTAAAATTGGCCTTAAACTTGTAGCACTGAAAAAAAAAAAACTTTGCTTAAAAGAAGCTAGAAATCTTTATAAATCTTGAGCTATCCATTCTCTTGGCCATAAATTGATGCTGTATTTTCTAATGAGAGTTTTCATTTGTTCCAGAACACATAAAAATTCTATTATCTTTGGTAGTGTATATATGTCCATGCCACTCTCTCACTTTGTCCCAGCTTTGCGATCTTGATTTAGGCAGAGTTCAACCTTATTTACTAAAACTGTAAGTTTTGGCAATTTGTTTTAATAATAAATAGTATTTATTTCATCGCTCATTCACTTTGGTAATGACAAAATAAATACAGATTGGGAGAGAAAGGCAGTCTGGAAAATAAGGAAAAGAGTTTAGAAAAATAGAATGAAAACAGAAGCAATTAAGGAGATTTGGGGTATTCTGAATTATTAATGAATTAAAATTAGAGCAATCCTGTAGTCACCTAAACTGAGGTACTTTTGAGAGTTTTGAAAGGGGCACAGCAAATAACCATGCCAGGACAATAGGTGATATGTGAACTGTTCCAAAGTACTCTTTCCAAATCTTTTGTTTCAGATTGTTATCACTTCTTATAACTGGCATATAAAGTGCTAATTAGTAGATCTAGGATTATCTCTAGCTCTTTAATTTTTTTTAAGTTCCCTACAAACACTTTTCTTAATGGAATGACCATTGTAGTACAACAAGGAAGAAATTATTTTTCAAACTGCTATGGAAGTATTAAGAAAGGTATTGACCTCAGGGGATAGTTGATATGAAAGGATAAGAGTCAGTGGATGACTGAGTGTTTTTTCATCAAACTATACTCTCTTTTGATAATGAATGAAGCACATCTCAATCTTTCTCAGGTGTGGATGCATTCATTCTTTAATTTTGCATACTATAAACATTGACTGTGACCCACACGTGCTCTGTGGGCTGCTGGGAATATAATGGTGAACCAGATATAGTCACTGACCCTAAGAGACTAAGAATGGAGATGGATAGTGAGGTGGATATTAGTGAGAATAACTTCTGGGGGTATGATTCTGAAGTTACTTCTTGGGAGAAGTTCAAAAATTATTTAACAGTGTTCACATAGCTGAATTAAATGTGGAGAATTCCAAAGGATAATTAGGAAAAACAATGCCTATTTAAATGCACATGGTCTCTTATGCTTGCTGTTTGACTTTATTAAAAATGCTCATCTTTCTTATTTTCCTAACTTCCAAGCATAAATTGGCTTGTTTTGGGAAAACCCTTTGATATTCCTTAATGTTATCCTATAGTTTGAACTCAGTTTGTAATCTTGATCTTGCTTTTGAAGTATTTAAAAAATAAGTCTTAGAATCTCTTTTTAAAAAGCAATTTGAGTTTTATTGATCTGAGGTTAGAATGCACAGTCACTTAAATGAATTTTGGTAATAAATGTTTCAAAATTAGATGGCTTGAGAGTTATTAAAGGCAAAAATTGAGTTCTAGAATAAATCTGTTGTGAGATCAAAGAGGCAATTGTAATATTTTGGCTTTGTATGTTTGGTGAGAATGCACTTTTTTGTGTTGTTCTTTTACCTTGCTCACTTTTGTACAAAAATAAAAACATTGGGGTTTTATTCCTTCAACACACACTTATGGAAAATAATTCCTCCCTTTAGCTTGTGTTCTATGAGAGAAGCGAGACATGCAAAGAAATAACTTGTGTACAGCATTTTACCAGCAAGTATAATGGTTAAATGGGGGGAACTCTAGTGTCTTTAAGTCCCAGGTTAGAGTATTAATCTGCCAACCCATGTAACCTTGATCATTTATTTAACCTCTCACTTCATTTATCTTTAAACTGTGTGTTTTACTGGTAAATACTTCATGAGGTGTTTAGGAGAATTAAATGATTCGTAAAAGTGTTTAGCCTAATACCTGGTACTCTAAAGTGCTCAGAGGATGCTAGGATTATGATATCATCAGTGTACACCGTTAGATTTCACAGGAGGGAGTGGTCAACTGTACTGGAAAGGTGGCTTTAAGAAATAGTTCATAAAAGGAGGAGACAACGTTTAATGTCCTGAATCTTTTAGACAGTGATTGTCACTGTTTTTAGGAAAAAATGTTCATGAAACTGCTTGATATTGCTATTAAACATTCTTTTAGGAGATTCTGAAATATGAAACTGTCCAGTAAACCATCTCTGATTTGCTTTTCTGTAGGTGATTACAGCACTCTTCCTGCAATAACCTCTGTCTAGGTGCACTATATTCCTAAGGTACCAGTGATTCCTCATGAATGAGTAGCTAAGGACACAGCCCTTGACCTTCTTTGGAGGAAGACTTACAAACAGGGAGAAAGAGGGGCAAGGAGATGGAGACATCTTACTGATGGCAAGGGAGAAAGTTTATAGAGTGTGCAGGATGCTGGCCTGTTTGACCTCAGATCCATTCCCTGCCATTTCCCTGTTTTGATCTGACCACTGCAAACTACATTTCTCAGGCTTCCTTGTATGCTTTCCAGTTGGGCTTTCCATGGGGAAGCACTGGTGAAGATCAATATCAACATGTATTAGTCTTAAGAGTCTTAATTTATCACTATCACAGGTGATGGAATGGTACAATCTGATGAGTATTATTTATAGTATATAGATACTTTCAAAGCAATTAGGGAAACAGGATGATGCTACTTGTAGTATCCTAGTAGCTGGAATATTACTAAGGCTGCTTTCACATAGCTGAATGCCTTGGACAGCTTATTTCGCAGCACTCTTCTCCTTTCCCTCTTTTATAAAATGAGGGGCAAGAGGATATCTTGTTGCTTTGTATTCCCTTAGTGCTTAGCATAGTGCTAAGAGAAGTCAGAACCATTCATCTGTACATGTACCGGCTTTTTACTTTCTTTCTTTTACCTGTTTCTTTCTTCACAAGGCAGGAGAGAAGAAGAAATGTAAGAGTGAATATG
Organism: Balaenoptera acutorostrata; assembly: GCF_949987535.1. NCBI lineage: Eukaryota > Metazoa > Chordata > Mammalia > Artiodactyla > Balaenopteridae > Balaenoptera > Balaenoptera acutorostrata. The sequence goes on from NC_080072.1 coordinate 75,284,420, forward strand.
AACTGATTGTGTAGTAGGGAAGGAAAAACTCAACCTACTTGCTGGTTTTCTTATTTTTATTTCATTCAAATACATGTCATTACTACTTTTCTTATAACTGCTGTAGTAGCCCCATGGATAATTCATCCTTGGTGGTAACTTTATCTATTCCATTTACCCTTCCAGTGTCTAGACCCCCAAATGCTGATTTATACTTTTGCCTCTCCCATCCCTGTCTCATGCTCTACTCACACCAGTTTCCTTTTTTTGCCTTTAAACTCTCCATATGATTTCATGTTTCTTTGATTTTGCCTAGGCAGGTCCCTCATCTTCCTCAGATGCCATCTCCTTTGTGATCTTTCTCAAATGTTCCATCACAAGAATTAGTTGTTTTTTTGTTTGTATCTTTTTAAGAACTCATCACACTGAATTGCAATGTGTGATGCTCTAGATTTGTGAGCATCTTGAGAGTACGGGCCATTTTTACTAATCTTTTTATCTTCAATACCTGGCACTTTTTAAAATATTTAATAAATGAATATTGAATTACTAGTTCATTCTGTCTTGTCTTACATTTAATAATTTATATTTCTACCTCATTTACTAGATTGTGAGTTCTTTGAGGGAGGGATACCAGGAAAACTGTCACTTTCACTTAACTCTGTTCTGGATTCTGGATTTTCACTACACCCCTGGTAATATATTACTTGGCGGTATTAGGAGTTCAGCAAACTTTGATTGAATTTAGAAAAACTGGGGAGCTTAATCCTGGAAGAAAGTTAAGAAAATAGTCCAGTGTGAAATAATATAAAATATTTATATGTAGGTTTCTGCCCCCAGTTCCTGGCACAGAGCTCCTAAAAATCCTTGTAATTTCCTATGTGATAAGGTCACTAGGAGCATGTTTTGCTCTTAATGTTTGGTCTTTGACTCTGGTTCCTGACACAGAGTTTCTTAACCCCTTGGAATTTTCTGGGTGATAGGAATGTTTTTGTTCTAATGAAGTGATGGTTGGTAGGCTCTTGGATGGGGGCTGGTCATCAGAAATATCAAGCCATGATTGGAAGCTTGGAACTTTCAGCCCCACTACCCATCCTCAAGGAAGGGGAGAATGGCTGAAGACTGAGTTAATGACCAGTCATGCCTACATGATGAAGCCAAAGTATGCAATATGTGGAGCTTCCAGGTTGGTGAACACATCCAAGTGCCGGGAGGATGATGTATCCCGATTCCATGAATACAGCCTCTCCCGTGTTCAGGACAATTCTGGACCTTGTCCTATGTATCTCTTTAGCTGGCTGTTCATCCATATCCTTTATAATATCCTTTATTATATAATAAAGCAGTAAGTGTAAGTAAGCATTTCCCCCAGTTCTTTGAGCAATTCTGGCAAATGATCAAACTTGAGGAGGGGGTCATGGGAACCCTAATTTAGAGCTGGTCAGTCAGAATTGCAGGTGACAACCTGAGGCTTGGGCTTAGCATCTGAAATGGGAGGAGACTTGGGTGACTGAACCTTCTTATACTAACTCCAGGTAGATAGTGTCAGAACTGAATTGTAGGACAATTCAGCTATTGTTGTAGGACACACAGCTATTGTTGGAAAATTTGTTGATGTGGGGGGGAAAACTCACACATTTGGTGTCAGGAGTACTGTGAGTGTGACAGTCAAGGAAAACAGGGAGTGTTTTTCTAAGACATCAGTACATTGTTCAGCCCTTGGAGATCAAAACTATTTTCAAGCAGATGCTTCAGAAAGGCAATAAGTCACAGAACTATACTGGCCAATGATGGTTTCCACTTTATAAACAGAATAATCTGGAGATATACAAAATAAAATGAGGGCTGCTATTTCTATCATCTTAAGACCAGATAACATTGTGACATTTACTTTTACGTTATTAATCATTTTAGCACCACTTAGACATGTATATATAACATAATTCTCAATTATGGACCTTAAGGAAAAGCTTGCAGAAGCATCCATATTCCTTGACTATATATGTGTACAACTTTATCCTTATGGGGAATTGTATCAGTTGAGATTCTTGAAGAAAACAGGTTGCACATTTGATCTGGGCAATTTAAGCAGAGTTTAACAAAGAGAGTGCTTACAAACTTGTGACCAGAGTTAAAGAAACCAACAAGGGAGAGTGCAGGACCCTAGACCTAGCAACTGAGGGAGCTGTTACCAAGGAGGTGAAGTGGTTACAGAATATGGAGAGAGAGCTATATGGGAAACACCTGTTGAAAGGAACAATGGGCTTTGGTGGAGCCTTAGCTAACTCATGCTATGTAGCAGGCAGTGAGCCAAGAAGGAGATATCTTGGTCTCACTCTCCTTTTGCCCTCTGATCTGCCAGCACCTCCCATTGGGAGCCAAAAAACATGAAGTCTATAGATTCCCAGGTATCCCAGGAACATAGAGACAAAAGAGCAGAGAGCAAATATGAGATAGCTAGTGTTGGTACTGATTCTGGGGACTAGATCCTAGAAGAGTGTTGTTAGCTATATATTTTCCTTTGTTCCCAGAATAAGGACAAGTGTTTGAGTGGGAACATAAGATAGCTTTTTCCTTGGATGACTCGGGTACTAATAATCACAGGATTCTCGCAGATCCTAGTCTCTTGATGAGTCATAACTGGATATGAAGTTAATCTCCCAAATTTTTAAGGAGACCCTAGTCATTATAGAAATGCACTCATGGTCTTCAAAATATCAACTGTCGCCAATTAATTAGAGTTAGCTCATATAATGCAGCTCATTTTCGGCTTCTGATTTATAATTTCAGTGAGCAATCAGAAAAGAACTAGAGTAATCAGGAGATGGAACTAGAGGTAGACCTTGAAGACTGCCTCTACCCTTGTGGTTCAGAAGCGTGTGTGCTAGCTTTTCCACATAGTTTTCCAATGCCACTAACTGATTTGTATGAGGGTTTGGAGAATTAGACCAGTTACATCACACTTTTGCTTTCTCTTTTTAACTCCAACTCTGCAGCTTATTCTGAGAGAATTTATTTTCTATCCCTTTAATCATCTTCCCTGCTCTTCTTTGGACCATTTCCAATTTCTCCACATTCTTTCAAATATAGCTTAACTATTACAAAGGGCTATTCTGCAAAATCGTTAACTATTACAAAGGGCTATTCTGCAAAATCGTTACTTAAAGGAAGATTGTTAAAGCATTTAAAAGTTTAAAAATGGCTACATAAATGTTAAAAAATGAAATGTTCCTGTCTAATAATGCTGATAGTGGAACTGTAGTAAATTAAATTACATCAGGTCAGAGCAAAAACCTTGAATGAGAGAGTCAAGCATATCAGGACCCGAGAAAGAAACCCTTTGTTAAGAGAAAGAGCCAAAAATACAACCAAGGAGAGAGAACGTTTCCTAGTATCAGTCACTAAAAATTCTCTTTTAAGATAAGGATCTAACTCTTTGGTTCAGAAAGTTGAGACACTAAAGTGAACACAAATCTCAAAGGAGCCCAGATCCAGGTACTTTGTTTTAATAGGAAAAAAAAAAAGGGAAAAGTCACAAGATTCTACATGGAATAGGTTTGTTACTGTTTTATTGGAAGAAGGAAAGCTAACAAGTTTTCCAAATATTTTATATTGCAAGCAGTGTCCTAGCTGCTTTACATACTTTATTCCATTTTTAAAATCAGTGATAAGAGGTAGAGTATTTTTATCCCATTTTTATTGATTAAGATACTGACTTAGATATGATTCTAACTTGGCTTAATCCTAAAGCCTGTTTTCTACTACATGATGCTATAGGTAATTTTCTAGTAAAAAAATTATGTGCCAGGGAAGTTCTATATTTTAATGTATAGAAAGTTTTTATTTGTTTTATAGGTCAAATTTTTGACAATCCATCTGTGACTTTGTGAGTTTACAATGCTCAACATTACTAAAGAAAATAATCTTCAAAAATCATTTCTTTATCTGTTGAGTCAATGGCATTAAATACATATCTGCAGAGAAATAGAGAGGTTGCTTTCTAATGAAAAAGGCTTGAGGAATTTCTGATGCATAACGAATGGGAAGATATGATAGAGGGTATAAAAATTCTAATTTTGCATAAGCAAGTTGATAAAATTTAGTTAATAGTGGACGTACACATTAGGTAGATCTTATCCCAATTTTATCCTCAAACGTAATTAAGTCTGCTTGTAATATTTCCAACACAGGTAGCCTGACATAAAGAGCATCTCATTCCTGGGTTTGGACAAACAGCTCCCTGCCTCACTTGTTTGGAAGTTATTCTTCCCATATTTATTTATCCCTTGGCAAATTCTGAAGTAAACCAAGATCTTTACCTTCTTCCCAAGCAAAGCTTTGAAACACTTAGAACACTAACTTAGATCACTGCTCTCCCAATATATATGCCTTAAATATGTCCAATATATATTTCAAGTCCTTTAGTTTGATCCTGTTCCCCTTTCTACCCCACAAATTAGACATTATTACTATTTTTACATGGTCACATAAGTTTGGATTTACCCATGTACTTATCAAATCTTTGCACTGTCTTGTATTCAAGATGTCATATTTAGAATTATTTTCTTTCTGCATGAATACCCTTTAGAATTTCTTGTAGTGAGGTCTGCTTTTAATAAATTCATTTAGTTTTGTTTGTGTGAAAACGTCTTCATTTCTCCATTCTAAAAAAATAATTTAGTTTGGCATAGAATTCCAGCTGGAATTCTCTTAGTATTTTCTCTTAACACTTTGAAGATTTTTTTTTCACTAACTACCAGCTTCTATTGCTAATTTTGAAAAGTCAAGATAACTTAAGTAGAGCCACTGCGGTGGATGTTGGACCTGGGCTGGTGGGATACCAGGAGGCAGGCTGTCAGTTTCCTATGCCTAAAGGGCACCAGGAGAAACATCTGCAATGTACTTTCCTTGGAATTTCATAGCCTTATGGGTTTAGAGAACTCCATTCACCTGTGCACCTTCTCTTTCACTCAATCGAGGGCACACCCGTTGTTCAGTATCCTTGCACTGAGCCCCTGTAATGTTAGTTCCCTGGTTCCTTCCCAGCCCAAGGCAGAGAAAATCCCATCCCAAGCCTTTCTGTAGGAATACCAGAGAGCCTGAGGCTCTATTGCGTTCTCCATGCCCAACCTACCTACTGGCGCCAGACACTCAGGAGAGTTTAAAGGTTCAGAGAGGCTGTTTACAATTCAAGCTGCCAGTATTCTAAAAATCCTAGAATCCAGTACTGTTTAGAAGAATTGGAGGAAGACTTCAGGAAGGCCTTATGATTTGTGGAACTTCTTGTCAGCAGATAGATGTTAATTCAGATCAAATATCAAACTCCTTCAGAGTGCTATTTCAGTGAACATGTCCCTCATTTCCAAAAGGAATACATGGTTGTTGTTTTGTGTTGTGTGTGTGTGTGAGACTTTATTCTACAGAAGAATATTTTATGTTTCTGAGGTTTTATTGTACTTGCATATAAAACCTTTCAATGCTTTTCTTTAAGATAATGTAAAAATTATATTAATATCTATAAAATATTTGCTCAGGGGCAGTGTAAAAAATGAGCTTTATGGTCATCCAGAACCAGCTCTTTATGTTGAATCTGTCTTTTATCAGTTGAGTGACATTAGGCAAATCTCATTTACTACATATTCTTATTTGTAAAATGGAAATAACAATAAACTACCTTTTGTGAGGATTAAAAGAACCAGACTTCCGGTTTCTAGTTCTGCCTGTAAGGAGCTTGGAAGTCACCATTTTGTCCTAACAACAAATGAAAAAGCTGACTGACTAAGAAATCAACAATTCTTCTTTTATCTATTAGAGAGGTGAGGACACAGGGCTAACCATGGACCTCAAGATTGGAGACACAGATAAGAAAATACAGGGGATCCCAGCCCACCTGAGCAGAAACTTCCAAAGAACTAATACAGGGATAGGAAAACCAGAACTGTAATTGACAAATTGCTGAAGGCTTAGTGTTGAGAAGTCTGAGAGTTAAAAAACTCCAAGGGGATGCAGTATGAGGGGGACCCCTGTATTTTTGTTCACTAAAGGACCGAGACCTGATCATAGGACTATAGAATGCTTTACCTCCTATGCCTCAGCACCACATTATGAAAAGTATATTTACAGTAGTTCCTTTTACCCAGTACACCATGTCTTGCTATCAAGAAAAAATTACATGGAGACCAAAAGACCAAAAACACAATTTGAAGAGACAGAGCAAGCGTCAGAACCAGACATGGCAGGGATGTTGGAATGATCAGCCCAAGAATGTAAAACAATTATGATTACTATGCTAAGGGTTTTCATGGATAAAGCAGACAGCACACAAGAACAGATGGACAATGTAAGCAGAGAGATGTAAATCCTAAGTAAAATCTAAAAAGAAATGCTACAGATCAAGAACACTGTAACAGAAGTGAAGAGTACCTTTGATGATCTAATTGGTAGAGTGGACACAACTGAGGAAAGAATCTCTGTGCTCGAGGATATCTCAACAGAAACCACCAAAACCTTACCTAGAGAGGAACCAAAACAGAAATTACTTCTGACTTATCTTCAGAAACCATGCAAGCAAGAAGAGAAAGGAGTGAAGTATTTAAAGTGCTGAGAGAAAATAACCACTGACCCAGAATTCTGTACGCTGTGAAATCATCCTTTAAAAATGCAGGAGAAATACTTTCCCAGACAAACAAAAAGTGGTGGAATTTGTTGCTGATAGGGCTGCCTTGCAAGAAATGTTAAAAGAAGTTCTTTAGAGAGGAGGAAAATAATATAGGTTAGTAACTTGGCTCTGTATAAAGAAAGGAAGGACATTGAGTAATATTTCATTTATTCCTCCATTGGTGGGCACTTAGGTTGTTTCCATATCTTTGCCATTATGAATAATGCTATAATAAGCACGGGTGTGCATAAGGAAGAACATCTCTTTGAGATCCTGTTTTCATTTCCTTGAGGCATATACCCAGAAGTGGAATTGGTGGATCATATGGTAGATATATGTTTAATTTTTTGAGGCATCTCCATATTGTTTTCCATAGCAATTGAACCAATTTACATTTCCATCAGCAGTGTACAAGTGTTCCCTTTTCTCAACATCTTTGTCAACACTTGTTATCTCTTGTTTATGTGAGGATAGCCATTCTAACAAGTGTGAGATGATAATTGCATTGTGGTTTTGATTTGTATTTCTCTGATTATTACTGATGATGAGCATCTTTTCAAGTACCTGTTGACTGCTTGGATGTCTCCTTTGGAAAAATTTGTCTATTTGGTTCTTCTGCCCATTTTTAAATTGAATTTTTTCTTTGTTATTGAGTTGTTTGTGTTCTTTATATGTTTGGGATATTATTCCCTTATCTGATATATGGCTTGCAAAAATGTTCTCCCCTTCTGTGGTTTGGCTTTCTGGTTTATTGATGGTTCCCTTTGCTGTACAGAAGCTTTTAAGTTTCATGCAGTCCCACTTGTTTTGTCATTTTTACTTTTGGTGTCATATCCAAAAAATCACTGCCAAGACTAATATTGATGAGTTTCTTCCTTAAATTTTTTTCTAGGAGTTTTATGATATCAAATCTTATGTTTAAGTCTTTCATTTATTTTGAATTAATTTTTGTGAGTGGTATAAGTAAGGGTACAATTTCATTGTTCAGCATGTGTTTATCCAGTTTTCGCAACCTCACTGTTGAAGACACTATCCTTTCCCCACTGGATGTTCTTGCCTCTCTAGTCAAATACTAGTTGACTGTATATATGGGGGTTTAATTCTGAGTTTTCTATGCTCTTCCATTGGTTTATTTTTGTGCCAGTTCCATACTGTTTTTATTACTATAGTTTTGTAGTATAGTTTGAAACCAGCAGTGTGATATTTCTGGCTTTGTTCTTTTTCCTCAGGATTGCTTTGGCTATTCAGGTATTTTGTGGTTCCATAAAAATTTTAGGATTTTTTTTCTATTTCTGTGAAGAGTGCCATTGGAGTTTTATGAAGCTTGTCTTGAATCTATAGATGGTTTTAGGAGTATGGACATTTTAACACTATTAATACTTTTGATCCAAGAACACAGGATGTTTTTCCATTTTTTTGTGTTTCCTTTGATTTCTTTCAGCAGTCTTGTAGTTTTTGTTAACTTCCTTGGTTAAAATTATTTCTAGGTATTTTATTGTTTTTGATGCTATTGTGGTGGGATAGTTTTCTTTATTTCTTTTTCAGATGTTTCATCATTAGTGTATAGAAATGCAACTGATTTCTGTATGCTAATTTTGTAATCTGCAAGTTTACTGAAATTGTTGATTAGTTCCAATAGTTTTTTGGTTTAGTCTTTGGGATTTTCTATATACAGAATCACATCACCTGCAAATAGTGACAATTTTACTTCTTCCTTTCAGATTTGTATGCCTTTTATTCCTTTGTCTTGCCTACTTGCTCTAACTAGGATTTCCAGTACTATATTGAATAAATGTGGTGAGAGTGGACATCCTTGTCTTATTCCTGATCTTACATGGAAATTTTTTGATTTTTCTCTATTGTGTATAATGTTTGTGGTTTTGTTACATATGGCCTTTATTAGGTTGAGGTATATTCCTTCTATACCTAATCTATCCAGGGTTTTTATCATGAAAGTATGGTATATTTTGTGAAATGCTTTTTCTGCATCTATTGAGATATAATCATGTGACTTTTATCTTTCATTTTATTAATGTGATGTATTACAATATACTGATTTGCATATGTTGAACCATTCTTGTGTCTGAGGATAAATTCCACTGGTCATGATGAATAATCATTTTCATGTGTTCTTGAATTTGGTTTACTAATATTTTGTTGAGAATTTTTGCATTTTATTCATCAGGGATATTGTTCTATACTTTTCTTGTGGTGTTCTTTTCTGGCTTTATTGTTGGCATAATGCTAGTCTCATGGAATGAGCTTGGAAGTGTTCCTTTCTCCTCTATTTTTTGGAAGAGTTTGAGAAGGATTGTTGTTAATTCTTTAAATGTTTGGTAGAATTCACCAGTGAATCTCCCTGCTTCTGGGGTTTTCTGTGTTGGGAGGTTTTTGATTACTGATTCAATCTCTTTACCCATTATTTGTTCAGATTTTCTATTTCTTTCTGTTTCAGTTGTGTATTTTGAGGAATTTATAAGCTTATTCTAGGTCATCTAATTTGTTGACATATAATGATTCTATGTATTTCTGTAGTATCACTTATAATTACTCCTCTTTCACTTCTAATTTTATTTATTTGAGTCTTGTCTTTTTTTCCTTAGGAACTCTGGCTAAAGAGTTGTTGATTTTGTTTATTCTTTGGAAGAACAAGCTCTTAGTTTCATCAATCTTTTCTATTATTTTTATGGTCTTTATTTCATTGATTTCTGCTCTAATCTTTATGGTTTCCTTCCTTTTGTAATTTTGGGCTTGGTTTGTTCTTTTTTCAGTTCCTTGAGGTGTAAAGTTAGGTTGTTTATTTGAGATATTTCTAATTTCTTAATGTATGCATTCATCACTCTAAACTTTCCTCTCAGAACTGATTTTGCTGTACCCTGTTAAGTTTTGATATATTTCCATTTTCATTTATTTCAAGATAAATTTTTATTTCTCCTTTGATCTTGTTTGATCCATTGGTTGTTCAGAAGTGTGTTGTGTAGTTTCCACATATTTGTAGATTTTCTAGCTTTCCTATTGTTGATGTCTAGTTTCATACCATGGTCAGGAAAGACAGTTGGTATGATTTTAGTCTTCTTAAATTTGCTAAGATTTCTTTTGTTTCCTATTGTATGATCTATTCTTAAGAATGTTCCATTGCACTTGAGAAAAATGTGTATTCTACTGTTGTTTGATAGCATGTTCTATATATACCTGTGAAATCCATTTGGTCTAAAGTATGGTTCAAATCCAAAGTTTCCTCGTTGATTTTCTGTGTAGATGATCTGTCCATTGCTGAGAGTGGGGTATTGAAGTCCTCCACTACTGTTGTATTGTTGTCTATTTTCCCCTTTAGACTTCTTAGTATTTCCTTATTATATTTCAGTGCTCTGATGTTGGGTCCATATATATTTATAATTGTTATATCTTCTTGATGTATTGACCCCTTTATCATTATCTAATGACCTTCTTTGTCTCTTGTTACCATTTTTGGTTTGAAGTTTATTTTGTCTGATGTAAGTATGGCTATCCCCACTTTCTTTTGGTTTCTACTTGCGTGGAATATTATCTTCCATCCTTTCACTTTGAGCCTGCGTGTGTCTTTAGAGCTGAAATGAGTCTCTGTAAGCAGCATACAGTTGGGTCTTTTTTAAAAAACATCTATCCAGCCACTCTGTGCCTTTTGACTGGTGAACTCATTCAGTTTGCATTTAGAGTGATTATTGATATGTAAGGACTTACTATTGTCATCTTATCATTTGCCTTCTGGTGGTTTTGTATCTCCGTTGTTTCTTTTTCCCTCTGTTTCTGTCTACCTTTGTAAATTGGTGATTTTCCAAGGTGATATGCTCAGTATTCTCTCAGCTGTGGAATGTCTTTTGGTTCTTTTTTTTCTTTTCGTAATTTCAATCTCTTTTGTGAAGAACTCCTTCTACTCATTAATTTTATTCCTGAGTTCAATGAATTGCCTTTCTGAGTTTTCTTGCAGCTTGTTGAATTTTTTCTTTTGTAATAGGTATTTTTAATTCTTTATCAGTTAGGTCACAATATTCCATGCCTTTGAGTTTGGTTGCTGAGTGTCCTGGTGTAAAGTGCAGAGGCACTTTTCTTCTGTTATAAATGTCCAATTAGTTGTAAGTCAAAGGGGGGAGAAAAAAGAAATGACTTAAGCCATCATGATGCTGATGTCACTCCTCAATAATCACTTTGAAGGTCAGTGGTCTAAATGCACTAGTTAAAAGACAGAGACAGACTGTCAGAGTGGATTAAAAAACAAGACCCAATGATACGTTGCCTACAAGAAACTCACTTTAAATATAAATACAGACATAGAGTAAAAGTTAATGAATGGAGAAACAGACAGTTATCCCCTGCTTTCTGAAAGTGCTTACATCACTTCGCTTTTATGAAAGACCTACATTAGTATGGTGATAGCTTTTTTTGTAAAAGTGAATATCCTCTCTGGATTTCTTGCAGTTAGCAAAAAACAGGTACTAACGTAGGTTTTTTTGTAAAAGTGAAGTGGCAAACTTTCGGAAAGCAGAGGATACTCTCCACTATAAGTAAATTTGGCTTAGGAAAGATTTCACAGGAATGCTCTACTTTAGAATAGAGGGGGAACCTGTACTATGCTAAAACTAATCAAAAGAAAACAGGCATTGCTATTTTAATTTCAGACATAGTAGATTTCAAATAAGGGAAGTTATCAGGGATAAAGAGCATTGCATAATGATAAAGTGGGCAATTCTCCAAAAATACAAAACAATCCTTAACATGTATGTACCTATCAACAGAGTGCCAAACCACACGAGGCACAAACTGATAGAACTTCAAAGAGAAATAGATGAATCCACTATTACTTGGAGACTTCAACACCCCTGTATCAAAAATGGACATACCAAGCAGGCAGAATATCAGTAAGGACGTAGCTGAATTCAACAAAATCAGCAATCACCTGGATATAATGGGCATCTATAGACTACTTTATCCAACAACAGCATAATACACATTCTTCTCAAGCTCACACAGAATATTCACCAAGATAGATCACATTTTAGGCCACAAAACATACTTTAACACATTAAAAAAAGTGGAAATTGTAAAATTTCTACTTTCAGACCACAATGGAATTAAATCAGAACAGAAAGATAACTGGAAAATCTCAAAACATATGGAGATTAAACAACACATTTCCAAATAATACATGTATTAAAGAGGAAATCTTAAAAGAAATTTAAAAAAATTTGAACTAAACGAAAACACAACTTGTCAAAATTTGTGAGATGCAGTGAAAGCAGTGATTGGAGGGAAATTTATAGTATTTAATGCATGTATTAGAAAAGATTAAAAGAACACAGCACATGCATTATTCTCTTCTAGTAGGTTGTGAGTGACTTCTTGATATTTATATAGCTTTAGCCTCCAGCATATATCTGGCAATAGTTGATGCTCAGTGAATGAACGAGTGAAAAAAATGTTGCATAAACATGAGTAATAATGCAAAGCAGTAAATAAGTTAGTATCAAAAGAGTCAGACAGATATTGCTGCAATATCATACAGATATTGATTACATCCAAGGTAATGGTAGATCCGTGGTGGTTGGAACAGATGCGAGGTCTGTGAGGAGGTGAAATATGATTTTAAGGGTCACTAAGATTTGGATAAGAGCATGAAAGAAGTGTAAATTTTAGAAATTAACACAGTATGAGCATAATGAGGTGTGATCTTGGAGGTTTATGAACTAGACCGTGGAGAGATAGGACATTATTTTGTACATAGGAGAGACATTGAAACTTTTGAATGGTATACAGGCTTATGTTTTAAAAGTTAATTTGAAGATATCTGTGGAATTTATTGTAAAGAGAAAAAAGTGGAAGTAAGAAGAACATAATAAGCCTATTGATGTAGTCTAGGAGTTATGCAAAAGAAGCTTGGGCTAAGGTGGTGGTAGATAGGATAGATGAGCTCTCTATTTATAAAGGACTTTTGACATCCAAAAGTAAGGAGTTTTAAAGGAAGACTAGAAATTACTGTGTACATGCTTTGGACTGGATTGTTTCTAGAATTTCCTCTTATAGATGTGAAGAAATACTCATAAACTTAAATCTATTTCATCACCAAATATTTACAGTGAGTCCTCTACATACAAACGAGTTCCTTTCCAAGAGCGCATTCGTAGGTCCAACTTGTTCATAAGTGCAACAAAGTTAGCCCAGGTATGCAACTAACACAATCAGCTGTATAATGTTGTACTGTAATAGTTTAATAATACTTTTCACACAAATAATACATAAAAAACAAAAAAACAAAAAAAATAAAGAAAACATTTTTAATCTTTCAGTGCAGTACCTTGAAAAGTACAGTAGTACAGTACAACAGCTGGCATACAGGGGTTGAACAGGCAAGAAGAGTTAGTGATTGGAGGAGGGAGAGGAGGTGGGAGATGGTAGAGCTGAAGGATCATCAGCAATAAGAAACAGAGGGCAAGCTGCAATTTCACTCACGCCTGACATTGTTGGAACACATGTTCGCATCTTTGAAAGTTCATATGTAGGGGAACTTTATTGCACACCTTGTATGCTTCAGAGTATTTTAGGCACCAGAGATGAAGGTATGAATTAGACAGACAATAATCCTGTTGTCACTGATATTGTATTAGTCTGGGAAATACAGAAGTAGTCAGGAAAACCCAAAACCAAAACTGTAAAAATTGATAAAATATATTCAGTGCTAAGAAAGGGCAATATTTGATAAAGCGATCTTTAAATCTTCTTTGAGAAAGCTGCATATTAACTGAGATCTGAAATCATTAGAGGTGTCACTATGCAGGAAAACAGAATTCCAGGGAGAGGAAAAAGCAAGTATAAAGATCCTGAGGCGGAAATAAACTTGATATGTTTGAGGAGCTGAAAGGAGATTGGTGAGGCTGGAGAATAATGAGCAAGGGAGAGAGAGGTAAGAAATTAAGCTGTAGGGAATTCCTTCGTGGTCCAGTGGTTAAGACTCCGTGCTTCCACTGCAGGGGGCCCGGGTTTGATCCCTGGTTGGGAACTAAGATCCCACAAGATGCATAGAATGGCCAAAAAAACCAAAAAACAAAAATTAAGTTGTAGAATTATGTAGTGTTTATGTTATATAGGGTTTTATTGCTTATGGTAAGAAATTTGGATTTCAGTTTTAGTGCAATGGGAAAAAAATCAGTATTTTCAGTTCATGGTGACATAGTCATATCTATCTTGTTAAAGTATCACTTTGGTTAGCTGGGGACAATGTATTATGAGAGGGCAAGAATGCAGACAGAGAGACTAGTTGTCCTGCAGTTAGCTGTTCAGGTGAGAACAGTGGGAATTTCTGCTATGACAGCCGTTGTGGAGATGGAGAAAAGCAAGTTTTGGGATATGTTTCAGTGGCAAAGTTTACAGGGCTTGCTGATAGATTAGATTGGGGATTTGAGTGAAAGAGAAGATTCCAGAATGACTATTAGGTTTTTGATATGAATACCTGGATTATTGGTGGTGCTATTTATTTGAGATGGAGAATATGATAGTGAGATGGGTTTGCAAAAGAAAAGTCAAGAATTTTATCTTGTACTTTCAAGTTGCAGAAGTCTGATAGATGTCAAGTGAACATATTTATGAATGAGCTTGGAAAGCAGGGGTGGGAGTAGAGTTGCAAATATTTGGAATTTTCAGCATATAGATGATAATCAAAGCCAATGGGGAGAGGAAGATGAGATTACCTAGGACAAGAAAATAGAGAAGTGGAACATTCCAAAGAAATTGGCAGTGGAGTAGGAACTAGCAAGTAAAACTGAGAAGGAATAACCAGAAAGGTTGGGGGGAGATGGAAGAGTTTAGCACCGAAGAAGATGCTTCATGCAGGGTATTTGAGGGAGAAGAGGGCGGAGTTGTGACCATTGGATTGGTAACAAAGAGATTGTATTTGACTTTAGAAAAAAACTTTTGTATGAAATAGAAGGACTGGGAGCCTGAGAGATGAAAAGATTCTTATAAATTGGAGTTGGTGAGTATAAGCAACAGTTCATAAGTTTTACTCTTGGTGGGGGTGTAAAGGGAAATGGGGCTTGAAGTCATGGGAAGATTTCTTGGTTTTCTTTTTTTATTTAAGATGGGAAATGCGGTTATTGGAGACAGTAGGTTTTTAAGAAAGTGAAAGGACATGCGATGTAGAGGACCATTGGGGGATTCTTCTTTGATAGGAATGAAGGTTTATCATCCACTGAAACAGAAGCGGAGGCTGAGAGTGAGGGAACAGATGCGGTAGCTTGGTAGATTTGATGGGAGGTTAGGAGGTTCCCATAGGATTTTTTTCAGGGAAGTGTGAGTCAAGTTTGAAGGGGAAAAGGAGGATGTAGGGGTTAAAGTTTGAGGAGAGAAGAGATAGGGAAAAATATGAAATTATCTCAGAGAGTAGAAGAGCAAACTTACTAGTGAGAAGTAGGATTGCTAGGCAGTGCTGAGAATCTATGAGATTATGGTGATAAACTTAATGTGAAACTAATCAGCAGTCTTATGATTCAGTTAAAGAGCACTTTAGCCTTAACAAAAATTCTATTTGGAAATAAATTCATAACAACTAACAAGATGCTAGGAAGGAATAAGATTTGGAATCAGCAGATGTGCTTTCCAGTCCCTGCTATGTCACTAAACTGTGTGACCTTGGAAAAGATTGCTTAATTTGTCTGAATTGTCACTTCTCTTTCAATGAAAGGGGAATAATATTAACATGTAACTCATGAGATTGTTGTGATCATTAAGTGAAATGACATGTATGGAAAATGGTCTGCATGTCATACAATCCCATCTAAGTATTAGTTGTGAAAATGGTTATCAGTATGTTAAATATTATTATTATATCAAGAATGCAGAGTGCAGCTAAAAATAAACTGTTTTCTTCTACCCAGTGGAGTGAACATCATTTTGAAAACTTTTAACAGAGTTAATAAATGATTTTTTCACAAGTCCCCTAAGTATATTGAAGAAAAAGACAAATTCTAAAAAGCCAAAAGCTAAATAAACATTCATTCAAGGTGTATATATTATGCAAAATTTGCAAGTAAAACACAGACATCTAAACTATTGATATTATTTATTTTTACCATACTTAATAATATATTAAATACACATAAGATAATAATTTTATTATAATTATTAAATATACCAAAACTAAAGAAAATTATTCTTCTATTAGTCATATGTATTTAAAACATAATTTATTTGAATTCTGCCAACCTAGCTAGAAATAGCCCTTATTCAATGCCTTGAAAATGAAAGTAAAATGATTTTCATACTTTAGTCAAATTATTCTAAATCCAATTAATATTATTTAAAATTGGACAAATTTTATCAGATCTTCAAAAGAGGGTATCTTAAGTCCCACAAAAAAGTTTTTATTTATTTATTTTATCTTCCTTTGTGTGATACAGCCTAGGTTTATGAAGGGTAAAGTCTGGCAGCTCAGCAAAGTGAAATTATCCTATTTATCTGCTGACTAGCTCCAGTGTAGGCTTCTTTATGCTGCTTGCATTTGCTAAACCAGGACCTGAGGAGATCTGCCTCTTGAATAACAAGGAGAGAAGAGGGGTCTAGTGGCTAGAGTATTATTCTGACATCAGCACTTCAGGGATTCAGTCTTCAGCTAGCTGTTTCATTTAATCATTTAACTGTTCTCATTCTGCAGTTTGTGTATAAAAAGAAAATATTTTTTCCCATGCCTTATAAATGTTCTAGGGCTTAATTATTGCTTGCAAACTTCCCTGAGCTTTCTGAAAAAGAGTAGACATAATTATTCATTCTTACAGATATACTTTGCTTAGGGGTTTTTCTGAATGCAGAATGGAAGATTATCCAAATTCATCCTGGTGATGTGTGAGAAGTTTTGTAATGCTGATTATATATCACTGGGGATCAAATTAAGCCCATCAAATGCCTTGCATATCAATCTCAAATCACACTGTACTTGAACCAGGGGCCTGGTGTTCTATTTACTAGATGATCACTTTCCTCTCCAAACGAATTAGCTTTTCTGCAATGTGTGGACTGACAGAGTGGGAGTTTAGCAGGCCTGAGACTGTGTGCTTCTTGACAAAAGAAGGCTTGTTGATGCCTACCTTTTGTGGAGGTATTTTAAAACTATCAAATAAAATATCAGCATGCAATATTGATTATTCGTTATTCTGAAAGAACAGGTTAAGTGCAGGATTGTATATTCAGATTTATAAGGGATCATGGAAACATTCTGATGCATTTGAAACATTACTCTTTGGAACATATTAATGTCTATGATTTTTATGAAATAGAAGATTGGGGGAAGAGATAAATCTACAAATACATATTTTCATGGCTATCAAATCTCTTTGTAGTTTTTAAAATATAATGTCAGCAAGATAAAATGGATAACAGAAAGACAAATAACTCATAGGTTAAGGCTATAAAGAGCCAATTCAGAGAAAAGTCATCCAAATGATCAGTAAATATATAATAGAGGCTAAAGTATTATAGTGGTCAGGATAATGTAAATTAAAGTTAACAATGAGCTATTACTTTATTTTTTGCCACTCAATAGAATGGCAATGGAATAATGAATGATTACATCTACTGCTGGAGCAAATACGGTGGGGGAAGAGAGCCCTGCCACATACAACACTAGTGGAAATGTGGAATATTACAACACACTTGGGAATGCAATGTGACCACATTTATTAAATCATACTTCCATTCCTTGGAGTCCTTGTAAATAAAACACTAGTAAGTAAGGATAAATAAGAAATAAATTAAAGACCCGTCATTCGGAGTAAGGTTGAAGACATTTTGGTAAGTCCATATTGAGGCTGAAAGTGCAAGTTTTCCACCAAAGTTTATTCTCTCTTTCTGTAGAAATCAAGTCACAGCTGAGATGGGTGTGGCTGCCTGGCCAGGGTCTTCCAAGGTCTCCTTGCAGCTAGGCGTGGCCTTGTAAATCATTTCTCGTCAACGGAATGTGACTTCAAGTGACCTGTGCAATTCCCAGGCTGACCCATACACCCCCCACATGTGTTCCTTCATGCTTGTTTCTCCACTCAGGGTGGAAATAGAAATGACTAGAGCAAGCTTGGAAGCTAGATATCGAGGATAGGAGAACCGCCATCAATCTGGACCCCTGAACAACTGTATGAAACAAAGCACCCCAGGTGTGGACAGGGAGCAACTGGCTGGAACTATTAGATGAAAGAGAAACTTTATGGGTTTTTTGTTTTGTTTTGTTTTGTTTTTGTCATTGATGTTTTAAAATCTCTTCATTTTCACAGTTTAGTCATTTACTCTAATGAATAACATACCATTAAACATTATGTAACCATTGGTAAGGATGAGTTAGATCTACACCAGCTGAGTAGGGGGGATTTTATTATAAAGGAAAAAGTTTACATATGAGCCAATTTTTGTAAAATAAATGCAAAAGCATATAACTCAGTAGGGCACACAGAGAAGGCTGAATATTGAAGTATCAAATAACCAACTAACAAACCAAGTGAAAGTCATCAAGGCAGGAATTACATAGGTACTGTATAATGTAGAATTTGAAAATAACCATAGAAAGATTACATGGTAATTTTTTCTTTTCAAATTTTATGACTTCAATTTTTACTTAACTTCTGAACCCATTATGTTCTTTTATGCTGTGTTTCTCAATGTCTACTTAGTATCATCACTTGGATGTCCTGCGGGTACTTCATATGCAAAAAGAAGTTGATTCTCTTCTTGGGGATCAACAAATGATAAACATGTGCTAAGCAAGTATTTTTGAGCACCTACAAAGTGTCAGATATTGTGATACATGCTGGGTGATACAGAAACTAAAAACAGCCCCTGCCTTAACAAGAATACATAGAAAAAGGAACCATAAAGAGATAATTCCGATAAAATTTAGTAAAATCATTGATATACATAGGCCAGAGAAATGTAGGAGATTTAAAGAAGGGTCCCTTAACTCCATTTTAGATGCTAGGTTAATTTTCAGGGATAAGTTGCACTGAGCCTGGTGAATCTTTGTGCTTTGGTGACACATTGTTAGTAACTTCCGAACATTTATCATGTGTTATTAGTGTTACTTACATGTTGGGAGGTAAATATCTATTATGTTCACTACTCCATTTCCAGGCAAAGCACCAGGCATACATTGTTCTAAGATATGAGGGAAAGTGATGAAATAAGCATGATTCTTATCTTCAAGGAACTCAAAGTCCTGTGGGAAGTAGAGACATATAAGAGAAGGTGTGAAAAAGTGTTCAAATAAACGGAAGCTCAGAGACTATTCTTTTCTATTGCAACAAATATTTATCAGGACTAAGATATAGTTCTTCTGGCTCTTAGTCGAGGGCTGCACTTTAATGTTCCATGTAGTACAACTGGGCCTCTGGGCTTCCCTGATCAACACAGATTCTGTGTATTTGGGTTTGTCTTGAGCTTACAGGAGCTTCAATATCTGGAGGGCAGGAGCCAGGCCCTGGATGGCAGATGACTAAGAATTGTGAGAGAAATCAACTTTTTAGTATACTAATTCTTTTACAATATGCATAGCTCAAACGCATGGGACAAAACCAACCACAAAATTATTATAAAGTCATCGACTTTCTTATTTACCCTTTTAGTCCGATTTCTTTAGTACTGAGGGCAAGAATTGCAACTTTTCACTTTCAAATGTTTTGGAGGCTATTCTAAAGGAGACAATACTTGGTGAATGGTTTCCTTAAGTGTTTAGTGAAATTTTGCTGGAACTGATACACCATCTTTCTCTTGTGAATAATGATTCTAGGGAGAAATAATCTTAGAACCACAGAGCTATAAACATTCGAAGTTGGAGGTATTTAAATGTCATCCAGGTTAACCACTCACTCGATGCTTTAGGTCAAGTTTCTGTGATGACATTTCAGGTCTTCCACAGACTGGCCCCAACCAACTCTCCATCCAGGTCTCATATTGTTTATACTTGCTTGTAGGAAAGTCAGAGAACTAAATGTCCATTTAAAAGTAATTTCTGGCATGTTGATGTGCTCATGCAAGTTACCATCTTATCTCATCAGCAACCAATATCGGTAAGGGAACAAAGAACTTCATTTGGATTTTTATCATCTGAAATTTTCACTTTCAAATATAAGTAAGCATATATCTATAATGACATGCAAAAATCTCCCTTATGCTTTATATCTTAAAATATCCATGAGTGACTTGGGAGTATAAGTGTAAATTTATTACTGCAACAGAGAAATGTTGTAAAAATTATTGATTGTGAAAGCTGCCAATTTTTTGTGCAAATATTGACTATTAAGGATATTAAAATAATATGATATAAATGGATTGATTATTATGGAAACTCTAAAAGAATAGATTAGCTAATTTTTGGAAGAACATTATACCCTTTTTGTTCCCCAAACATGTATTGAAATGAAGTTATAAGGCAGAAAAATGAAAAATAGATTGTGATGCAATTCTACTCTTAATTGAAATATTTGACACTAAACAAAATAACTTTTAAAAATTGTATTTAATTTTAAGTTATTTAATATTATTTAGGTTTCAATAACTTATCTAAATCTAGTGGTCAATTCAGTTCTCATATTACTTGGAGCATTAGAATTTGATACAATTGATTACTACTTCTTGAAATATTTTCTTCACTTGGATTTCAGGACACCACACATTCTCTTGTTGATAGATACCACCCCTGCCTTTTGCTACTATAAATAAAGCAGTAATTAAGATGTTTATGGACCTAAGTTTTAAATTTTTTGGTAAATAACCAATAGTGGAATTGCTAGATCATAGGTGTATTTGAAAACCTGCTATCGTTTTCCAAAGTGATTGTATCATTAGATCCATTAGATCTAATTGCTTCACATCCTTTTGTTCTAGTCACTTTAATGGTAACCATTCTAGTGGGTGTGTAGTTGTATCTCATGGTTTTAATTTATATTTCACTTGTGACCTATGATATGAAACATTTTTATTTGAATATCATCTTTTATTTGTATGTCTAGTTTTTTTTTAAATACCTGTCCGAATTCTTTTGCTCATTTCTAATTGATTTGTCAGTCTTTTTTGTTATTGATTTGTAAAAGTTATGTTGTTGAATGTGTATATTTTCTCCCAATATTTCTTTTCTTTTCTTTTTTCTTAACAATGTCTATTGATGAACAGAAGCTTTTAATTTTCCCAAAATACAGTTGTGATTTTTCTTTTATGTTTAGCGCTATTTAGGTTTGATTTAAGATATGCTTTCCTACCTTTCCCATGTACTTCTGGATTCTATTCTGTTCTATTCTATTTTCCTACCTTTATGTCTGTATGACACCATCTTAATTACTGTAGTTTTGTAGTAACTATTAGAATCAAGCAGTGTATTTTCTTCAACTTTGTTCTTTTTTCTCAAGATTGCTTTGCTTACTCTAGGTTCTTTGTATATTTATATAAATTTTAGTATTGGTTTGCCAATTTCTACATAAAACCTGTTAGGATTTTGACTGGAATTGTGTTGAATCTATAGATCAATATTAGGACAAAAATATCTTTATAATAGTGAGTCTTCTAACCTATTGCTATGGTATACTTTCTTATTTATTTAAGGTTTCTGCAATTTCTTTCAGAATATTCTGTAATGTTCTATAGTTTTCTATATAGTGATATTCTATGTCTTTTGTTAAGTTTATTGCCAGCTGTTTTGGATTTTTTCCTGCTATTATAAAATGTACTGATTTAAAAATATTTCAATCTCCATTGTTTGTTGTTGGCATAAACAAATATAATTTGCATGTTAACCTTGTACCTAAGACTTGGTAGAATTCATGTATGAGATCTAGTACTTTTTTGATAGACTCCTATGAATTTTTTAGGTGTAATTTATTTAATTTGCAAATAATGACAGTTATACTTTTTCTTTTGCAATTTTCATTACTTTTATTTAAGTTTGTTCCCTTACTATATCAGCTAGAACTCCAGTACAGTGGGAAAAGCAGTGGTGAGAGCAGACATACTTGCTGGGTTTTTTTGTGTGTGTGTGAACTTAGTGACAGTATTTAATATTTTAATGCTGTGAAGTTTGCTGTAGATTTTTTGTATAAGTCTTCCATCAAATTGAGAATATTTCCTTTTATTTCTAGTTTTCTGAGTTTTTTTTTTTTAAAAAGACACAATGCTGGATTTTGACTAATTCTTCTATTGCATTTATTGAGATTATGTAGTTCTTCCCTTTGTATTATTGGAATGAATCCCCCTTTTCTTATTTTACTATACTTTTAACATACTGTTGGTTTGATTTGCTAATATTTTAAGCATTTTCACAGTTATGTTTATGAAAGATATTTGACGGTCATGTTCTTTCCCTGTAATGTCATTGTCAAGTTTTGATTTTAGAGTATTATTGGTTTCAAAACAGGTTGAAAAGTGTTTCCTTTTCCTCTGTTTTCTGAAAGTGTGTGGATGGTATTGGTATTTGTTTCCTTTAATGTTTGATAGAATTTATAGAAACCATCTGGGCAGGAGTTTTCTTTTCAGGAAGTTTTAAAATGATTGAATTTCTTTATCAAAGAAAATATAGGCAGTCTACTTCTTCTTGTTTTAATTTTGATAAGTTGTGTATGTCAATGAACTTGTCCATTTAATCTACTTCATCAAATACATTGGCCTAAATGTGTTAATTATATATCCTTATTATCTTTTTAATGGCTGTAAGATCTGTGTTGATGTACCAGTTTTTATTCTTGATATTGGTAGTTTGTGTTTCTCTCTCTCTTTTTTTAAACTTGATCAAAATTGCTAGGGATTTGCCAATTTTACAATCTTTTCAAAGAGCCAAATTTTGTTGATTCTTTCTTTTTTGTTTTCTATTTTATTTTATTTTATTATTATTTTTTTAATCAGTCATCAATTTTATACACATCACTGTAAACATGTCAATACCAATCTCCCAATTCCGCACACCACCATCCCCACCCCACCGCAGTTTTCCCCCCTTGGCGTCCAAACGTTTGTTCTCTACATCTGTGTCTCAACTTCTGCCCTGCAAACCGGTTCATCTGTACCATTTTTCTATGTTCCACATACATGCGTTAACATACGATATTTGTTTTTCTCTTTCTGACTTACTTCACTCTGTATGACAGTCTCTAGATCCATCCACGTCTCAACAAATGACTCAATTTCGTTCCTTTTTATGGCTGAGTAATATTCCATTGTATATATATACCACAACTTCTTTATCCATTCGTCTGTTGATGGGCATTTAGGTTGCTTCCATGACCTGGCTATTGTAAATAGTGCTGCAATGAACATTGGGGTGCATGTATCTTTTTGAATTATGGTTTTCTCTGGGTATATGCCCAGTAGTGGGATTGCTGGGTCATATGGTAGTTCTACTTTCAGTTTTTTAAGGAACCTCCATACTGTTCTCCATAGTGGTTGTATCAATTTACATTCCCACCAACAGTGCAAGAGGGTTCCCTTTTCTCCACACCCTCTCCAGCATTTATTGTTTGTAGATTTTCTGATGATGCCCATTGTAACTGGTGTGAGGTGATACCTCATTGTAGTTTTGATTTGCATTTCTCTAATAATTAGTGACGTTGAGCATCTTTTCATGTGCTTCTTGGCCATCTGTATGTCTTCTTTGGAGAAATGTCTATTTAGGTCTTCTCCCTATTTTTTGATTAGGTTGTTTGTTTCTTTAATATTGAGATGAATGAGCTGTTTATATATTTTGGAGATTAATCCTTTGTCCGTTGAATCATTTGCAAATATTTTCTCCCATTCTGCAGGTTGTCTTTTCATCTTGTTTATGGTTTCCTTTGCTGTGCAAAAGCTTTGAAGTTTCATTAGGTCCTATTTGTTTATTTTTGTTTTTATTTCCATTACTCTAGGAGGTGGATCAAAAAAGATCTTGCTGTGATTTATGTCAAAGAGTGTTCTTCCTATGTTTTCCTCTAAGAGTTTTATAATGTCTGGCCTTACATTTAGGTCTTTAATCCATTTTGAGTTTATTTTTGTGTATGGTGTTCGGGAGTGTTCTAATTTCATTCTTTTACATGTAGCTGTCCAGTTTTCCCAGCACCACTTATTGAAGAGGCTGTCTTTTCTCCATTGTATATCTTTGCCTCCTTTGTCATAGATTAGTTGACCATAGGTGCATGGGTTTATCTCTGGGCTTTCTATCTTGTTCCACTAATCTATGTTTCTGTTTTTGTGCTGATACCATATTGTCTTGATTACTGTAGCTTTGTAGTATAGTCTGAAGTCTGGGAGTCTGATTCCTCCAGCTCCGTTTTTTTCCCTCAAGAGTGCCTTGGCTATTCGGGGTCTTTTGTGTCTCCATACAAATTTTAAGATGATTTGTTCTAGTTCCGTAAAAAATGCCATTGGTAATTTGATAGGGATTGCATTGAATCTGTAGATTGCTTTGGGGAGTATAGTCATTTTCACAATATTGATTCTTCAAATCCAAAAACATGGTATATCTCTCCATCTGTTGGTATCATCTTTAATTTATTTCATCAGTGTCTTATAGTTTTCTGCATACAGGTCTTTTGTCTCCTTAGGTGGGTTTATTCCTAGGTATTTTATTCTTTTTGTTGCAATGGTAAATGGGAGTGTTTCCTTAATTTCTCTTTCAGATTTTTCATCATTAGTGTATAGGAATGCGAGAGATCTTTGTGCATTAATTTTGTATCCTGCAACTTTACCAAATTCATTGATTAGCTCTAGTAGTTTTCTGGTGGCATTTTTAGGATTCTCTATGTATAGTGTCATGTCATCTGCAAACAGTGACAGTTTTACTTCTTCTTTTCCAATTTGTATTCCTTTTATTTCTTTTTCTTCTCTGATTGCCGTGGCTAGGACTTCCAAAACTATGTTGAATAATAGTGGTGAGAGTGGACATACTTGTCTTGTTCCTGATCTTAGAGGAAATGCTTTCAGTTTTTCACCATTGAGAATGATGTTTGCTGTGGGTTTGTCATATATGGCCTTTATTATGTTGAGGTAGGGTCCCTCTTTGCCCATTTTCTGGAGAGTTTTTATCATAAATGGGTGTTGAATTTTGTCAAAAGCTTTTTCTGCGTCTATTGAGATGATCATATGGTTTTTATTCTTCAGTTTGTTAATAAGGTGTATCACATTGATTGATTTGTGTATATTGAAGAATCCTTGCATCCTTGGGATAAATCCCACTTGATCGTGGTGTATGATCCTTTTAATGTGTTGTTGGATTCTGTTTGCTAGTATTTTGTTAAGGATTTTTGCATCTATATTCATCAGTAATATTGGTCTGTAGTTTTCTTTTTTTGTAGTATCTTTGTCTGGTTTTGGTATCAAGGTGATGGTGGCCTCACAGAATGAGTTTGGGAGTGTTCCTTCCTCTGCAATTTTTTGGAAGAGTTTGAGAAGGATGGGTGTTAGCTCTTCTCTAAATGTTTGATAGATTTCACCTGTGAAGCCATCTGGTCCTGGACTTTTGTTTGTTGGAAGATTTTTAATCACAGTTTCAATTTCATTACTTGTGATTGGTCTGTTCATATTTTCTGTTTCTTCTGGGTTCAGTCTTGGAAGGTTATACCTTTCTAAGAATTTGTCCATTTCTTCCAGGTTGTCCATTTTATTGGCATAAAGTTGCTTGTAGTAGTCTCTTAGGATGCTTTGTATTTCTGTGGTGTCTGTTGTAACTTCTCCTTTTTCATTTCTAATGTTATTGATTTGAGTCCCCTCCCTCTTTTTCTTGATGAGTCTGGCTAATGGCTTATCAATTTTGTTTATCTTCTCAAAGAACCAGCTTTTAGTTTTATTGATCTTTGCTATTGTTTTCTTTGTTTCTATTTCATTTATTTCCACTCTGATCTTTATGATTCCTTTCCTTCTGCTAAATTTGTGTTTTGTTTGTTCTTCTTTCTCTAGTTCCTTTAGGTGTAAGGTTAGATTGCTTACTTCTGATTTTTCTTGTTTCTTTAGGTAGGCTTGTATAGCTATAAACTTCCCTCTTAGAACTGCTTTTGCTGCATCCCTTAGGTTTTGGGTCGTCGTGTTTTCATTGTCATTTGTCTCTAGGTATTTTTTGATTTCCTCTTTGATTTCTTCAGTGATCTCTTGGTTATTTTATAATGTATTGTTTAGCCTCCATGTGTTTGTGTTTTTTACGTTTTTTTCCCTGTAATTCATTTCTAATCTCATAGCGTGTGGTCAGAAAAGATGTTAGATGTGATTTCAATTTTCTTAAATTTACTGAGGCTTGATTTGTGACCCAAGATGTGATCCATCCTGGAGAATGTTCCATGCGCACTTGAGAAGAAAGAGTAATCTGCTGTTCTTGAATGGAATGTCCTATAAATATCAATTAAATCTATCTGGTCTATTGTGTCATTTAAAGCTTCTGTTTCCTTATTTCTTTTCATTTTGGATGATCTGTCCATTGGTGTAAGTGAGGTGTTAAAGTCCCCCACTATTATTGTGTTACTGTTGATTTCCTCTTTTATAGCTGTTAGCAGTTGCCTTATGTATTGAGGTGCTCCTATGTTGGGTGCATATATATTTATAATTGTTATATCTTCTGCTTGGATTGATCCCTTGATCATTATGTAGTGTCCTTCCTTGTCTCTTGTAACATTCTTTATTTTAAAGTCTATTTTATCTGATATGAGTATAGCTACTCCAGCTTTCTTTTGGTTTCCATTTGCATGGAATATCTTTTTCCATCCCCTCACTTTCAGTGTGTATGTGTCCTTAGGTCTGAAGTGGGTCTCTTGTAGACAGCATATATATGGGTCTTGTTTTTGTATCCATTCAGCAAGTCTGTGTCTTTTGGTTGGAGCATTTAATCCATTCACGTTTAAGGTAATTATCGATATGTGTGTTCCTATGACCATTTTCTTAATTGTTTTGGGTTTGTTTTTGTAGGTCCTTTTCTTCTCTTGTGTTTCCCACTTAGAGAAGTTTCTTTAGCATTTGTTGTAGAGCTGGTTTGGTGGTGCTGAATTCTCTTGGCTTTTGCTTGTCTGTAAAGCTTTTGATTTCTCCATCAAATCTAAATGAGATCCTTGCTGGGTAGAGTAATCTTGGTTGTAGGTTCTTCCCTTTCATGACTTTAAGTATATCATGCCACTCCCTTCTGGCTTGTAGAGTTTCTGCTGAGAAATCAGCTGTTAACCTTATGGGAGTTCCCTTGTATGTTATTTGTCATTTTTCCCTTGCTGCTTTCAATAATTTTTCTTTGTCTTTAAATTTTGCCCATTTGATTAATATGTGTCTCGGCATGTTTCTCCTTGGGTTTATCCTGTATGGGACTCTCTGTGCTTCCTGGATCTGGGTGGCTGTTTCCTTTCCCATGTTAGGGAATTTTTCGACTATAGTCTCTTCAAATATTTTCTCTGGTCCTTTCTCTCTGTCTTCTCCTTCTGGGACCCCTATAATGCAAATGCTGTTGCATTTAATGTTGTCCCAGAGGTCTTTAGGTTGTCTTCATTTCTTTTTATTGTTTTTTCTTTATTCTTTTCCACAGCAGTGAATTCCACCATTCTGTCTTCCAGGCTTCTTATCTGTTCTTCTGCCTCAGTTATTCTGCTATTGATTCCTTCTAGTGTATTTTTCATTTCAGTTATTTTATTGTTCATCTCTGTTTGTTTGTTCTTTAATTCTTCTAGGTCTTTGTTAGACATTTCTTTCATCTTCTCAACCTTTGCCTCCATTCTTTTTCCGAGGTCCTGGATCATCTTCACTATCATTATTCTGAATTCTTTTTCTGGTAGGTTGCCTATCTCCACTTCATTTAGTTGCTTTTCTGGGTTTTTATCTTGTTCCTTCATCTGGTACATAGCCCTCTGCTTTTTCATCTTGTCTTTCTGTAAGTGTGGTTTTTGTTGCACAGTCTGCAGAATTGTAGTTCTTCTTGCTTCTGCTGTCTGCCCTCTGGTGGATGAGGCTATCTAAGAGGCTTGTGCAGGTTTGCTGCTGGGAGGGCCTGGTGGTGGGTAGAGCTGGCTGTTGCTCTGGTGGGCAGAGCTCAGTAAAACTTTAATCCACTTGACTGCTGATAGGTGGGACTGGGTTCCCTTCCTGTTGGTTGTTTGGCCTGAGGTGACCCAACACTGGAGCCTAACCGGGTTCTTTGGTGGAGCTAATGGCGGATTCTGGGAGGTCTCACACCCAGGAGTACTTCCCAGAACTTCTGCTGCCAGTGTTCTTGTCCTCATGGTGAGACAGAGCCACCCCTCGCTTCTGCAGGAGACCCTCCAACACCAGCAGGTAGGTCTGGTTCAGTTTCCTATGCGATCACTGCTCCTTCCCCTGGGTCCCGATGCACACACTACTTTGTGTGTGCCCTCCAAGAGTGGAGTCTCTGTTTCCCCCAGTCCTGTCGAAGTCCTGCAGTCAAATCCCGCTAGCCCTCAAAGTCTGATTCTCTAGGAAATCCTCCGCCCATTGCTAGACCCCCAGGTTCAGAAGCCTGATGTGGGGCTAAGAACATTACTTCAGTGTGTGGACATCTGTGGTATAGGTGTTCTCCAGTTTGTGAGTCACCCACTCAGCAGTTATGGGATTTGATTTTATTGTGATTGCACCCCTCCTACCATCTCATGTGGCTTCTCCTTTGTCTTTGGATGTGGAATATCTGTTTTGGTGAGTTCCAGTGTCTTCCTGTCAATGACTGTTCAGCAGTTAGTTGTGATTCCAGTGTTCTCGCAAGAGGGAGTGAGAGCACATCTTTCTACTCTGCCATCTTGAAAAAAATATATTCTTTGTTTTAAAGTCTCCTCTGCCTGTATTAATTGAATCATACCAGTTTTCTTTTGAATAGTGTTTTAATAGTATATGTCTTTCTATTTTTTCTTTTAACCCATCTGTGTCTTTATACTTAAGATATATTTCTTGTAAACTGTATGTAGTGGGTTTTTAAAAAATCCATTCTGAAAATCTGTGCCTTCTAATTGAAGTGTTTATTGTATTAAAATTTAGTATACTTATGGATCTGTATGGATTTAAGTCCATCACTTTGTTTTAGTTTCCTACTTGTTATTCTTTCCCCCCCCCTCATATTCAGGTTTTTATTTACTTTCACCAGTCATCCCTCTTAGACTTCCAGTTTTAGACCTATGTTTTATATGTTCCAAGCTCTTGGCCCCTGTTGTTATTATGCATATCACAGAACAGTCACTGAACCACTGGGCAACTAAGCCCAGGTTCTTGGTAGGCAGTTTTCCTCTTATATTTCTATCAAAATGTAACTTGTATCTACATTTTGTTCTGTGACAATGGTCAGTATTTATGGTCCTCTTTTACCAGTCGGGTAGCTTTATACTGGACCCCTATTTTTTAAAAAAATATCTTTATTGGAGTATAATTGCTTTACAATGTTGTTAGTTTCTGCTGTACAACAAACAAAGTGAATCAACTCTATATATACATACATCCCCATATCCCCTTCCTCTTGAGCCTCCCTCCCACCCTCCCTTTCCCACCCCTCTAGGTGGTCACAAAGCACCAAGCTGATCTCCCTGTGCTATGCAGCAGCTTCCCACTAGCTGTCTATTTTACATTTGGTAGTGTATATATGTCAATGCTACTCTCTCACTTTGTCCCAGTTTCCCCTTCCCCATCTGTGTCCTCAAGTCCATTCTCCATCTGCATCTTAATTCCTGCCCTGCCGCTAGGTTCATCAGTACCGTTTTTTAGATTCCATATATGGGCATTAGCATACGGTATTTCTCTTTCTGACTTACTTCACTCTGTATGACAGACTCTATGTCCATCCACCTCATTACAAATAACTAAATGCCATTCCTTTTCATGGCAGAGTAATATTCCATTATGTATATGTGTCACATCTTCTTTACCTATTCATCTGTCAGTGGGCATTTAGGTTGCTTCTGTGTCCTGACTATTGTAAATAGTGCTGCAATGAACATTGTGGTACATGTATCTTTTTGAATTATGTTTTTTTCGGGGTATATGCCCAGTAGTGGGATTGCTGGGTCATATGATAGTTCTATTTTTAGATTTTTAAGGAACCTCCATACTGTTCTCCATAGTGGCTGCATCAATTTACATTCCCACCAACCGTGCAGGAGGGTTCCCTTTTATCCACACCGTCTCCAGCATTTATTGTTTGTAGATTTTTTGATGATGGCCATTCTGACTGGTGTGAGGTGATACCTGATTGTAGTTTTGATTTTCATTTCTCTAATGATTAGTGATTTTGAGCATCTTTTCATGTGTCTCTTGGCCATCTGTATGTCTTCTTTGGAGAAATGTCTATTTAGGTCTTCTACCCATTTTTGGATAGGATTGTTTGTTTTTTAGATATTGAGCTGCATGAGCTGCTTGTAGATTTTGGAGATTAATCCTTTGTCAGTTGTTTCATTTGCAAATATTTTCTCCCATTCTGAGGGTTGTCTTTTCATCTTGTTTATGGTTTCCCTTGCTGTGCAAAAGCTTTTAAGTTTCATTAGGTCCCATTTGTTTATTTTTGAATTTATTTCCATTACTCTAGGAGGTAGGTCAAAAAAGATCTTGCTGTGGTTTATGTCAAAGAGTGTTCTGCCTATGTTTTCCTGTAAGAGTTTTATAGTGTCTAACCTTACATTTAAGTCTTTAATCCATTTTGAGTTTATTTTTGTGTATGGTGTTAGGAAGTGTTCTAATTTCATTCTCTTACATGTACCTGTCCAGTTTTCCCAGCACCACTAATTGAAGAGCTGTCTTTTCTCCATTGTATATCCTTGCCTCCTTTGTCCAAGATAAGGTGACCATATGTGTGTGGCTTTATCTCTGGGCTTTCTATCCTGTTCTTTTGATCTATATTTCTGTTTTTGTGCCAGTACCATACTGTCTTGCTTACTGTAGCTTTGTAGTATAGTCAGAGGTCAGGGAGCCTGATTCCTCCAGCTCCGTTTTTCTTTCTCAAGATTGCTTTGGCTGTTTGGGGCCTTTTGTGTTTCCAAATAAATTGTAAATTTTTTTGTTCTAGTTCTGTGAAAAATGCCATTGGTAATTTGATATGGATTGCATTGAATCTGTAGTTGCTTTGACTAGTATAGTCTTTTTCACAATGTTGACTCTTCTAGTCCAAGAACATGGTATATCTTTCCATCTATTTGTTTCGTCTTTGGTTTCTTTCATCAGTGTCTTATAGTTTTTTGCATACAGGTCTTTTGTCTCCTTAGGTAGGTTTATTCCTAGGTATTTTATTCTTTTAGTTGCAATGGTAAATTGGAGTGTTTCTTTAATTTCTCTTTCTGATTTTTCATTGTTAGTGTATAGAAATGAAAGAAATTTCTGTGCATTAATTTTGTATCCTGTTACTTTTCCAAATTCATTGGTTAGTTCTAGCAGTTTTCTAATGGCATCTTTAGGACTTTCTATGTATAGTATCATGTCATCTACAGACAGTGGCAGTTTTACTTCTTCTTTTCCAGTTTGTGTTCTTTTTATTTCTTTTTCTTCTCTGATTGCCGAGACTAAAATTTCCAAAACTATGTTGAATAATAGTGGTGAGAGTGGGCACCCTTTTCTTGTTCCCGATCCTAGAGCAAATGCTTTCTCTTTTTCACCACTGAGAATGATGTTGGCTGTGGGTTTGTCATATATGACTTTTTTTATGTTGAGGTAGGTTCCCTCTATGCCCACTTCTGGAGAGTTTTTATCATAAATGGGTACTGAATTTTGTCAAAAGCTTTTTCTGCATCTATTGAGATGATCATATGGATTTTATTCTTCAATTTGTTAATATGGTGTATCCCATTGATTAATTTGCATAGTTTGACGAATCCTTGCATTCCTGGGATAAATCACACTTGATCAGAGTGTATGACCCTTTTAGTGTGTTGTTGGATTCTGTTTTCTAGTATTTTGTTGAGGATTTTTATATCTATATTCATCAGGGATATTGGCCTGTAATTTTCTTTTTTTGTGACATCTTTGTCTCGTTTTGGTGCCAGGGTGGTGGTGGCCTCATAGAATGAGTTTGGGAGTTTTCCTCCCTCTGCTATATTTTGGAAAAGTTTGAGAAGGATGGGTGTTAACTCTTCTCTAAATGTTTGATAGAATTCACCTGTGACGCCATCTGGTCCTGGACTTTTGTTTGTTGGAAGATTTTTAATCACAGTGTCAATTTCAGTGCTTGTGTTTGGTCTGTTCATGTTTTCTATTTCTTCCTCATTCAGTCTTGGGAGGTTGTCCTTATCTAAGAATTTGTGCATTTTTTCCATGTTGTCCATTTTATTGGCATATAATTCCTTGTAGTAGTCTCTCATGATCCTCTGTGTTTCTGCAGAGTAAGTTCTTACTTCTCCTCTTTCATTTCTAATTCTGTTTATTTGAGCCTTGTCCTTTTTTTTGTTGATTAGTCTTGCTAATGGTTTATTAATTTTGTTTATCTTCTCAAAGAATGGACCCCTATTTTAAGTAATGAATTTGGCTGTGGAACCCCACCATGTTTGGGAGTAATTTTAGTTCCAATCCCCTTCAGGAGTTAAATTCCATTGCCTACTTTCAGATGTGGAACCCAGGAAGTTGTCTTTACCTCTACCTACTGCTTTTCATTTTTGTTACTTTCCAGGTATATAAGGGTATTAATTTTGTATTTTAGAAAGGTTACATCTTTATAATGTTTCTTT
This sequence comes from Balaenoptera acutorostrata, assembly GCF_949987535.1. Classification (NCBI taxonomy): domain Eukaryota; kingdom Metazoa; phylum Chordata; class Mammalia; order Artiodactyla; family Balaenopteridae; genus Balaenoptera; species Balaenoptera acutorostrata. The sequence continues at coordinate 75,316,679 of NC_080072.1, forward strand.
TTAAATTTTATCAGGTCTTTTTGGAATATCAGTGGCAGCTAGCTGAATATGTGTATGTTTGCTGCACGTGCATGTGCATGAATGTGTGCCTATGTGCATGTGTGTAGGTGTGCGTGTGTGTGTGAGTGTATGTAGCTCACAGAGAATTTACCATGCAGTCTTGACTGGAAGTCTTGTTTCTTTATTTATAAGATAGGGATAATAATATTTCACTTATAAGTTCATTGCAAGCTTTAAATGATGTAAGGCATGTAGCATGCTTGGCAAGATGCCTGGCATATAAAAAGACTCAGTAAATATTATGCAGCATTTTACTATGAAATAGAGTTACTCAGTTATTGTAAAATGGTAGATAAGAGCATGAGTAGATAAAAATTGCATCAGGTTCTGAAAAGTGCATTTGAATATATGTTTTTAGACAACCTCTTTCTGAGGGTAGAAAGTGTGGTGGGGGGTTCTTGCTTTGGTCTATGAATATTTTTGGAAGAGAATTAATCTCCTGGACATCCATTAATGAAAAGCAGTTTTGGGAGACAGTTCTCCACGATATTTTGTGTTTCTACTCATTTGCAAAGTTAGTCACTGGATGCCCTTTATTTTGATATTTTCAAGGATGTTTGTCCAGCATACAGTGAACAGCTCTACAAACTGCTACCTATTATCAGCTCAATTTCGATAGAGAGATTCTGCATTCTCCTTGATTAATTTTTCATGTACTTCACCCTCAAAAGGGAACTCTAATATTCCAGGCCTTCACAGGTCCCATCAAATGGTAGAAATAAAACAGTATCCTTAGGGACTGTCAGTATTAAGCTCAAAGGCATTTGCTACCTGGCCTGGGCAGCAGAATTCTTGCCAGTATTACCCACCTAAGCACTGTGGTCTCTTTTGAGCATGCTCTTCAGTGGAAGTAAATCTTTAGGGGACATCAAAACATATTATTTCCCCAAAGTAGGCATCCTGTTTCTCTAAGATTTCTCTTGTAGTTCCCTTTACTTCCCCAAATTCCTATACATCTGCAGATGATCTGTAAATATAGGATTGTAGTGGACATTAGGATTCTCTCACCAACATCCATTTCATGCTTCCTCAAAACTGTGGAACTGCCATGTGGTTTGGTTGGGATTACACTAAGCTGCTTCTCACCCTGTAACCTTGGTCTTCTCCTAAATACTCCATATACATTTCTGAGTTAGAGAAGGAGGGTAATGAATTTTCAGAACAATGTATATGTTAAAATTTTTCGTGGTAAATCTTGGGCAATGTCAAATTGCTTTTTCTGCTTTAGTCACAGCTTTTCAGATCTCTTTGATTTGATCCCTCTAGAAGCTCAGAATTCTAAGAAACACTCTCTTCTTTTCTAATACATTTTATTGTGACAAAAGCTCTCAGAGCTGTCTCTTGTGTGCAGCTGTCTACTATTTGAAACATTTGCTTGATAGTATTTTTCTACCTCTGTTTCAGCAATAATTTCAACATTAGTTGTCAATTCTCCATTCTCATTCTCTTTGACAACCCCTCCCTCCAGCATTGACTCCTTGACGGTGAGAAGTACTATGAAGAGCCACTGGCAGACAGTTGATGGATTATTTCTTTTTTGCTCTCACCTTACAGTGATCATTGAACTTGTTTTCCTAGATGAAAGTGAAGCTGCCTCTGCAAGCAATTAAGTTGTCTTAAGCAAACAGATGTAGAGAGTGGAATTTCCACATGGCGCAGTGTTTCACACTTACTGCATCTGGGGTTTGAGAAAAATCAAACGTTAAAGCAATATGAAATGAGTTTTACAGAACTGGTAGGGATTTAGTATTGTATAGAAAATCAAGTAGAGTAAACTACTGAGAAATCAAAAGTAAGTAAGTGTAAGAAAAAATTATATGGTGGAATAGGGAGGAGAAATGAAAATAAGAAGCAAATAAGGCCTTTTAGAAGTGATAAAAAAGGAGAAAATATCAAGATAACAACTGTGTTTTATAAACACAGATTCTTCTTAGGACCTCCATTTAGACAGTGAGGACAGTCAGAATTCTGCTTTCCAATTATAAAATGTATTTTACTTTTATTTCTCTAGAGCACTTTTTGTTCCTTTACAATAATATTTTAGAAACATAATTTTAGAAGGAATTTCCTTCTAAAATTGTGATGAACACCCTGAAAGATGTTAACGCATTGCTGTTGTTGTTGAGCCTGAAAGTGTGTCTCTCAAAGTTGATAGGTTACACTTAGGAAACAGATGATACAAAGAAGCTGGCACACAACAGTAGAAGATAAATCAACGTAACCACTATACATTTTCTTACCCAGATACTAAATGATAACTGGTTTACTTAAGAGACAACTCTCTAGTCATTTTTGTCAATTTTCTGAATGATGACACACACATAAATTATACCTGTTCTTATTTATTGATACTGGCAGAAGAATAAATGTCAGTTTGTACAAAATAAATGTCCAAACAAGTCCCCCCTTTCTGATGATCTTTTTACATAGTGATTACAAATACATATTTCAAGTTTGATGACCTTGAAGGAATTCTTGATGATTAGCAAGGCGGAGGAAGGTTGCCAAAACAAATAGACATTATGAGGAGATTTATAGGCACCTAGGGAAGAAAATTCTTGGCACTTTTAGTCAAACAGTTATACAGAACCAAAAAACAACAAAACTGTCAGTAGTAAATAGTGTGTTCAAAATTTAACATTCCAAAAAGGAGCAAAAGGACCTTGTGAATGGAGGAGAAAGATTGAAGGAAAATTAAATTGTAGTAGAATATGAATGGATTTTGAGAATGTTGGCTTGCAATTTCCATTCTTATCCATTATGAAGTTAACATTTTATGGCAATAGAGCTAATTTTATTTTTTAAAAAGATGTTTCCTCTCTTCTGAAAGTAAATACTTATTTTGTAAAATTAGAATTTGAAACACTGGTAAAATAACAATAAAATCTGAGCCTTAACAATATCTGGGAATCCTGAGTTGACCCTAGGGGAGAATTAACCCCTGAGAAATAGCAATAACTAGGAAGATCAGGAAGATCTGCAAGCCAGTGTAGGATAGGGCTGCAGAATAATGGAGTAGGATCAGGAAAGGGACTTTGAGCCAGAGTATTCAGGTTGGAGTGAAAACTCTGTTAATTACTCAGTATATATACTTACTTTAGAAAAGTCCATTAACATACCTGAGTCTCAGGTTCATCATGCATGAATGTGATTATTATATTGCCTTTCCCACTTGTGCGGATTATGGATAAAGTTAATTTTTAATTTCCATCAGGGACTACAGTTCATTGCTCCTAGGCCTTTTTAACCATCCCTCATATGTTGACGTCCTTTCTTCCTTATTCAGAAAAATTCTGTGACCTGTCATCATAATGACTCCCTTTCATATGCTCTCAACTCCTTTCCTCCTTTTGTTCCTTCCAGTGTGTTTGGCAAAACCACCAGCCTGGTTAAATTTAACTCTCGACATGCTTTTTGCACCTGCATTCGTGAAACTGAATGTAGCTGGGGAAACACAAAATCATGAGGGGTGATTTCACTTTAAATTCATGTCCACTAATTTCAAGTAAGCTTTTAGTGTTTCTATGATAATCATACTGGATTTTAATTTTATTTCCAGTTAGATTTTGGAACTATGATTATGTTAATGTCATAAAATTTTAACTTCATAAAAGGAATGTTTTTTTCATTTTTTATTGTCTTTAAGAGTTTCTCTATGATGGGAATTATTTGTTCTTTAATGTTTGGTAGAATTCATCTGTGAAACTGTCTGGGCTTTGTGTGTGTGTGTGTGTGTGTAGGTTTTGAACTACCATTTTATATTTTAAAATGATTAGAGATCTTTTAAAGTTTTTTATTTCTTCTTACATTCAGTTTTATAAGTACCATTTTTCTAGGAGGTGGTGAATTTCAGTTGCGTGTTCAATTTGGATAGCATAAAATTGTGCATAGTATTCTTATTTGTTTGAATACCTACTCTATCTATAATATGTCCCTTTTCCCTTTCTAATATTATTTAATTTTACATTGTATCCTATTTTTTGTGATCAATTTTGCCAGATTGATTATTTTATGTGTCTTCAAATATTCAATATTAACATTGGTCTCCCATGTTTCAAACAATATTTCTTTAAAACATTAATTTTTACTTTTATCTCTCCTATTTCCTTAAGTTTTTCTGTGTTTTTTATAACTTAAGGTTAGTGTTTTGCTGTCTGATTTTTCATTTCTATTTTCTAATAGATGCAATTAAGGTTATAATTTTTACTCTAAGTACCACTTTGGCTATATACCACTATATAGGATATGTATCATATTTGGTACCATTTAATTATAAGTGTTTTCTAATTATATTGTGATTTCATCTTTAACCCCTGAGTTTTTAAGGAATGCATTAATTTCTCTACATGTATATATTTTAAAAGTGATTCTTTTTTAAAATTAATTTCCAACTTAATTGCATCTATCAGAGAACATGGACTATGTATACTAATTCTTTGATATATATTGAGATGAGTTTGATGGCTCAACCTGTTTCATTTTCTGAAATATTCCAGTGCTTGAGAGAAAATGATTCCTCTCTTGGGAACAGAGTTCAGCATATTATCCGTGGATCCAGTTTACTAATTGTGTTGCTTATTTTTTTGTCAGCTTATTGTATCAACTACTGAGAAAATTTGTGGAAATTTCCCACTTTGAAGGTGGACTTATCAATATTTTCATGTTTTTGTGTTAACAGAGCTTTATATATTTTGAACCTATGTTATTAAATGAATTCTTATTAATTGCACTTATTATCATTATGCCAAGTCCTCCTTGTCCTAAAGAATGTTTTCTGTTTTACAGTCCATTTTTTTTGGATTGATATAGATTTATTTTTAAAGATATTTTGCTATAATATTTTTCTATTACTTTAAAATTTTTCTGTGTATTTTAGGTTTATCTCTTATAAAGTAGACTCTAAAAATGAAACCAGTTCATTTGCAAATTGTGGATATATTTTAAAATTTATTTCTATAGTTTCATTTATGTTTTCTATTGCCCTATTTTCTCTTTTATTATTTATTTCTTTTTTTCCCAATTAATTTAGAAGTTAAAAGAATTTCACTTTTCTCATATCTAATACCTTATATTTGTCCTCTGAATCATTAAAGTTCAGACTCTGCCGTCCTAAATACCTGTCAATGACTTCAGGAAAACTGAAACTTTATTCTAGTTTAAACCCTTCATTCTATTTCATTTTTATTGCTTAGACATCTCTCTCTCCCCCTCTGTATCATCTACTTATTTTGGTGTTTGTGAATTTCCTTTATGGTTTTGCTGCTTCAGCTCTATATTTATGTTTTTGAAAAATCATATTTTATTCTGAATTTATAAGTTTTCAGTACTGAGATTTGTTTTAGGAAATATAGTTCTCAATAATACCCCAAGTAGAAATATTTCTTAAAGAGTTAATTTTTGTTTTTGTAACATTTTTTTCATACACAGCAATTATTTCTATGTTTCATCTCATGAAATACCTTTCATGTCTATCATTTGTGTTTGATTGCCTTTCTTCCCTTTTCCATGATCCTTTTGTGTGAGATGCTAAATCCCATTATCCATCTTACTTATTACCTTTCTACAGTGATTTTTCAGATTCCTTTCTTTGTCTCTTTCAGCCTATCTTTGCTGTGTTGCCCATTTGCCTTTCCCTCAAACTCTTGTATGTAATCTCATCATGTCTCCCTCCCTCCCTCTCTCTCTCTCTTTCACTGTTAATGGAATCTGCATTTTCTTTTATGTTGTTGTTGCTGAAAAATAATTGCAGGTTGATTCTCTTTGAATACCATCACTCTTTCCTTGGGAATCTTTTGAATCTTTTCTTTGGAATCCAAGTAGTAAGGTAAGTTTATATTAGCCATTTGGTCATCTTTGGCAAGTGGAGATGAAGAGGATAGGAAGCTGGCAGCACAAGTCATTCCTGTAATAGAACTCTGCTTTTGCAGGCTTATATTTGTGTTTATTAATTCATTTATTTTTACCCTGCCTCTGGGCACATGCTCTGCTAAAGTGGAGGATTATTCTATTCCATTGAGGGAATACATTTCATCATTGTTCTCCTAAGTCATAGTGTCTCGGCTATTTTAGAAAAATTCTGATTAGGAAATACATTCAATATACAGACTTTCTCTTTGGTGAACATGGGAGACACTGCTAGTTACTTACTCAGTATTTGTTTAGCCATTCACTCATTAACAGAACTTTGATTCTCTTCAGAGGGGAAATAGGTCCAGATAAACACCCTCTCTCCCAGCCTCTCTTGCAGCTAGTGGTTGCCATATGCCATATTAGGTTGAATCATATGCTATATTTTTTTGGTATGTAAGCATAATTGATTATGAACAATAATTATGTGACCAAACCTAATAATTTTTTATATCTGTATTGGAATATAATTGCTTTACAATGTTGTGTTAGTTTCTGCTGTACAATAAAGTGAATTAGCTATATGTATACATATATCCCCATATACCCACCCTCTTGAGCCTCCTTCCCACCCTACCTATCCCACTCCCCTAGGTCATCACAAAGCATTGAGCTGATCTCCCTGTGCTATGCAGCAGCTTCCCACTAGCCATCCATTTTACATTTGGTAGTGTATATATGTCAATGCTACTGTCTCACTTCATCCCAGCTTCCCCTTCCCACTCTGTGTTCTCAAGTCCTTTCTCTACGTCTGCATCTTTATTCCTGCCCTGCCACTAGGTTCATCAATACCACTATTTTAGATTCCATGTATATGTGTTAGCATATAGTATTTGTTTTTCTCTTTCTGACTTACTTCACTCTGTATGACAGTCTCTAGTTACATCCACCTCACAACAAATAACTCAATTTCATTTCTTCTTATAGCTGAGTAATATTCCATCGTATATATGTGTCTCATCTTCTTTATCCATTCACCTGTCGATGGACATTTAGGTTGCTTCCATGTCCTGGCTATTGTAAATAGTGGTTCAATGAACATTGTGGTACATGACTCTTTTTGAATTATGGTTTTCTCAGGGTATACGCCCAGTAGTGGGATTGCTGGGTCATATGGTAGTTCTATTTTTAGTTTTCTAAGGAACCTCCATACTGTTCTCCATAGTGGCTGTATCAATTTACATTCCCACTAACAGTGCAGGAGGGTTCCCTTTTAGGAGATATGTTGTGCTTGCTTGTTTTTTCAACCTTCTGTCCTCTGCCATTTTCCCTCACTTATTCTTCTGTGGTCTTTAACCCAATAACTGGCATTGCAGTTGCACAAAGCCTGGACTGCATACTTCTGGATGTTGTTACATTAGAAAAATAAGTTTCTGTTTAGTTAGTCTAGCCCCTGTCCTGCCCTAATCATTGCTCTTGCTGATGATGACTCATAGCTAAGAAAATGGCTCCAAATAAATTTGGCTGGTTTCCTGTCTATAGGCACTCTCCCTTACCTCTAGTCCTCAGCTCTCCAGATTGAGGGGTGGGGGGATTCATTCTTGGATTGAAATGAACTTGTGATACTATTAGAAAAGCACATGCTCAGAGAACAACAAAGAAAGACTGTTCTTTTTGTTTCTCTGTCCAGACACAGGAGAGGCTTTTGCATGCAGTGATTTGTATGAAGGGAAAGACCCCCAACTACACCTGCCAATGTCCCAAACAATTGGCCATTTAAATCAGAAGATAGAAGAAATGATTCAGATTTATTTCATTTACTTCCAGAGACATTTCACTGCTGCCTTTGAGAGAAGAGCTCCTGTTGGATCCTATGTATCAAGCCTAATCTGGAATATGACAGATATATTTGGGGATTAATGGGCTGTAGTATGCATGCAGCTGGCTCTGCTCCTGAATTAAAGGCTAAGAGCATGGTAATAGCTACCCTTAATTAAGTTCCTACCTTGTGCCAGATACTGTGCTAAGCAACTGATATGTATTAACTCTTTTAGTTCCTGTAACAATAGCTAGGTTGTATTATTAAGAGCCTCATTTCCCAGATGAAGCAACTGAGACAGTGAGAGATTAAATAATTTGCCCAATGTCACCTGGTTAGAATGAGGCTGAGTTGGGATGGAACTTTGGTAGCTGGACTCCATAGGCTGTGCTATCATTCATGACCTCTTGGCTGCTTCTTCTGACCCTTGTATAGAGTTGTCTCCCTGGAATTTTGAACCACGCAAGGATAGAAGCTGTGATGAGAGAGAGAGAAGAGAAACAAAGAAAAGGAAACAAGCATGAGCTGTTGGAGAGGAAAAGATATTATTGAAGAGGGTACCAAGACACAAATACAAGACTCTCCCCCACACTGATGCTCTGATTTTATCCTAGTGTGGACTATACCCAGAAAAAATTATCCACTTTTACTTCTCTGAGATTTTTCAGTTTCAGGCAGGGATGTGTAACTTTTTTCTCCTACTGCCATCTTTCCATCAAAAATCTGAGACCTTTCTCTGAGGCTTGGTCCTACTTTGGTTTCTGTGAAGCATAGAAAGCTTGGTTCTCTGAAGTCAAACAGGCTTGGATTTGTACCCTTTTCAGCTACTTACTAAGTTGTCTGATCTCTGTGACCTGGGTAAATTACTTAATTGCTCTCAGCCTTTGTCTCCTTCTTCATCTCCTGGGAATATTAATTGTTAGAACATGGCCTTATTCATTCAGTCAGCAAATCTCTATTGATTGCCTGTTTTGTGCTGGTCACTGTAGGTAATGTTTTGTCACAAGTAGATATTAAATAATATCTTATCCTCAGTGAATTTACAATCTAGTGGTGAAGACAGATAAGTAAACAACCGCCGCTCCTGTGGGCAGTGCTAAGACTGGTGTGAATACAGGCTGCTGTGGTGAGGATTACAGAGCACCTAGCCTGTGAAAGACTCTCAGCAAATGTAGGTGCTCCTTCATTTCTCCCATTTCTGCCCTTATTCTGCTGCCAACCCTTCTGTATACATGTATGGGTTTATTTCAGACAGCCTAGGATGTCTTTTTACCTTTAATGTGTGATGTGGCTCTGAGGTGATGCTGTTTAATGATCTTTAAATGCCAAATGAAGTGATTTGTGTCATGTGCAGTTTGCACCTTGGGCACCTATTCTTCTCATCACTCTTCATGTGTTATTTAATACATTAACCTTAAATTTTCTCTAAAAGAAAAAAATCTGAGAATTCAAGAGAAAGCTATAACAAGAAAATCTTAAAATATTTTGTGAGTATGAAATCAAATAAGTTTGGGGTTGTTTTGCATTCTTGTTGCTTTCCTATTATACTTACAGAATTATTTACTATGGTTTTTATGGGCTGCCTCCCAGTCACCCCACTTCAAGTTTTAAATGTGAAAAATGTGGGAATTTGAGATTAGTTTCTTCCAGAATTGACATTAGATTTAGACACTTCTGGGTCCTTGTGTTTTGTTGCCAAAACAGACTCCCCAGTATTACAGGTAAATATATATGTGCTTTTTGGCCATCTGTATGTCTTCTTTGGAGAAATGTCTATTTAGATTAATGTTTATGAAGGGGGAGAGCTAAATTCTTTTAGCTTAGAAAATAAAAGGAGGTGAATATTTTAGGAAAAATTAAGTGTATAGGTGGACTAGGGGAAGATGAAGGAAATGTTGAGGGTCACATTAATTTGTAAATGACTTCATCCAAAATGATCTGTAGACTGTTTAGCAGGGTGACTGCAAAACTTCTTACTTCCAAATTGACAAGTACTACTTCAGACCAGTTTATATTAGTAGTTATCTTTAAAAATATTAGCTATAGAAACATTTTATATGAGAACATCTACATTTACCTGCTACCAACACTGAAACCATGAGAGACGATATTCATAAATTTTTTCCTTGAAAGCCAGTAGTAGCTCAGAATATAGAAACCCATAAAGTGGTGGGATTGGGGGTCAATGTTAGGGAGATGTGGAGGAAGGGTCTGCAATGGGTCTTCCAAACTCACTATGCAAAATACACAGCTTCTTGTTACTTGGGAATATTTCACCATAATCAGAATAATTTAATCTTGAATTTTCAATACTGATAGCCTATCTAGAAGATGGCATAGCAATGGCACAAGCTATTTCCACAGTTCAGTTTGTGAAATATCTTTAAGCAAATATCCTATTAATACTCTGTAGATCAGTGATAGCATAGTCAAAGAATTTCACTCTGCAGTAAAACCTTTATCAAGATTTAATTACCATGAAAGCAGAAAGACAGGGGGAGTTGGGATCTTTACCTTAAATCATAATTAAAACCCATGTGAGGTTACCTACAAATATTTAGGATTTTATTTAATTAAACACAAGATAAAAAACAAAGCTAATAAATGGCAAAGTTCATTATGCAACTTCTAATTAATATAACACTCTAATGATTGCTCAGAAAACTAAGGAAGATTTAAATATATAGAAATACATATATGTAATATATACATGCCTGCATTATTCTGTTTTCTCATACAAGATATGTACATATAATTGTCTGTGTATGTTTGTGTATGTGTGTGTGTGTATTTGTGTGACACATTATGTTATTTTCATGGCGGGATTCATTCCTACAGAAATAGAAATGCTTTTTCAGTGAAGATTACATCCTACTTCTTTGACGTGGCTTATGGAATTTCATATTCTGCTCTTCTGTGAATTACATTTTGTGCTTTAGAGTCCAAGAAGAGGAATATAACAAAAAAGCATTAAGCCTCCTTGCTTGAGTTTTAGAAAATTGCAGAGTGATATTCCCAGTGCTCAAACCCATAAAGTATGACTTATTTTATGAGCAAAGATGTTCAAATAACTTAAATGTAACCTCTGAATTTCCATGGAAAATTGTGAAGCCTGACTTGATGCCTCATTCTATCTTCCACTGCACATGCTTGATAGTGAAGATGAAGTAAAGTAACAAATATTAGCCCAGAAGATGCACAAAATAAAGCAAAGGGGTTGAATGCTCTGAGACTGAACACTGAACACTGAACATGTAACTACATCAGGTACAAGGAGAATGAGCTGGAGACTAAGGATCATTAAGGATCATTAAGGATCCTGGTGCTTTCTCCACCTGTCTCCTACAACCTCTCCAAAAGAAGGAGATTGCAGGCTCTCTGCTGTTCAGAATATGTTTTAAAACCATTTACAAGGGTGTGAAATGACCTTTGTTTTTCCTAAATAGACTATGGATCTCATCATTTATAATGCTGAAAATAGAAGCTTGAGTACAAATATAGATGTAGATGCAACAAAGTTAAATTGAATAAACTTAGAATACAAATACATAAAGCCTTGAAGAAAATTCAGAGTAACACACAGATGTTGGAGAGTGCTAATCATGCACAATTCAAATGTTGCTCTCAGCTATTAATATCCTTTGCACATTAGCTCAGTGTTTCTTACACTTATATAATGGACAGACCTCCCTTAAACAAAAGTAAATTTTAGAGTACCCTCAGTGTTGACAAATAATATTTATTTTGGTGTTATTTAATTATGCATATATAGAAACTAGCTATAAACTTATACCTATGGCTCATATTTAACTTTGAAAATCAAAAGTATAACAAATTAAATAAAACACAACTACTGAACAATAAAATTCAGAGGAGACCTTCAAGATTGCGGAGGAGAAAGACATGGAGATCATCTTCCTCCTCACAAATACATCAAAAATACATCTACATGTGGAACAACTCCTACAGAACACCTACTGAATGCTGGCAGAAGACTTCAGACTTCCCAAAAGGCAAGAAACTCCCTGCATACCTGGGTAAGGCAAAAGAAAAAAGCAAAAACAGAGACAAAAGAATAGGGATGGGACCTGCACATCTGGGAGGGAGCTGTGAAGGAGGGGGAAAAGTTTCCACACACTAGGAAGCCCCTTCACTGACGGAGATGGGGGCTGGATGGGGGGAAAGCTTCAGAACCATGGAGGACAGCACAGCAACAGGGGTGCAGAGGACAAAGTGGAGAGATTTCTGCACAGAGGACTGGTGCCGGCCAGCACTCACCAGCCTGAGAGTCTTGTCTACTCACCTGCCAGGGCGGGTGGTGGCTGGGAGCTGAGGCTCGGGCTTTTGAGGTCAGATCCCAGGGAGAGGACTGGAGTTGGCTGCTTGAACACAGCCTGAAGGGGGCTAGTGTGCCACAGCTAACCGGGAGGGAGCCCGGGAAAAAGTCTGGAACTGCCTAAGAAGCAAGAGACCATTGCTTCAGGGTGCGCGAGGAGAGGGGATTCAGAGCACTGTCTACATGAGTTCCAGAGACGAGCGTGAGCCACAGCTATCAGAACAGACACCAGAGACGGGCATGAAATGCTAAGGCTGCTGCTGCAGCCACCAAGAAGCCTGTGTGCGAGCACAGGTCACTCTCCACACCTTCCCTCCTGGGAGCCTGTGTAGCAGCCACTGCCAGGGTCCTGTGATCCAGGGACAACTTCCCCGGGAGAACACACAGCACGCCTCAGGCTGTTGCAATGTCATGCTGGCTTCTGCTGCCGCAGGCTCGAAACACATTCCATACCCCTCCTTCCCCCCCACACCCCCGGCCTGAGTGAGCCAGAGGCAACTAATCAGCTGGTATTTCAACTCCGTCTTGTCGGGTTGGGGAAGAGATGCCCTCAGGTGACCTACACACAGAGACGTGGCCAAATCCAAAGCTGAAACCCAGAGGCTGTGCAAACAAAGAATACAAAGGGAAATTTCTCCCAGCAGCTTCAGAAACAGCAGATTAAATCTCCACAATCAACTTGATGTACGCTGCATCTGTGGAATACCTGAATAGACAATGAATCATCCCAAAATTGAGACAGTGGACTTCGGGAGCAACAGTAGACTTCGGGTTTGCTTTCAGAATCTAATTTGTTTCTGGTTTTATGTTTATCTTAGTTTACTATTTAGAGCTTATTATCATTGGTAGATTTCCTTATTGATTTGATTGTTCTCTCCCTATTTTTTTTATATGTATATATTTCTTTGCCTTTTTCTCTTTATGTGAGGGTGTAAGTGTATGCTTCTTTGTGAGATTTTTGTCTGTGTAGCTTTGCTTTTACAATATGTCCTAGGGTTCTCTCTGTTTTTTATTTTTTATATATATAGTTTTTGGCACTTGTTACCATTGGTGGATTTGTTTATTGGTTTGGTTGCACTCTTCTTTCTTTCCTTCTTCCTTTTATTAAAAAAATTATTTTTATTTTAATAACTACATTATTTTATTTTACCTTTTAAATTTTATTTTATTCTTTCTTTTTTTCTCCCTTTTATTCTGAGCTGTGTGGCTGCCAGTGTCTTGTTCCCCCAGCTGGGTGTCAGGCCTGAGCCTCTTAGGTGGGAGAGCCGAGTTCAGGACATTGGTCCACCAGAGAGCTCCTGGCCCCATATAATATCAAATGACGAAAGCTCTCCCAGAGATTTACATCTAAAAGCTAAGACCCAGCTCCACTCAAAGACCAGCAAGTTCCAGTACTGGAAACCCCATGCCAAACAACTAGCAAGGCAGGAACACAATCCCACCCATTAGCAGAGAGGCTGCCTAAAATCATAATAAGGTCACAGACACCCCAAAACACACCACCAGATGTGGCCTTGCACACCAGAAAGACAAGAGTCAGCTTCATCCACTTGAACACAGGCACCAGTCCCTCCACCAGGAAGCCTACACAACCAACTGAACCAACCTTACCCACTGGGGGCAGACACCAAAAACAGTGGGAACTACAAACCTGAAGCCTGCGAAGAGGAGAGCCCAAACACAGTAAGTTAAGCAAAATGAGAAGACAGAGAAATACACAGCATATGAAGGAGCAAAGTAAAAACCTACCTGATAAAACAAATGAAAAGGAAATAGGCAGTCTACCTGAAAAAGAATTCAGCAAAATGATAGTAAAGATGATCCAAAATCTTGGAAATAGAAAGGATAAAATACAAGAAACGTTTAACAAAGACCTAGAAGAACTAAAGAGGAAGCAAACAATGATGAACAGCGCAAAAAATGAAATTAAAAATTCTCTAGAAGGAATCAATAGCAGAATAACTGAGGCAGAAGGGCGGGTAAGTGACCTACAAGATAAAAGAGTGGAAATAACTACCATAGGGCAGAATAAAGAAAAAAGAATGAAAAGAATTGAGGACAGTCTTAGAGACCTCTGGGACAACATTAAATGCACCAGCATTCAAATTATAGGGGTCCCAGAAGAAGACAAGAAAAATAAAAGGACTGAGAAAATATTTGAAGAGCTTATAGTTGAAAACTTCATTAATATGGGAAAGCAAATGGTCAATCAAGTCCAGGGAGTGCAGAGAGTCCCATACAGGATAAATCCAAGGAGAAACAGGCCAAGACGTATTAATCAAATTGTCAAAAGTTAAATACAAAGAAAAAATATTAAAAGCAGCAAGGGAAAAGCAACAAATAACATACAAGGGAATCCCCATAAGGTTAACAGCTGATCTTTCAGCAGAAACTCTGCAAGCCGGAAGGGAGGTGCAGGGCATATTTAAAGTGATGAATGGGAAAAACCTACAACAAAGATTACTCTACCCAGCAAGGATCGCATTCAGATTTGACAGAGAAATTAAAACCTTTATAGACAAGCAAAAGTTAAGAGAATTCACCACTACCAAACCAGCTTTAAAACAAATGCTAAAGGAACTTCTCTAGGCAGGAAACACAAGAGAAAGAAAAAACCTACAATAACAAACCCAAAACAATTACAGAAATGGTAATAGGAACATACATATCGATAATTACCTTAAATGTAAATGGATTAAATGCTCCAACTGAAAGACAAAGACTGGTTGAATGGATACAAAAACAAGACCCATATATATGCTGTCTACAAGAGACCCACTTCAGACCTAGGGACACATACAGACAGAAAGCGAGGTGATGGAAAAAGATAGTCCATGCAAATGGAAATCAAAAGGGAGCTGGAGTAGCAATTCTCATATCAGGCAAAATGGATGTTAAAATAAAGACTATTACAAGACACAAAGAAGGACACTACATAATGATCAAGGGATCAATCCAAGAAGAAGATATAACAATTGTAAATATTTATGCACCCAATATAGGAGCACGTCAATACATAAGGCAAATGCTAACAGCCATAAAAGGGGAAAGCGACAGTAATACAACCATAGTAGGGGACTTTAACACTCCACTTTCACCAATGGACAGATCATCCAAAATGAAAATAAATAAGGAAAGACAAGCTTTAAATGATACATTAAACAAGATGGACTTAATTGATATTTATAGGACATTCCATCCAAAAAAAACAGAATACACTTTCTTCTTAAGTGCTCATGGAATATTCTCCAGGATACATCATATATCTTGGGTCACAAATCAAACCTTGGTAAATATAAGAAAACTGAAAGCATATCAAATATCTCTTCCGCCCAAAACACTACGAGACTAGATATCAATTACAGGGAAATATCTGTAAAAAATACAAACACATGTAGGCTAAACAATACACTACTAAATAACTAAGAGATCACTGAAGAAATTGAAGAGGAAATTCAAAAACACCTAGAAACAAATGACAATGAAAACAGGACCATCCGAAAGCTATGGGATGCAGCAAAAGCAGTTCTAAGAGGGAAGTTTATAGCAATACAATCCTACTTCAAGAAACATCTCAAATAAACAACCTAACCTTACACCTAAAGCAATTACAGAAAGAAGAACAAAGAACCCCCAAAGTTAGCAGAAGGAAAGAAATCATAAAGATCAGGTCGGAAATAAATGAAAAAGAAATGAAGGAAACCATAGCAAAGATCAATAAAACTAAAAGATGGTTTTTTGAGAAGATAAACAACATTGATAAACCATTAGCCAGACTCATCATGAAAGAAAGGGAGAAGACTCAAATCAATAGAATTAGAAATGAAAAAGGAGAAGTAACAACTGACCCTGCAGAAATACAAAAGATCATGAGAGATTACTACAAGCAACTCTATGCCAATAAAATGGACAACCTCGAAGAAATGGACGAATCCTTAGAAAAGAACAACCTTCTGAGACTGAACCAGGAAGAAATAGAAAATATAAACAGACCAATCACAAGCACTGAAACTGTGACTGAAAATCTTCCAACAAACAAAAGCCCAGGACCAGATGGTTTCACAGGTGAATTCTATCAAACATTTAGAGAAGAGCTAGAACCTATCCATATCAAACTCTTCCAAAATATAGCAGAGTGTGGAACACTCCCAAACTCATTCTACGAGGCCACCATCACCCTGATACCAAAACCAAAGGTGTCACAAAAAAAGAAAACCACAGGCCAATATCACTGATGAACATACAGGCAAAAATCCTCAACAAAATACTAGCAAACAGAATCCAACAGCACATTAAAAGGATCATACACCATGACCAAGTGGCGTTTATCCCAGGAATGCAAGGATTCTTCAATATACGCAAAACAATCCATGTGATACACCATATTAACAAGCTGAAGGATAAAAACCATATGATCATCTCAATAGATGCAGAAATAGCTTTTAACAAAATTCAACACCCATTTATGATAAAAACCCTCCAGAAAGTAGGCATAGAGGGAACTTAACCTCAACATAATCAAGGCATTATATGACAAACCCACAGCCAACATTGTTCTCAATGGTGAAAAACTGAAACCATTTCCACTAAGATCAGGAACAAGACCAGGTTGTCTACTCTCACCACTATTATTCAACATAGTTTTGGAAGTTTTAGCCACAGCAATCAGAGAAGAAAAAGAAATAAAAGGAATACAAATTGGAAAAGAAGAAGTAAAGCTGTCACTGTTTGCAGATGACATGATACTATATATAGAGAATCCTAAAGATGCTACCAGAAAACTACTAGAGCTAATCAATGAATTTGGTAAAGTAGCATGATACAAAATTAATGCACAGAAATCTCTTTCATTCCTATAAACTAGTGATGAAAAATCTGAAAGAGAATCTCAGGAAACACTCCCATCTACCATTGCAACAAAAAGAATAAAATACCTAGGAATAAACATACCTAAGGAGACAAACGAACTGTATGTAGAAAACTATAAGGCACTGATGAAAGAAATTAAATATGATACAAGCAGATGGAGAGATATACCCTGTTCTTCGACTGGAAGATTCAACATTGTGAAAATGACTATACTACCCAAAGAAATCTACAGAATCAATGCAATCCCTATCAAATTACAAATGACATTTTTTACAGAACTAGAACAAAAAATCTTAAAATTTGTGTAGAGACACAAAAGACCCCGAATAGCCATAGCAGTCTTGAGGGAAAAAAAACAGAGCCAGAGGAATCAGACTCCCTGACTTCAGACTATACTACAAAGCTACAGTAATCGAGACAATATGGTACTGGCACAAAAACAGAAATATAGATCAATGGAACAGGATAGAAAGCCCAGAGACAAACCCATGCACCTATGGTCAACTAACCTATGACAAAAGAGGCGAGGATATACAATGGAGAAGACAGTCTCTTCAATAAGTGGTGCTGGGAAAACTGGACAGCTGCATGTAAACAATGAAATTAGAACACTCCCTAACACCATGCACAAAAATAAACTCAAAATGGTTTAGGGACCTAAATGTAAGACCGGACCCTATAGAACTTTTAGAGGAAAACATACGAATAACACTCTTTGACGTAAATCACAGCAAGATCTTTTTTGATCCACCTTCTAGAGTAATGAAATAAAAAAAAAAACAACAACCAAATGGGACCTAATGAAACTTAAAAGCTTTTGCACAGCAAAGGAAACCTTAAACAAGACAAAAAGACAACCCTCAGAATGGGAGAAAATATTTGCAAACTAATCAACGGACAAAGGATTTCTCTCTAAAATATACAAACAGCTCATTCAGCTCAATATTAATAAAACAAACAACCCTATCCAAAAATGGGCAGAAGACCTATATACACACTTCTCCAAAGAAGACATACACATGGCCAAGAAGCACATGAAAAGCTGCTCATCATCACTAATTATTAGAGAAATGCAAATCAAAGCTACAATGAGGTATCACCGCACACCAATTAGAATGAGCACCATCTTAAAATCTACAAACAACAAATGCTGGAGAGGGTGTGGAGCAAAGGGAACCCTCTTGCACTTTTGGTGGGAATGTAAATTGATACAGCCACTGTGGAGAAGAGTATGGAGATTCCTTAAAAAACTAAAAATAGAACTACCATATGACCCAGCAATCCCACTACTGGGCATATACCCTGAGAAAACCATAATTCAAAAGGAGTCATGTACCACAATGTTCATTTCAACACTATTTACAATAGCCAGGACATGGAAGCAACTTACGTGTCCATCGACAGATGACTGGATAAAGAAGATGTGGCATATATATACAATAGAATATTACTCAGCTATAAGAAGAAACGAAATTGAGTTATTTGTTGTGAGGTGGATGTATCTAGAGACTGTCATACAGAGTGAAGTAAGTCAGAAAGAAAAACAAATACCATATGCTAACACATATATATGGAATCTTAAAAAAAAAAAAAAGGTCATGAAAAACCTAGGGGCAAGACGGGACTAAAGACACAGACCTACTAGAGAATGGACTTGAGGACCCTGAGAGGGGTAAGGGTAAGCTGGGACAAAGTGAGAGGGTGGCATGGGCTTATATACACTACCAAATGTAAAACCGATAGCTAATGGGAAGAAACCGCATAGCACAGGGAGATGAGCTCGGTGCTTTGTGACCACCTAGAGGGGTGGAATAGGGAGTGTAGGAGGGAAGGAGACGCAAGAGGGAAGAGATATGCGGATATAAGCATATGTATAGCTGATTCACTTTGTTATAAAGCAGAAACTAACATACCATTGTAAAGCAATAATACTCCAATAAAGATGTCAAAAAAACAAAACAAAACATAGAGCAGCAATGGATAAATATCTCATTCGCAACCAAACATGGCAGGCCTGAATTTGCCATCCTGTGGTCAAGATCCTGGCAGCTGCCCTTGGCTTTATACCCCATCTGTTCTATGGATCCTTGTTGTAGTATACACTTACAGGTTAGACCATTTCAGAAGGACATCCCTTGAGTCCTTCAACTACTAAGCCTTATTATATTGCCTACAGAAAGATCTTAAGAGCACGTTAAAGCAATTTATGTTTAAAAAATGATTATCTATATTAAAATCTGCCTCAAGCGTCTGTCTCTAGTACTCATACATAAAGTTCAGAAGAAATGTGAGATGAGTAGGAAGCAATTAGAAGAACAGGTTTGGGGTGGGAAGGAGTTAAAACAATCATGGTAGAGATCAATCTTCTCAAACCCCTACTGAAGAAAATTTCAGTTCCTAGTTCAGAGCAGAGAATTTAAAAGAAAATTTTGTGTTGAGCCAAGTGCCATGTGCCTGCATCATCCATGGAGGGGTCCTACGCAGATCTCCTTCAAGGAGTGATGTTGACTGACAGGTTCTAACTACTACACTTGTAAGTCTATCACAGCATTCACACCAGGCAGTGTTTCCTCATGCTTGCTCCCAGCTAATGACTGAGCACAGTGAGGGCTAGAACAGGACATTGGTGCCCAATGCAGGATGAAATTCTGGCTCAGAAACTTCTCATAGACCTGGCTCGACCTTTCTCAGTATTGAGCTTCAGTCTGAGTCTCTTCCTACCCAATCCTTCCTTCTCTCTATCCTTTTTCACGTTTCAGACTTATTTCAGTCTGAAGGTTCTTTTTGTCTACTTTTGACATCTCCTCTCTCATCTTTCACAGGTATTTCCTCCAATAAATCTCTTGCATGTCTAATCTCATTGTAGGTGTCTACTTCTCATAAGACTTGAATTGTCAAGGTGTGATGATATTAAAAATAGAGAATTATGCATAGTTCCTGCTCAGATGGCTTGCATTGGAATGCATGCATTAACTTATTCATTTTTAGCATTGCTGCTAATATTTTAAGTCTCTCTTCTGTTGCATTCTTTGAAGATTTGAATTATCAAAACATTCAGCCCAGAAGATGCTCAATTCTCCTCCACTTCATTTTTCTCAATAGGCAGAATATGTTTAGTCTTTGTTTTCAAGGTCCCTTATCATAGATTTTTCATTACTTCCAAGAGATTTTATGACCCCAAAACATGAGCTGGTCAATAGCTATTTGGGTACATTCAGGATGTCAGATCTATCAAGGGAAGCAGAGGGGTCCTGGCACTGCTAAAGACCACTCTATAGAGAGCAAGTAGCTCACCTTCCCACGGGCGATTGTGTGGGGCCATGGTTAAAGGCACACCACACACTTATGGCCAGAATGTATCATAGTTTTGGCAACTTCTTTGAGTTGCTCTCTTGAATATTTTATAGGCCTTTTGTACTAAACACTGTGGGTCTAACAATATCAAAAATCATATTTCAATAGGAAATATTATTCTTTTCTCAGTGTGAGCATTCAGACTATTGATTTACAGACCATTAATTTACAATGAAAGCACATTTTTTTCTTTTTTATTCTGTCTCTATGATTATTATCCTTTGTTCCCTCCAGATATGTTCGATTTCTATACATGTATTACCACCTTGATACAAACAGATAAGAAAAAATATTTCTCCATCACCTGAAAGCATGCTTATGGTGCATACATTTGTAGAAACTCTCAGCTTTCTTTTGTGTTCAATTTTATCACAGACTTTTATTTCCTGATGTTTCTCCTAATTCTTTTACTCCTTAAACTAAAAATTCCCTGGGTTCTATTCCTTCACATCTCATCACAATTTACTGGCTGTGCATAAATGCTTAATCTTGTGTCAGTCACCTCAAAAACAATTTAAAAAGACATGAACACTGATATATAGGATTAAATAATATTTAAGATAAGTCTTCTAAGTGTATGAGACATGAGTATAAGAAGCTTACCTAGCATTTCCAGACTACCCAAATTTCTCTCTCTTCTGAACTGCAATCATCTTATCACAAACTTGGATCTAGGTATATGATTTTTTGAATCTTTAATTACAAGAGATTGTTTACAACTTATCTCCCTACTAAATTATAAATCTTTTTGACATGTTACTTGTGTACTACTGTGTAATATCCACTGTATCTTGTGTATGTTAAGCCCTCAATAAAGCGTTCCCTAGTACACCTAGACAGGAACCACCCTTGTTAAGTCTCTATCTGAATTCCCTCCATCTCTCCCAATATAGACTGACTAAAGTGGCCTGACCTGGAAGTTGGCCATGGACTTCCTTCAGGAGCTGTATATTCCCTAGTACCAAAAAAAAAGTGACTTAAATAATGCTCTAATGTACAGCATGGTACATATAGTTAACATACTATATTGTACACTTGAAAGTTGCTGAAATCTCAATATTACCATTACAAAAAAGAAATGGTAATTATGTGAGATGGTGATTGGGTGTATTAACTAACTTTATTGTGGTAATCATTTCACAATATATGCATGTATCAAATCATAACTTTGTATATGTTATGTGCCAAATATATCTCAATAAAGCTGGAAAAAAATGCTCTAAGCCATTTCCAAATAACACACATTTTACTTTTTAACGCTTTTACTCTCATAGTACAGACCACACTGCTTTATCACTGCCTGGTTCTGCCTATGCTATTCAGAGATGCAGCAATTTTTCCAGGTTTCTCTGCTTACATATCTTTTCCTTGAAAACTCCAGTTACCATTGTTCTGGTGATTCCTTTTAAATACACCAGGTTCATACTTGAATCAAAGTTTCCAAACACTCGTAAGTTCAAAAATTATGAGGTTGAGAGAATATACACAGCTAGGCACATTGATACCCAGAATGATCAAATCATCACCCACAGCAGTTGATTTTCAAATTACAGTCAGTGTATTCTAATGTGTCCAAAACTTCTTTATGAGATTATAACATTGCATTTTTCGTTTTGATGATAATTTTAAAATATTAACATCAATATATTCTAGGTAGGCACTAACCACTGTGGTAGCCACTCATCAGGATTATTTAAATTTAAATGTAAATTCCTGTGTTAAATAAAACTAAAATTCAGTTCCTCAGTCACATTAGTCATATTTTAAATGCTTGTTAGCCACTTGTAGCCAGAGGCTACCACATTAGAAAGTACAGATATAGGACATATCCATTGTTGCAGAAAGTTCTATTGGACAGTGCTGTTCTGTATCATTTAAATAACATTTTAATAACCAAGTACACACACAGTTTTGGTTTCTATACTCACATGTATTTAGCAATATGTTCTGCTACTATAATTACCGCAACCTAATGGAAAAAAACTGAAGCAAATGAATGCGTAAAAAAAATATATTCATGGCAAATGAAGAATAAATGACACTGAGAGCTCTAGAGTAAAGCACTGGGAGAAGATGATACTCACATGTGGAAATCAGAAGGATCTTCTCCAGAATATTTTACCTTGCCATTTACATTCGGAAAATCAATGTAATCCAACAAATTTAATATTTTAATGGTATTATTATTATTATTTTTACATCTTTTTTTTGGAATATAACGGCTTTACAATGGTGTGTTAGTCTCTGCTGTATAACAAAGTGAATCAGCTATATGTATACATATATCCCCATATCCCCTCCCACTTGCATCTCCCTCCCCCTCCCTATCCCACCCCTCTAGGTGGACGCAAAGCACTGAGCTGATCTCCCTGTGCTATGCGGCTGCTTCCCACTAGCTATCTGTTGTACATTTGGTAGTGTATATATGTCCATGCCACTCTCTAACTTCGTACCAGCTTACCCTTCCCTCTCCCTGTGTCCTCAAGTCCATTTTCTATGTCTGCATCTTTATTCCTGTCCTGCCCCTAGGTTCTTCAGAACCATTTTTTTTTTTAGATTCCATATATATATATATGTGTTAGCATATGGTATTTGTTTTTCTCTTTCTGATTTACTTCACTCTGTATGACAGATTCTATGTCCATCAACCTCACTACAAATGACTCAATTTCATTTCTTTTTATGGCTGAGCAATATTCCATTGCATAAATGTGCCACATCTTCTTTATCCATTCGTCTGTCGATGGACACTTAGGTTGCTTCCATGTCCTGGCTATTGTAAATAGAACTGCAATGAACATTGTGGTAAATGATTCTTTTTGAATTATGGGTTCCTCAGGGTATATGCCCAGTAGTGGGATTGCTGGGTCGTTTGGTAGTTCTACTTTTAGTTTTTTAAGGAACCCCCATACTGTTCTCCATAGTGGATGAATCAATTTACATTCCCACCAACAGTGCAAGAGGGTATCTCTTTCTCCAAACCCTCTCCAGCATCTATTGTTTGTAGATTTTTTGATGGTGGCCATTCTGATTGGAGTGAGGTGATATCTCATTGTAGTTTTGATTTGCATTTCTCTACTGATTAGTGATGTTGAGCATCCTTTCATGTGTTTGTTGGCAGTCTGTATATCTTCTTTGGAGAAATGTCATTTAGGTCTTCTGTCCATTTTTGGATTGGGTTGTTTGTTTTTTTTGATGTGGAACTGCATGAGTTGCTTATATATTTTGGAGGTTAATCCTTTGTCAGTTGCTTCATTTGCACATATTTTCTCCCATTCTGAGGGTTGTCTTTTCATCTTGTTTGTGGTTTCCTTTGCTGTGCAAAAACTTTTAAGTTTCATTAGGTCCCATTTGTTTATTTTTGTTATTATTTCCATTATTCTGGGAGATGGGTCAGAAAGGATATTTCTGTGATTTATGTCACAGAGTGTTCTGCCTATGCTTTCCTCTCAGAGTTTTATTGTGTCTGGCCTTACATTTAGGTCTTTCATGCATTATGAGTTTATTTCTATGTATCGTGTTAGGAACTGTTCTAATTTCATTCTTTTACATGTAGATGTCCAGTTTTCCCAGCACCACTTATTGAAGAGGCTGTCTTTTGTCCATTGTATATTCTTGCCTCCTTTATGAAAGATAAGGTGACCATATGTGTGTGGCTTTATCTCTGGGCTTTCTCTCCTGTTCCATTGATCTATATTTCTGTTTTTGTGCCAGTACCATACTGTCTTGATTACTGTAGCTTTGTAGTATAGTCTAAAGTCTGGATGCCTGATTCCTCCAGCTCCGTTTTTCTTTCTCAAGATTGCTTTGCCTGTTCGGGGTCTTTTGTGTTTCCATAAAAAATGTGAAATTTTTTGTTCTAGTTCTGGGAAAAATGCCATTGGTAGTTTCATAGGGATTGCATTGACTCTGTAGATTGCTTTGGGTAGTAGAGTCATTTTCACAATGTTGAGTCTTCCAATCCAAGAACATGGTATATCTCTCCATCTGTTTGTATCATCTTTAATTTCTTTCATCAGTGTCTTATAGTCTTCTGCATACAGATCTTTTGTCTCCTTAGGTAGGTTTACTCCTAGGTATTTTATTCTTTTTGTTGCAGTGGTAGATGGGAGTGTTTCCTTAATTTCTCTTTCAGATTTTTCATCATTAGTGTATAGGAATGCAATAGATTTTTGTGCATTAATTTTGTATCGTGCTAGTTTACCAAATTCATTGATTAGCTCTAGTAGTTTTCTGGTAGCATCTTTAGGATTCTCTACATATAGTATCATGTCATCTGCAAACAGTGACAGCTTTACTTCTTCTTTTCCAATTTGTATTCCTTTTATTTCTTTTTCTTCTCTGATTGCTATGGCTAAAACTTCCAAAACTATGTTGAATAATAGTGATGAGAGTGGAAAACCTGGTCTTGTTCCTGATCTTAGTGGAAATGGTTTCAGTTTTTCACCATTGAGAACGACGTTGGCTGTGGGTTTGTCATATATGGCCTTTATTATGTTCAGGTAAGTTCCTTCTATGCCTACTTTCTGGAGGGTTTTTATCATTGATGGGTGTTGAATTTTGTTAAAAGCTATTTCTGCATCTATGGAGATGATCATATGGTTTTTTTCCTTCAGCTTGTTAATATGATGTATCACATGGATTGTTTTGCGTATATTGAAGAATCCTTGCATTCCTGGGATAAACGCCACTTGATCATGGTGTATGATCCTTTTAATGGGCTGCTGGATTCTGTTTGCTAGTATTTTGTTGAGGATTTTTGCATCTATGTTCATCAGTGATATTGGCCTGTGGTTTTCTTTCTTTTGTGACATCTTTTTCTGGTTTTGGTATCAGGGTGATGGTGGCCTCATAGAATGAGTTTGGTAGTGTTCCTCCCTCTGCTCTATTTTGGAAGAGTTTGAGAAGGATAGGTTCTAGCTCTTCTCTAAATGTTTGATAGAATTCACCTGTGAAGCCATCTGGTCCTGGGCTTTTGTTTGTTGGAAGATTTTTAGTCACAGTTTCAATTTCAATGCTTGTGATTGGTCTGTTTATATTTTCTATTTCTTCCTGGTTCAGTCTCAGAAGGTTGTGCTTTTCTAAGAATTTGTCCATTTCTTCGAGGTTGTCCATTTTATTGGCATAGTGTTGCTTGTAGTAATCTCTCATGATCTTTTGTATTTCTGAAGTGTCTGTTGTTACTTCTCCTTTTACATTTCAAATTCTGTTGATTTGAGTATTCTCCCTTTTTTTCTGATGAGTCTGGCTAATGGTTTATCAATGTTGTTTATCTTCTCAAAGAAACAGCTTTTAATTTTATTGATCTTTGCTATGGTTTCCTTCATTTCTTTTTCATTTATTTCTGATATGATCTTTATGATTTCTTTCCTTCTCCTAACTTTGGGTTTTTTTTGTTCTCTCTCTAATTGCTTTAGGTGTAAGTTTAGGTTGTTTATTTGAGATGTTTCTGGTTTCTTGAGGTAGGATTGTATTGCTATCAACTTCCCTCTTAGAACTGCTTTTGCTGTATCCCATAGCTTTCGGGTAGTCGTGTTTTCGTTGCCATTTGTTTCTAGGTGTTTTATGATTTCCTCTTCGATTTCTTCAGTGATCTCTTGGTTATTTAGTAGTGTATTGTTTAGCCTCCATGTGCTTGTATTTTTTACTGATATTTCCCTGTAATCGATATCTAGTCTCATAGTGTTGTGTGCGGAAAAGATATTTGATATGATTTCAATATTCTTAAATTTAACAAGGCTTGATTTGTGACCCAAGATATGATCTATCCTGGAGCATGTTCCATAAGCACTTGAGAAGAAAGTGTATTCCTGTGTTTTTGGATGGAATGTCCTATAAATATCAATTAAGTCCATCTTGTTTAATTTATTATTTAAAGCTTGTCTTTCCTTATTTATTTTCATTTTGGATGATCTGTCCATTGGTGAAAGTGAAGTGTTAAAGTTCCCTACTATGGTTGTGTTACTGTCAGTTTCCCCTTTTATGGCTGTTAGCATTTGCATTATGTATTGACGTGCTCCTATGTTGGGTGCATAAATATTTACAATTGTTATACCTTCTTCTTGGACTGATCCCTTGATCATTATGTAGTGTCCTTCTTTGTATCTTGTAATAGTCTATATTTTAAAGTCTATTTTGTGTGATATGAGAATTGCTACTCCAGCTTTCTTTTGATTTCCATTTTCATGGAATATATTTTTCCACCCCCTCACTTTCAGTCTGTATGTGTTCCTACTCTGAAGTGGGTCTCTTATAGACAGCATATATATGGGTCTTGTTTTTGTATCCATTCAGCTAGTCTATGTCTTTTGGTTGGAGCATTTAATCCATTTACGTTTAAGGTTTCTATTGATATGTATGTTCCTATTACCATTTTCTTAATTGTTTTGGGTTTGTTATTGTAGGTCTTTTCTTTCTCTTGTGTTTCTTGCTTAGAGAATTTCCTTTAGCATTTTTGTAAAGCTTGATTGGTGATGTTGAATTCTCTTAGCTTTTGCTTGTCTGTAAAGCTTTTAATTTCTCCATCAAATCTGAATGAAATCTTTGCTGGGTAGAGTTATCTTGGTTGTAGGTTTTTCACTTTCATCACTTTAAACATGTCCTGCCACTCCCTTCTGGTTTGCAGAGTTTCTGCTGAAAGATCAGCTGTTAACCTTATGGGGATTCCCTTGTAGTTTTTTGTTGCTTTTCCTTTGGTGCTTTTAATGTTTTTTCTTTGTATTTAATTTTTGATAGTTTGAGTAATATGTGTCTTAGTGTGTTTCTCCTTGGATTTATCCTGTATGGGACTCTCTGCACTTCCTGGACTTGACTGAGTAGTTCCTTTCCCCTTTTAGGGAAATTTTCAACTCTAATCTCTTCCAATATTTTCTCAGTCCCTTTCTTTTTCTCTTCTTCTTCTGGGACCCCTATAATTAGAATGTTGCAGCATTTAATGTTGTCCCAGAGGTCTCTAAGACTGTCTTCAATTCTTTTCATTCTTTTTTCTTTATTCTGCCCTGTGGTAGTTATTTCCACTGTTTTATCTTCCAGGTTACTCCTCTGTTCTTCTGCCTCCGTTATTCTGCTATTGATTCCTTCCAGAGGATGTTGAATTTAATTTATTGTGTTGTTCATCATTGTTTGTTTGCTCTCTAGTTCTTCTAGGTCCTTGTTAAATGTTTCTTGTATTTTCTCCATTCTATTTCCAAGATTTTGGATCATCTTTACTCTCATTACTCTGAATTCTTTTTCAGGTAGACTGCTTATTTCCTCTCCATTTGTTTGGTCTGGTAGATTTTTACCTTGCTCCTTCATCTGCTGTGTATTTCTCTGTCTTCTCATTTTGCTTAACTTACTGTGTTTGCGGTCTCCTTTTCACAGGCTTCAGGTTCGTAGTTCCCATTGTTTTTGGTGTCCTCCCCTAGTGGGTGTGATTGATTCAGTGGGTTGTGTAGGTTTCCTGGTGTAGGGGACTGGTGCCTGTGTTTTGGTGGATGAGCCTAGATCTTGTCATTCTGGTGGGCAGGACTGCATCTGGTGGTGTGTTTTGGTGGGTCTGTGACCTTATTATGATTTTAGGCAGCCTCTCTGCTAATGGGTGGGGTTGTGCTCCTGTCTTGCTAGTTGTTTGGCATAGGGTGTCCAGCACTGGAGCTTGTTGGTCTTTGAGTGGAACTGGGTCTTAGCGCTGAGATGGAGATCTCTGGGAGAGCTTTCAGCATTTGATATTACATGGAACTGGGACATCTCCGGTGGACCAATGACCTGAACTCTGCTCTCCCACCTCAGAGGCTCAGGCCTGACACCCGGCCGGAGCACCAAGACCCTGTCAGCCACATGGCTGATGGTAGCCAGTAGGTATGTCTGCAGCTGCAGTGTGTTTATTCGAATGGATGTCTTTGAAATAGATGCCTCAACATAGGTCATTGCCAGGTGCTTATACTCATACCCTGAGTTGAATAAAAGGGTCGTCAACTTGGGCTGCTAGTGACTGCTGTGAGGAAGACTCACCACACATGCATGACTGCAGTGTGAATCCTGAATTCACTTCATGTAGCTGGGATTCCATGTAAGATTTTATTTTAGAAGAGTTGCACTGCTCCTTCAACAACTGACGTGGAGCTGCCGCAAACCGCCTCTCCCATGTCCCAAGGGCAGAACCTCCTGTGTTGTTTTTTGCATGGCATTTACTATTTGGTACAAGAGGATGCAGCAATGATCCTAACTCATTCTCAGAGGAATGGTTTTAGAAAGAATTTAGTAGAATAAAAATGTTTGGATACAATGTTCTTCTTCATTCCAAAGGCATTTATTCATTAATTAACTGTTGTTGAGGAAATATTATGTTCCAGAATGTATGGAAGATGTACAATCAAAGATAAATAAGATGTGTCCATGCCTTTGAGAAACACAACTTGGAGACAATTTTTTCAGACAACTAACAATCAACTAGGGTGGAAGTGTTCTTTTCTATTTCCTGCAGTGAATCCTGACTGATACAGAGTCCAAGGTGATCGTATCTCACTACTGCTTAAAATTCTTATCTCTGCACAGTTTTTAGAAAAAGTTTCTTTGCCTAGAAATGTTAGCTAACATTTACTGAATGCATACCACGTTAAGGATACTATTCTAAGTGTATGTAGATTAATTCACTTTAGCATCACAAAATCCTGATGTATGTACTTTACAGGTGAAGAAAATGAGGGATAGAGAGATTAAATATCTTTCCCAATATAAAACAGTTAGAAATGGTGGTGTTAGAATACAATCTAAGCAGTTTAGCTCCAAAACTGTAACTGAACCCATTATTCTATGCTGCAAAATGGTTACAGTTCTTGTCAAGAATTAGAATTAGAATCATCTCTATCCTGTTACCCACTGTATATTCCTTTAGACATACCAACTTCCTATCAAGTTGTTTCACACGTTAGTGCTTTTGCACAAACTGTCCCTTCCCTCAACTTTAATCAAACAGTGATTTACTTAGCTCTTGCTTTATGCCATGACAATTCAAGATACTGGGGATTATTACACCTGTTAAAATGACAGATGCCATCTTTCCCTTTATGTAGGTTGCAGACTACAGGGACTTGAAAGGAAATAAAGAGAAGCTATAGTATAGAACGATAGATGAAAGGAAATAAAGAGTAAATTACAATTATAGTGTTATTATGAGAATTGAAAAGTGTCCAGGAAGCACATGTGTGGGGGGCACAATTTGAAATTGAAGTATTAGAGGAAGCTGGAGGTCTGCACAGATATCTGAATTCCTGGCATTTTCAACACCTGCCCTACTTGGCTAATTCCTACACATTGGTCAAGGCTCAATTTCTTCCTTGAGAATCAAGCCTTTTCCCCAATCTGATTAAGATGCCTTTTATTAAGTCCCCTTAG
Source organism: Balaenoptera acutorostrata (assembly GCF_949987535.1). Classification (NCBI taxonomy): domain Eukaryota; kingdom Metazoa; phylum Chordata; class Mammalia; order Artiodactyla; family Balaenopteridae; genus Balaenoptera; species Balaenoptera acutorostrata. Next base: position 75,346,339 of record NC_080072.1, read on the forward strand.
TAATATGAACAGAAAGCACTTTATTATCTTGCACTGTTATTGTTAGTTATTGCCTGTTTTTTTTCTCCCAGTAAACTGAATGCTTCTCGAGAGTCATAATCATTACTTGCTTATTTTTGTGTCCACTTAATCTACTACAGTGCTTGCTTAGCATATGCCTTCTATAAATATTTGTTAATGAATGAGGAAATGGTTGAGGACAAAGCAAGTAATAAAAATGCCATCAATTCAAGATGGGTCTTCTATATCCTGCTAATGCTCAAATTTTTTTCCAGATGATCAGAGATCCTTAGACTTGACAATAAAAATGATTGTGTGTCATTTATATTATGTTAGGATTTGCATCCTTGATTCAAACTGGTTTGCTAAGTTGGTTAAAACATCACAATGATGAGGTTAAAGTGTTAAGTTTCATCTTGGTATGGACCAATTTGCTTCATTTATATCTGTATTCAGAGGTTGCCGCATGCACCTTGGCCACTTGACCTGCAGAAGTATGACTTTGGTTATAAACAGAACCAAATGAGAAAGCATGTGTGGATCATTCCAAGTCAATTTCCATTCATGGGACAACAGCTGTAACGTATTACAACCTAGCATTGGCAAGCCAATAACTTCACCTTCACATCTTCAGGGCAGCATATTATATGTCTAAATTCAGGTATTATTTCATATATTTGAAAATAAAGTGTAGACAAGCCTTCAGGGTTAACATAATGTGACAACACACATCAATTTCAACATAGACTTAGAAAAGTTACTTAAAGTAACGTACAGTAGCCCATGAACTGTCAGAAGAATTTTGTGATTTACATGTGTTTTGGTAAAATGATTTTCCTTGATTGTCCCCACTTACATTATTAGTTACATTGAGTTGCAAAAAGCTTCTTTTTTATTGGATTCTTAATAATTCAACAGATCATTCCATTTACCTTCCATAAACTCAGGCTAGGGCCACAAAACTGTTTTCTCCTGGAAACAATTGATCTTGAGGTACTTATAGATTCAAAATATTTAGATAAAATATACTCTGTACTATATTTGTAGCAGATATAGTTTTAAAATCAGAAAATTTGGATACTTTCAATTATAAAATTTGGCAAGAATAACAAAATAAGGTTAATTCCTTGGGAAAAAAAACCCCACCCACCATGACTATGATTAAAATGATCTTATGGATTCTTTGTAGAAAAATGTCAGTAAAATTAGGACTAAAAGCTGAAGACTTTGCATCTGGCAAGTGTTAAAATATCATGGGTGTTATTTTAGGAGGAACTTCTGGGGAACTAGGTTTTCCCTAGAAATATTGTACTTTAGATTTTAAAGAACAGAGTGTGAGCTTTCCCTGTCAAGTGCAGCCTAATCATTTATTGGACATTCTTAGTTCATTAGGTTACAGTGTTCCTGAGGCTATTTTTGGTGACACACATAAGGTGTATAAAGATAAGTTTATCCCTGTGCTGTATGTCTGATAAGGAGGTTGAAAAGATTCAATCAGAGATGTTACATATGGTGATAGACAGAGCATTGATTTTCACTCAGTGCACGAAACACAGTTGAGTCTCAGGATCCTGTGAAAAGGTGCTTTAAATTGCCCACCAAGGACTTCCCTGATGACGCAGTGGTTAGAAATCCGCCTGCCAGTGCAGGGGACACAGGTTCTATCCCTGGTCCAGGAAGATCCCACATGCCACAGAGCAACTAAGCCTGTGTGCCACTACTACTGCTCTAGAGCCCACGAGCCACAACTACTAAGCCTGCATGCCACAACTACTGAAGCCTGCACACCTAGAGCCCATGTTCCGCAACAAGAGAAGCCAATGCAATGAGAAGCCCGTGCACTTCAACGAAGAGTAGCCCGCTCTCACCGCAACTAGAGAAAGCTCCCGCTCAGCAATGAAGACCCAACGCAGCCAAAAAAAAATGAATAAATAAATAAACGTATTAAAAAAAATTGCCCACTAAGTAGATATGACTCATGGTCACAGATATTCGAGCACACTTATCCTAAAATAAACATCATTCTGAATTTAAGTTGATTTTAATATTGATGGGGGATGAAAGAAGAAAATAAAAGCCAAATAGACTTTATTGAGCATCACTGTCTTTGTTCACTGTTTTAGCGCTCCAAAGAATAACAGCATGTGAAGAGCTTCCAGCCCTCCTGAAACTTATAATTTATTTGGGAAAAGACATTAATAAGCAATATATGATTCACACATACTTAATGCTCATCTACCTTTGGTCCCTCATTTGCCAGATGCAGCATACACATTTTCTTCAATTAGGAGAAAAAGGAAAGGAAAAATCTCCCTCATGAGATATAATCAGCCTGAGAATAAAAGATTTTTAAACGTGTAAAAATAGTAGAACCTTTAAATTTTCCTCTTAAATGATATATTAATGATGAACTTCAAAGTAAAAGGGGAGAAAGAATAGTGAATCTAGTTGAAGCAGAGAGAAAGTAGAGGGTCGAGTGTCCCAGCATTCCAGACTCAAGGGACACGTTCTCACCCATTTCAGGGGACACTGAGGGCCTGCCATGGAGACCTAAGGATTAGAGAACCAATTTGGAGTCACCTGTCTTAGATCACTGCTAAGAAAAAAAAAAATTTTTTTTACTAACATATGAGAAGATGCAGTACCAGATGTTTAAAAGCACCTAGGGAGAGGGGTGTTATGTTTGTTGGAGGGTAGTAGTGCTTGTTAGTGAGTGTGCTTTGGGGAAGAAGTCAGTGATGAAGGAGTCTGACTGATAGAAAATTTCCAATAACAGGTGGAGGAAAAATCCCTGAATTATGAGTGTCCAATGAAATGAAACCATGCCGTATCTAACCTGGGCTGTGTGTGCCATTGACCCATACAGTCTCTACTCCCTCAGACATGGAGCCTATAAAGTAATAAACAATAGAGATATATTTGTCCCCATGAGAGTTTTTTAGTTGAAACACACTAAGTTGTGTACCACGTGAAGTGAAAAATATTTGGCATGGGGTCACATAAGTTAAGTCCTTGGTGATTATTATTTGACGTTACCTTTAAAAATTAGTTTATTAATGTTTGACTACCAAAAATCCATTTAAATATCTGCATTTTAGGTAAATTATAAAGAAGTAAGGAAAACATTGTGACAGTATGCATTTACTCTGAATAATTGTGTTATAGTTCTTAAAGTTTGTTTTTATTTATAGAAATATTCTTTTTCTTAGTTTCTTTCAAGTTAAATATCCTTGCAGCACTGCATTTGGTGTTTTCTGTTGTCTAATTAATTGAGAAGACAGTTGTTTTCATATGCCAAATGTTATTGGAGAATCTGATGCAATGAGGGGAAGACGCTCAGATTTCCACCGTTAGATGCTTTAAAAGATCATAAAATGATAATGATAAAATCAATCACGTCACTTTAAAAAATGCATCTGCACATTCTTATGAGAAAAATTTAGCTTATGGACTTTGTTTCTATTTATAAAATATTAATGTGCCCTGACATTGAAAAATGAAATGAGATTAAATAACTGTTGTGTCTGGGGTAACAGTACTCCAGACGTTAAAGCTGAGCTGGGAAGATGATGACCGGGAGATAAGTTCACCTACGGCAGCAAGAAAGGTTTCTCATATTTCAGAGACATTTCTATCCCTAAAAACCTCCCCTTAATAATACAATAAAGCTCGAACTAATGGGATACCTTAGATTTCCTATAATTAAACAAATCAGCTGACTGCAGGACTAAATTTCCAGCTATTTGCAGAAATCTCTCCTTTGTAATTCAAAGGACATATAATCCTCTCCATGAACTTGACAAGGTGTATGTGCTACCATTAATTTTCTCCTTAGTCACCCCTCACTCAAGTCCACCAGGAACCCTTACATTCTAACCATTCTAGAAGCCTAGGTTATGACTCTCCAGGCTTGGGCTCTTGCTCTGTGGATAATTTCTTTTGGCCTTCCTGTTGCTGCCAACGAAGCAGGAGAGGATAGCATTGCTAGGGCAGTGAAAGTCTTTTCTCTTTCAGCAATTATATCTGGCCAGAGAGAGGGAGATAGTTCATGGCTGACTGGTTTGCAGTGCCAGGAGGTGGGAGCCCTACAATTGGAATAGGCTCTGGGATGAATCTACATCACTGTGAATTCTGGCAGAATGCATTGCAGTTGGAATCTGTATCGTTCCTCTATCCTTTTGATATTAATAGTTAATACGATTCATGAATTAAAGAGAGAATATTTCTTGAAATTTTTTACTTATTAATGCATTCATTTGATACTTTTCAAATGATGAAATACACTTTGGCTAATTTATTCTACTTCTTTGAGAAGGTGTCCTGTGCTATTTGTGTGAGATACAGTGACAGTATGGCCCATGGCCTCTAGATCAGGAATTTGGTTTTCTATCACCTAACACACTGCTCACAACATCCTCAGACCCACTTTAGAGCACACTAGCCTCTCTCAATAATTTCTTGTTGGCTGATTGACCTACCAAATAGGCAGTCTATAAATAGACATATATATATAGATTAGCCTTAAATGCTAAAAGAAACAGATGCTTGAACAGCTACAGAGAGTAACCTGAAACCCTGGAACTCCGATGACTCTCTGTAGGATTACTGCTATCCTGTCATGGTTATGGCTCCTTACCTTCCTCAATCCATGAAGCCGTCTTAAATTGGTCCAAGATAAAATAACTGCCTCTTCACACAGTCACTCTGTTTGCTTTTCATTGTCCTTTAATCCGAATCATAAATCTGTTGGGTAGTCACTCTGTTTGCTTTTCATTGTCTTTTAATCCGAATCATAAATCTGTTGGGTCTATGTATAATAGTTACATAAAATCATCCATTTGCGGGATCCATAGTTACCTTACTTGCTGGCTTTGTTGGTTAACTCTGAAAATAAAATTGGCATTAATGAAGGTAAAGTAAAGCAATTAAAAACAAAAAGCAAGAATATAGAAAACTATGGCTAGCTTAAGACAACACAGGTAATATACTGTTAATAAAGTATTTCCCCAAATCACAAGTTTTTCCAATTACCTCTCTGTGTGTGTTCTGAAAGGAAGTCTGCAGCCAGACTTCTTAGTAGAATACTAACTCCAGTTCTTTGGTAAAACCTACTACACAATGCTTTAATTTGAAAGTATCAAATTTTAATATCTTGCTTAGTGGACTACAAGTAAACCATTTTTTTTGTATGTAAAAAAAGTGAAAGTCTCTATATAATTGTTTATCAATTGTTCAAAAAACTGACTAATACATTTTGGATAAATCTGTAGTCCATCACTAGGCCTCTCATATGTCAGATGGGACTATCAATCATTTTTGAGTATTAAACATGTATCTTATGTTTATATCTTATATCTTATCTTTATATCTTTTAAGTATTAAACATATCTTTTATTAAACATATCTGTCTATGTCTGTGCTTATGTCTACATTATATCTTAAACAGCCTCCAGGAAATACTAGGATTACAAACTTCTTAAGAATCTGAGCTTTGACTCTCTGTACGCTGGTGTTAAAAAGGAAACAATAAAATACAAAAGGAACGTATGATGATAGAGTTGGAAAATGCCCTCCAGATGAAGAAAGGAGAGGGAAATATTTCGCTGAGCAAGTTGACTTTAAACTTCTGTCAGGTAATGGAATAAATATCACAACACTTTCTTCTTATTCTATATAAGAATTTTTAAGACTCCTTCATTTTCCCTCTGAGAGGTCTCTCCTACTGTATTTCTGCTATTGAGGTCATCACTTCTAGGCTCTTAGAGATGCCTCATCTCTTCTTCCTGTTCTTCGTTTTGTCACTGCACGTGCTGTTGATGCACATGGCTGCACTTTTAATTGTATTACATGGTAATAATTCCTTAACAATGCTATTCTCTACTGATGTAGGTACGCTCCTAGAAGCACACATCAGATGCTGAAATATATGATTACTGCATAAATCACTGAATCTCATCCCATGGAAAACACCCCTGTTTTAGTCAAATTCTGCTCAGGAAAAAAGAAACTATGCAAAGTCTTTCAAGAAGTGAGTCTTTCAGGAAACTGGTTATGCAGGTGTTGAAAACCTGGAAGAGCTAAAAAAATAAAAAAAAGAGAGAGAAAGAGAGAGATTAGTAACTGCAGGAAGCTGCCGGTATCTAAGTCTGAAAAAACAACAGGGAGGAGATGTTGTTAATCACAACTTAGAAGCAAGGAGGGGTCCCTTCCTCAAAAACTCCAACTGCCTAAGAAAATACCATCACTTCAGGAGCTGCCACTATCTCAGGAGCTAAGACAGTGGATGAGAGACCATAGTTTCAGAGACTGGGTCCATGAGGAGGTATCTGATATCTTAATGGGTGTCAGGCAGCTGCTGCTGGGATGTTTAAGGGACCATTGAAGACATGCCATGTGGTTTGTTCTGGGAGTGCTGGCTTCCTGGATGGAGGGAATGTTCCCGGGCATTTCACTTGGCTTTTTCTACCATAACAGCTCTTACTCTATTCCATTTGGCAAGTTGCCAAACATGCCTATTGAAGTCATACATTCAGCAACTGGAGAAATGATGCACAATGGTGTTGTAGAATTACTTTGCTCATTGTGAGACTTGGGCCAAAACTTTTATATCACCTGGCCACAATAATCCTTCCCTTTGCTGGTGGACCTCTAATGTTTTAGGTACTCATAAATTAGTATCAACTCGGGCCAGTATTTATTAATCCCAGAAAGATTTCTTTTCCTATGGAGAGTCACCCTGAATAATAGCTTTAGGTCCCTTTACTCCTAGGCAAGCTTGGAGTAATATTTACGGTATACTCTTGGGCAGCGTTGTAGGATTCTTCCTTAAGGGGATCCCATTAAGTTGGGTCACTGAGCAAGAAGCTGTGAGGCTATATTATAGTGCCAACTAGAACTAGACTTTGTTAAGTTATCTAGATCAAGTAATACTTTAGTAAGATTCTCACCAGTTTTCTTTCCAGAGATGAGGTGATCAGTTAACCATTACCAAACATCTAAGGACCATAGGTCAAACCTTCTGATTGCTGCTCTTGTTCTATTTCATATTATGCTAATTTGCCTATCTTAGCACTGGAGTTAAGTACTGACAATTGGCTTCCTGCATTCTGACATTCCACTATTCCCATTCCCATCAGGAATCTGGTTACAATGGTAGCACCTCCCATCATCATTCTAGCTTTCAGAGGACAGGTGCCACAGAGCTTTCTAACTGACACAGTACTTTCTTTACTAAGGCATTTCCCAATGCCTAGTTAAGGGAGTATCCTATGGTCCTTCTGTGGGAGACATAGTGAGAGGTGCATTTTCAGGTTGTGCATACTAATACTACTCCAACATTGTGATCTTCCTAAACATTTTATTTCTTCTTTTATATTAACTCAGGGAGCAGTGACTCAAATTCATTGAAAGTAGCTCACTGCTGAGTCTATATTTCCATCAAATAATTAAGTAAACTATTAGAGATACTCCTCAACTTCTTGCAGTAGTATGTTAAGTCCAGAATCCCTGGAAAGGAGAATATATACATATATATGGGGTATATACATATACATGTGTATAAAAATTGCCTCAACAAAATATTTTTATAAATACATGTGTATAATTGTATTCTAAGGGTGTTAAACCAAGGGGTATGGAATATGACATTGGAGCAGATTGCTAAATATGTTCAGTCATTCCAGCACTACCTGTTGAAAAGACTAATTTGTTGTGGCATAGTTTTAAAGGCTTTCAAAGTTTAGGAGTATAAGCTGTATTTTTTTCAGGTCAGACTCTGCATTTATCTTCCTGGGGTATGTTGATATCTGATTACAGTTATAGGATTGGAAGCAATGAATGAAGGTTTATGGGTGGGTCCTTGAGGAATTTCTTGGTAAGCTAATTCATCTCATGTGGGGTCATTGCAGTGTCTTCAAGAATTGGAAAACTAGTTTTTTCATACAGAAGAAGACCTGCTTATACTGGCAAGGATACAGTAAATATCATTTTAAATTAAATATTAAAATATCAGAGAAATTTTAAGATCCAAATTTCTTAACTTTATTGGGTTTGATGTTCAGCCATGTTTGTCTTGTAGTTATAATAAATGACTCTTTTTTCACAGTTTGAGATTTTTTTAATTCCTGAATTTATCCTTTATTTTTTCTAAGCTCTCCAGAACAGTTGGAAATAATCAGGCAGCCTTCCAGTTCTTGTGGCCATCATTCCTATTAAGTGCAGTAGCCACCTGGGCTTCCAAAGTTTTGCTTTCAGAAGATACTTCATTCTAAGCAAAAACATGATGTCATTGCATGTTACTGGTTACTAGCGTCCAAATTCACTTTGATGAGGAGGTTATCACTGCATTCAAGCTCAAAAAGTAAGCAATCTAATCCAAGAATCTCAGCTTGTTACTAAGTACATGTTAATCAGAGACTAGTGAGGGAAAGAGAAACCACACTACCTGTTTCAGAAGAGAGGATTTAATACAGGGAATTTATTACACAGGTATTGGCTGGCTAGAAAAGCAAAATGGAGAAGATAAAACTAATAAGTGAAACTAGCAAATTCTCTAGACCTAGAGAAATGAAAGGGAGGGAAGAGGTGGGCTTATCAGAGGAAGGGCTGTTACTGCAGTAACTGGAACCATGGTTGTAGAGGCCACAGCTTCAGGAGCTGGGACCATGACAGAGGTGCTGCCATGTGTCAAAATTGGGATTTGAGGTGTTTCCCTCTTCTCTCTTTCCTAATATCCCTCCAGTGCATCCCAATTGGCAGAAGCCAACTGGAAGCCAGCTGGAAAAGGTGTTTAGCATATGCAATTTGCAGACTCTAAGCTCTAATACTTCAGAGCATAGTATAATATAGAATTGATATATTGCTGAGAGACAATAGGTAAATAACTAGCCCAGACACTTATGCTTTCTGACTGTTAATTTCCTCATACAGCCAGCCAGCTATGATTCATTCTTCAAAACTCAACTTACTCAAACATTCATTTATTTCCATTTCATCCTGTTTCTTCTGGTTAGGAGTAAGTAGCCCTCCTTTTCGCTCCCACTGAAACTGGTACTGACTATTCTTATATTTCTTATCCCAGTGATACCACTTGCAAAATGTTTGCTTCCTCTTCCCATGATTTTATGCTCTGCTTGCCTTGAGGTCTAAGTTCCAAAGGGAGGGACACATCCACCAGGAGACACAACAATGATTTCATTGGTCTGAAAGTTGACTGCCACCTGGCCACTTTGGTTTCCTCAGGCATCTGAATCAATAGGCAAAGAAGGGAATTACTGTGCTGGCTATGATGATTGATACTGACTACCAGGGGAAATTGGACTACTACTCCACACTGAAATTAAAAAAGAGTATGCCTGGAATACAGGAGATACCTTAGGGAATCTCTAATCATTACCATGTCCTGAGATTAAGGTCAATAGAAAACTACAACAACCCAACCCATGCAGGATGACTGACGGCCCAGATCCTTCAGGAATAAAGGTTTTGGTCACCCCATCAGGTAAAGAACTATGACCAGCTAAGGTGCTTGCTGAAGACGAAGTGAATCTAGTGTGGGTAGTGGAAAAAGGTAATTATAAATACCAACTACAACCAGATGGTCAAGTACAGAAATAAGGTAATTATCATGAATATTTCTTTCATATTTTGTTATGAATACATTTGTATGTGTGTATAGTGTTTATATAATTTTTCTTTCCTCTCTTATTTCCTCTCATGTCTCAGAAAAGGTATTGACTTTATATCACTATATTTAAGATATGACACAACAAGGAGGAAAGTAAACATCACTCTCCTATTTACCTGCTTGTCTGGGGAGGGTGTGAGGACATTTTCAGTTGTAAACAGGGGAGTTGTATCATGTTAGGTGGAATTATGACTTTGGTTGTTTTATTTGGTGATTAAGTATGGCTTAAGGAGATGCATATAGTGCTAAGTTGACAACGGTAAACTTCTGATGGCTAATTTTGTGTGTCAGTTTGACTGGATAATAAAGTGCCAAGATATTGGCTAAACATTTTTTCTGGGTATGTCTGTGAGGGTATTTCTGGATGAAATTAGCATTTGACTTATGATGACCACGATAGCTTTAGCTAACACTACCATCACATAATTAGCATTTCTTTTTTGTGGTAAGAACATTTAAGTTCTACTCTCTTAACTTTCAAGTATGAAATACTGCATTATTAACTATAATCACCTTGCTATACATTAGATCCCTAGAACTTATTCATTTTCTAACTGGAAGTCTGTATATTTTGACAAACATCTCTCCATTTCCAACAACTCCCAGCTCTTGGTAACCACCTTTCTACTCTCTGTTTTTATGAGTTTGGCTTTTTTAGATTCCACATATAAGTGATATCACACAGTATTGGTCTTTCTCTGTCTGACTTATTTCTCTTAGCATATTGACCTCGAGGTTCAATAAGTGGACACAGTAAAGCAGTTTGCCCTCCCTAATGTGAGTGAGCATCATCTAATCCACCGAGGGCCTGAAAAGAACAAAATGCCTGATTGCTTCAGCTAGGACATCAATTTTCCCTCAGTACTCCTAGCTCAGAGGCCCTCAGACCCGACCTAGGATCTACACTATCAGCTCTTCTGGTTCTCAGGCCTTCAAACTTGAACTGAATTATACCACCAGATTTCTTGAGTTTCCAGGTTGCAGATTGTAGATTGTGGGATTTCTCAGTCTCTATAACATGAGCCAATTCCTTATAATAACTTTCTTAAAATATATATATATTTCTCTCTATATATGTATTAATGTTATTAACTTTATTAATATTGTCTCTCTGGAGAACTCTAACGCAGCTTCTAAAAAGGTTGCATATTTTTGTAGTATATTAATAGTGAAATCTTGGATATCTGCATTGTGAGTACTGGGTGAAGGATAGTGTTCTTACCTTATGTTTAATACAGACATAACAATGCTTGGGGTATGGGACTTCATCAATTAAGTTGTACTTGCTTTACTCTGTGTCAGCTCCATTAGTTAGTCTTTGTTAACATCTTCTTAATTTTGCTTTTGCATCTCTATATCTGAAATCCCAGGGAACATTAATCTACTTTTCTCAGACATACATACACAGACACACACATACATCCTTTGTTTACCACCTGATTATCAGTTGTCTGGAATTGTTCCCATTCTTTACGTATCCAAGAGTTTTATCTCTCCAATTTAACTGAGAGCTTCTCAAGAACAAAGATTTTATCTTATGATTCTTTTGTCCTTCATAACATCTAATGCATGGCTTAGGACACATTTGGTACCCTATATTTGTTGGAGAAATCATTGATAACTACACCTGATACCTTCTCTGTGTACAATAAAATCTACTTCTTTTATCACTCCATCTTAATATCACAGAAGCAATATTTAGGAGCATTTTACATGGGCTGGGTGCAAAGTGTTTCCTCATCAATTCAAAATGGCTTCTTGCCCATTTTAAAGTAGAGAGTTCTTAATTTTCATATTTCCAGATTAAAGTTAAAAATAGACTCTAATCTGAGGAGATGTCTGTGGATGCTTGCATTCAGTTTGAGTAAATGTCTTATATTTGGACATTTTATTTATGGTGTATTTTGGATACATACTTAGATTACTAGTTACCACAACATACAATGAACTGTAAAGAGATGCAGAGTTTGAATGTAACTGATGGTAAATTAAGCTCTAAAATAAAATAGATAGATGTTAATGCCAGGCATTGCTTTTATTAGGGCTGTTAGAATTTCTACACCCAGTAAATCTTTGTCAATGTTAAGACTCAATGGAAATGAGAGATGTTTTGGAAGGTGTTTGTAAGTATGATTTTAATATAATTTGGTTTTAATTTGTAAAAATAACTACTTTAAAAAGTGATACATGCCCATAATAAAACAATTCAAATTATATAAAAGAGAAAGTAAAAATGTCCCTAAACTACATAATTCAGACAACACCATTATTAACATTTTTGTAACTATCCTTCCAAACACATCTTTCTTTACACATATACATATAAGTTTATACATATATTTTTAAATGAAATACCCTGTTGCATTTGATGTTTTAACTTGCTTTTGACTCTATACATTATTATTGATTGTTTCCTATGTCAGTAAATAGGGGAGCCTCTTGTTTCTACTATCTCATTAGTTTTCCATGTGTTTAATTATAGACATATAGGTTATTTCCATTTCTTTTCTAGTATGAACAATTCTATAGAAAACATTTTTGCTCAAATACAATTTTTCATCTTGCCCTATCTTTAGTTGAGTTTATTCATTCATTCATTCATTCATTCAACATTCATTTATTAGCCTCAGCCATGTCAGTCACTGAGATGTTGCAGTCTAACAATAATCCAATTAGACAAAAATCTCTGCTTTTAGTGGATTAATAGGTATGCATATTTGATGATGTAACATACACTTTTAAATTTCCCTCTAGAAATATACTAATGTAAGTATCTACCAACTTCACAGGAAAGAATCTGTTTACATAAAACAATTCTAGTTTTTGTTAAATATCTTAATTCTTCCAAGTTTGGTGAGTGAAACATGATCTCTTAGATGTTTATTTACATTTCTTTTATGGAAGTTGAATATCTTTTCATGGGCATATTATCCATTTGTATATCTTTTTTTGTATGTTGCATAACCACACATTTATATTAAGGTATTTGAAGGTTTTTTTCTTAATGATTAGTAAGGAATCTTTGTGCATTATAAGTAGTAATCTCCTTTCAGTCATAATATTTGGCAAATATTGTTGAATATGATGTGAATGGAGTTATACAGTAGGTAGCCTTTTAATGACTGGCTTACTTCCCTCAACATTATGTTTGTGAGATTCATTTATGTTCTCGTGCTTAGTGGTAGTTTAGTCATTCTCATTGCCATATATATTTTTATTGAATGATGATACCAAAATTTATCTTTCTGTTCTACTGTTGATAGACCTTTCAGTTGTTTCTAGTTTTTGGCTATCACATAAAGTCTTGCTATTCATATTCTTGTATATGCCTTCTAGTAAACATTGGTTTATATTTCTGTAGAAATGTAAAGTCACCATGTCATGGGAACTGCCATGTTCAGTAGAAGATCCTACCAGTTTTCTGAAGTGGTTGTTTCAGTTTGCACTTGTGAGTTCTGGTTTTTATCTTTTTAAAACAAACAATCTGGTGGGTATACAGTAGTATTGCATTTTGGTTTTAATTAGTGTTCTCTGATATTTAATGAAGTTGAACACCTTTTCATGTGTGTGTTGACCTTGAAAACACTTCAAAATACAGATTCTCATGTTTCATTACAGACCTGCTGCACCAGAATCTCCAAGGATAGGGCTCAGGAATCTGTACTTTTAAGAGCTTACCAGCTGTCAGCATTCAGAGAATTACTGACCATAAATGTAATTTTATTAGAATAGGAAAATATCCAGCTTGTATGGTAGCTAAAACAAGCCAACAGGAAAATTTGATATTCCTTTTGAAGAGAGATAAAAAAGTTATGGTGAAAGCTTCTAACTTTAAAAATTACACTCATTCTATTATGAACTTTGGAGACACAATCTATCAAAGGCTGTTACTGGGACTTTTCATACACCATATATTGGGAGACAACTCACCAATGGTCTCTCACATTTCTGCATGTCTTGCAAGCTGAGGCATTTGTTGTCCTTGTTCTGAACTATCTTCTCAAGGATGTTTGTATGGTGAACAGCCTTTGAAAATAGAGATAGCATTTCCCACTGGAGCAAAGGGTAGGTTTATTTACTGGCCAGTGTAAAGATGTCTCCCTTTGGGGTAAAGATCAAGCAGGTTTACCATCCATTATAAAAGGTTCAGGTTCCCTGAGCTTGGCTTCCTCTCCTGTCATGCAACCTAATGTGTCTACAGGCACACCTATCTCTCTTTAGGTCAACCTATGGAAATTGGGGTTCAGGCAATTTAGAAAATGCTGATACTCTGGCTACTGCTCATACTATCAGTAATAAAGTCATTGTTTCTGACCAAGGAGGCCAGCATCAGTGAACTTGTGGAATGCTTTCTTGTTAGTTTGCAAGTAAAGTAAAATCTCAGGCAATTTCAAGTTTGTAGCATTTTATACTTTCCCAAATTTCATCTATTCAATGATTATATTGAGTAAAACACTGGTTGAGTTAACTAACTTTGATAAAGCTTTATAGGTAAGGTAACAAATATATCTTTTAGGTTTGCTTTTAGAATAAATGTGTATAAAAATGTATTAAGAGTGTATTGATCCAGTACACTTACTCTATGGTAGAAAAAAACAAAAGTTCTTGTCATTTTATTTTATCAACCTCTTGTATTATGCTTGTACCTAGTTTATGCAATTTAAAATATTACCCTGTAGACAAGTTCATGAATGCTTTAGAGATAATACACTTTATTTACTTAGTATAATTTTAGACTAAATATTATGAATGGGATTTCCAAATTATGGTGCCAGGGTTTAATGAGGTGTAATTATAGGTCCTAAGATATTTATACAAAGAGCAAAAAGCTTACTGTACACCATTAAAGTGTACAGTGTTTTATGTATGATGATGACTGACACAACCCATTATGGAATTTGAATAAGCTTAATTGTCCAAGAAAAATAATTGAAAATAATCCTTTAGATGTCAAAATATAGCAATTTATCATATGATTCTGTCAGTGTTATTTAATATCCTTCCTGGTTACAGACACGCTTTTTTGGTGGCTCATTAGTTATGTCACCAGGAAAAAAATATTTTTAGCACTGTTCAAGATGAAACCTTTATTCTCAATGTGTTGAAATATAAATTGCACAGGAACACTGACATTAAAACAATGTAATATTATCAGAATGAACCTCGTGCTCTCCTAATGAAAGGATAAAGCTGAAAATAGACATGAGTAATGATAATTTATTAATTGTATTTTTGAATATTTCCGTAAACCTTAATTATATTTTGGGAAGCTTCTTTAATTACTATTCCATGTGTCATTCAATTGAAGATAGACCAATAATAGCAACTCTACTTTTAAAGAGTTTGTTGTATCTTACAATGAAATGTAATTGAGGGATACGGTCAAAGGGAAAAAAATCAAGAGGAACACCAATGAACCCTTGGGTTAGATTAGCACAGATCAATATATTTTTCTGTGCATTTGCTAGAAGTGAGATGCAAATTTGGCCCTAAGATTTACCAGGTGAAACAAAGATGGAAATAAAATCATTTACAAGATTTAGAATATCCATAAATTAAAGCCAATCAATTTATTAGAAAAGCATCACTCTTCTTGTCTCTGACATATGCAGGATTAACTCTGAGTGAGCTGTTTATTTAAATTGTCCAAAGATGTAAGGAAAAAGCTCAACTTGTTACAGTAGTTCATTAAGAGGCTGCTGCATCATAATGTGGTACACATTCTCAGGTCTTGAACATCAGTATTGATGTTCAATGCCAATTTAGAAGAGATGAGGGAGTAGGTAGACTGCCTATCCTTCAGAACATCACCCATAAATAGTACGTCTGGCAATCGAGCTTTTGACAAGGGTAAAATAACAGATAACCCAGGGTTATATTTTCTGGCAAGAACTTGGGATCCAGATATATACTATATAGATACAGATATTATAGATATATAGTATCTATAGATACTATAAAGATTACAAAGATATTATATAATATCATACCTATATAATCTTTAATATTATAGTGTAAATATTGTAATATTATATAGATATATATATAATCTTTAAATGAGTTATCTATATGCAGTCAGCTGGAAAAGGGCAGGCTTAAAGTGTTCCTAAGAAAATGAAGGAGGGTAAGGGAGTCACTTGCCTGTATAAATGATGTGTCTCTTCCTCATGGAAGAGATGGAAAAGATATGTATAGGCAGAAGGACCTGAAAACTATCAAGATATCATAATAGAACGATAGAACCTAAAATATTCTGTTACAGTATACTTTTGAGATATAATAGTAGGTTTCCACTTAAGGGTTACAGGCTGCTTTTTTCTTTGTATCTGATTCATTTAAGTGAAGGTATGAGCCTAAATAGTCTACTCTAGATGTTTAGAGTATACTGTTTCTCCACCTTGTATTGAATGGGGATAAAGACTTTTCAGAAAACATTTTTCCATCTGCACGCAGGTCATTTTCTTGTTTTTCCTTTTGGGTATTTTTGCTTTGCTTTATGACTACCACTTGAAACGTGATTGATTTATTTGTAAGGCATCCTCTTTCATCTGCAAAGAAAAAATTCTTACTGCTTCAGGAGCTCAGTTGCCTTTTTCTTTTTCTGCTTAAATCCTTTTGTATTCTCTGTCATCACGTCATACTTAAAATCATGCACTGGACTTTAAGCTTGTTTTATTGCTGTTTGGATTAGAAATAGCCTTTAAGAGTCTGTTGCTGCAAACGTTTTGTGAGCTCAGACTTTCATGTTGCTCCTAGGGGGGTAGGAAAGGCTAAAGCATCTTCCTCTTTCTCTTCCAATTCTGTTCCAAGACTGGAGGAGTATTAACATTTGATTCTTTGGGATTTCCAGGACAAAAAAGATAACTGTTACTTCGAAGTTCAACAAATGAATTCCATAAATGTAACTTTTTTCATATTAATGATTGTATTATAAGGAACACATACATTTAATCAAAATCAATTAAGGTAAGATAAATTATAATAATTTCTAAGCAAAACTAATACAGTTTATAATGAGACTATGAAATCTTCCAATACATTATAAGAATCTTTAATTTCTGAGGTCTTTTGAGTCTCCTGCTAACTTTAGCCACTTAGCAGACAGAGACAATAGGAGCTCAGTGGTAGAAGTTGTTTATATTTAATTTTTAAGAGTCATTCCCTGCCCACTGTTGGTTTTGGCATGAAGAAAGTGAGGATCCTATTTGCCTTCCTTCCCTTTTCTTCATGACCTGTAAAGAGGAGTGTTGATCTGGATTTAGTTCATTTCTAGGGCACTTGTTATGCCAAAATTTTAAAAAGATTTTTCTTAGAGTTACACATAAGCTCTTGTGAAATAATCATTCTCTTTCTTCCACTGATTTATTCTTGAGTGTCCCATTGGAAAGGAGATTTCAGAGTTTAGGCTTTGGAGGTCAAAACAGAGCAACTTTAGGGTCTGCTGGCTTGATGCTACTTTACTTAGGGAAAACAATTTTTCTATATAGTCAGCCAAACCACTGGAGTTTTACAGTAATGTATGGGCCATACATTCTTCTGATAATAACATGTTTTTCTGCTTTGCTTGGCTTACTGTATGAGTATTTCTCCATTGGAGATTTTGGAGAAAAAGGAATGGGATGGTCAAGGCAGAATTTCAATATTCCTGGGTCCTTTACATAGTACCACCTTAATAGCTCGCCTTAATTGTATCCTATTATCATGGAGTTTATTAGGGAATAATGTGAGTTTGCTCTTTCTCTGAGCGAATGTCTTGCGTGGCTATACTTGGGTTGAGGTAAGAAAGTGGTTATTATTAGGTATGTTTACTCACATTGATTATACTAATAAGATTTTCTAAATGATTACTATCAAAATAAAAACTGGACAGGTAAGGTGATTGATTTGTTCAGGTTAGGTTACTTCAATAAGGATAATACTCCAGTTTCACAGATCAGAGTATCTCAGCAGGTGGTTTTGCTTTAGGTTTTTATAGGGAGGGATAAACAATTTGCAGGTGGGGTGATTTATATTTGGGGTTGTTTTGCAAGATGGGGGAGCCTTAGTTAGTTATCTGAAAAGGAAATTTTTTTCTCTGTGGTTAGCAAGCTCTAATCTCAGCTAATCAATTGTAAGACAAATTATGCGTAGTTGGAAGGTCTGAGTCAGGCCTTGTCAGCAGGTTCAAGCAAAAGAGGAAAAGACTGTGTTTATCCTTGTCAGTCCCAACTCTTGCTCAGGACAAACACTGTTTGTCTTAGAATAATCTTAGGGATTAGAGTAATTTCTGCTGAATTTTGGGTCAATGTTTGGTGATATAATCCATAATAGTCAGCAGTTTCTTACTGACTCTGTTCTTGGAGAAGTAGCTGAACCATCTGTTGTGCTCTGACAGTTGTCTGTAATTCAAAAAAAATTCTGGAGACAAAGTATTTAGTTAGGGGGATACCTATTAAAAGAAGCAGAAAAATGATCATTAGATGTTATAGGGAGGAATGAAATCAAGACTTGCAGCAAGTTGGCAAATATTTTAATGGCTCCTAGGTAATCGATGTGGAAAGGGCCTTCCATGATAATATAAGGACTGTGGTGGCAACGTAACAAATTTCTTGGTTAGGATCTCAAATGTTCTTGTGTGTGATGTAGAGGTCAGAGAAATTTTTGGAACAAATGTGCAGCAATTGCTTCTGACCACAGGACACAGCCTCCCTCTGGTGGCCAAGATCATTTGTAGTGCTTGTTGGTTGTGGAGTCCTGTACATTGAGTCTCTTGAAGTTATTGAGAAGGTCAATTTTTTTGTGATGTTGTCCACTTTAATGATTATTTCCTGTAATGGGGCATGGAAGACACGAATTTAATTTCACTTCTGGAGTGGTTCATACTGCAGTATGTACTCCAGCTGCTCCAGGTACAATGTCAGTCCAAATAAAATGATTGCATGCAGCAGTCAGTTTCTCCCAAGCAATTAGCTTCCTTTTCAAGGGTGTGTTCAAATCCAGAGTAAAAGGAAGAGTATGGGGAGTGAGTATATGTGGCCAATATGGTTGAGTAGGAAGACCCTGAGCTCATCTCCTCCTATGGGCACATCAAAAGTACAACTATTTATAGAGCAAATATTGATGAGAAAGACTGGGATTCTAGTAGAGAAGATCTTCTACAACTAAAGATATAAAGAAGGAACCACAATAAGGTGGGTAGGAGGGGTGGAGATGCAGTAAAATTAAGACCCACACTGGGTGGGTGACCCACAAATGGGAAGATAAATACAGTTGCAGAGGTACTTCCCAAGGAGCGAGGAGTCTGACCCCCACATTGGGCTCCCCAGTGCAGGGATCCTGAACTAGAATGAGCCCCTAGAACATTTGCCTTTGAAGACCAGCAGGACATTCTTGGAAGAGCCAAAGGACTGTGGAAAACAAAGATTCCACTCTTAAAGGGCCCACACAAAACGTCACATGTTCCAGGACACAGGGGAGAAGCAGTAATTTGAAATGATCCTGGGTCAGGCCCACCTGCTGATCTTGGAAAGGCAAGAGGCAAAAGCTTATTAACACCTGGACCTGGCCCCACCCACCAGCCTTTTGGCACCAGTACTTGGACATCTCAGGCTAAGCTAAGCAACTAGCCAAGTGGGGACACATCCCCAACCACCATGATGCCACTGTCTTAAGAACTCCTGAGCCCACAGACACCCTGGGACATAGCCCTGCCCACCAGAGGGCCCAGAACCTAGACCCACCAGTGCTCTGGCACTAGCCCTGGAACCTCCCCAGGGCCCTCTGGGACCCAGCTTTGCCCATCAGTGGGCAAATACTGGCCACCAAACCAGTCACACACACCAGTTGACAGGCACCAGCCCAAGGACCATCTGGGCCCCAACCCTAACCACCAGTGGGCTAACACACCAACTCAGGACCCCAGAACCCTACTACCAGAGATCTTGGGACCTAGCTCCACCCACTAGGTCCTGCACTAGCCCTAGCACCCCCTAGACCTTGGTCCTGCTCATCAGCAAGCTGACACCAGCTTTGGAACACCCTGGGACGTGCAGCCAGAGACACCAGGACCTAGCCCTACCCATGAGTGGGCCACTGTCAGCCCCAGGACCTGGCATCACCCACCCGTGGGCAGGCATCAGCCCCAGGATTCCCTTAGCTCTGGGCTTACCCACAAACAGGCAGACACCAAACCCAAGACCACCACAGCCCTGCAGCCTGTCATGTCAGGACACAGCCCATCCACCAACAGGCCAGCACGAGCAATGGGACACCTTAGACCTCTCAGCCAGCCACCCAAAAATCTGGTCCCACCCACCAGCTGGCAAACATAAACTTTAGGACACCCTAGACACTGTAGCTAGCCATGTCAGGAAGGGGCCCAGCCTACCAGAAGGTCAACACTAGATCTGGGACCTCTGGCCCCACAACCACCCAACTCAGAAAAAGACTGCCAAACAGTGAACCAGCACTAGCCCTGGGATCCCCCTTGGCTCTGCAGTCAGCCACCTCGTGACCTGGTCCTGTCCACCAGAGGCTGGCAGCATCTGGACAAGGCAGAGCCTGGCAACCAACCAGATTGGGGGCCACCCACACCTACTAGGCGACCCACAGTAGTTAGCCCATCACAACAGAAGGTCCCATGTGGCCCACATAGGGGCTCCCCTAGAGCATAAAACTCTGGTGACCAGAAGGAAGTGCACTGCTGGGACTCATAGAATGTCTCCTACAAAACGCCTCTTCTCCAAGGTTGGGAGACATAACCAACATACTAAATACATAGAAATGAAAATATTTATACCTAGGAATAAATCTAACTAAGGAGATAAAACTGTACTCAGAAAACTGTAAGACACTGATGAAAGAAATTGAATATGAAACAAACAGATGGAAAGATATACCATGTTCATGGATTGGAAGAATTAATAATGTTAAAATGACCATACTACCCAAGGCAATCTATAGATTCAATGCAACCTCTATCAAAATACCAATGGCATTCTTCACAGAACTAGAACAAATAATTCTACAATTTGTATGGAAACACAAAAGACACCAAATAGCCAAAACAATCTTGAGAAAGAAGAACAAAGCTGGAAGTATCACGTTCCCTGATTTCAAACTATAGTACAAATCTACAGTAATCAAAACAGTATGGCACTGGCACTAAAACAGACAACTAGATAAATGGAACAGTGTAAAGAGCCCAGAAATAAACCTATACTTATATAGGCAATTAATCTATGACAAAGGAAGTAAGAATAGGGAGAAAAGACAGGCTTTTCAATAAATGGTGATGGGAAAACAGGACAGTTACTTGCAAAAGAATCAAACTGGACTACTCTCTCACACCATGCACAAAAATAAATTCAAAATGGATTAAAGACTGAAATGTAAGACCTGAAACCATAAAACTTCAGAAGAAAATATAAACAATTAGCTCTTTGACATCAGTCTTAGTAATTTTTTTGGATATGTCTCCTCAGGCAAGGGAAACAAAAGCAAAAATAAACAAATGGGACTACATCAAACTAAAAAACTTTTTCATAGTGAAGGAAACTATCAACAAAACGACAAGGCCACTTACTGAATGGGAGAAGATATTTGCAAATTATATATCCAATGTGAAATTAATATCAAAAATATACAAAGAACTCATACAAGTCAACATAATAAAACCAAACAACCCAATTAAAAAAAATGGGCACAGGATCTGAATAGCCATTTTTCCAAGAAGACATAGAAATGGCTAACAGGAATATGAAAAGGTGCTCAACATCACTAATCATCAGGGAAATGCAAATCAAAAACACAAGATATCACCTTACATCTGTCATAATGGCTATTATCAAACAGACAAGTAACAAGTCTTGGTGATAATGGGGATAAAAGGGAACTCTTATGCACTGTTGTTTGGAATGTTTTGATAAATTGGTACAGCCACTATGAAAAACAGTATGGAAAGTCCTCAAAATTAATAATAGAACTACCATATGGCCCAGAAATTCCACTCCTGGGTATTTATCCAAAGAAAACAAAAGCACTTATCAGAAAAGATACATGCACTTCTATGTTCATAGTTATTTACAACAGCCAAGATATGGAAGCAACCTAAATGTCCATCAATAGATAAGTGGAAAAAGAAGACGTGGTGTATTTATACAATGGAGTATTACTCAGCCATGAAAAAGAATGAAATCTTGTGTAGCAGGAACTGACATAGTGTTGTAGGTCAATTATACTTAAAAAACAAACAAACAAACAAACAAACTCGTAGAAAAAAAGAGATCAGATTTGTGGTTACCAGGCAGGGGAAAGGGCAGGTGGAATTGGATGAAGACAATCAGAAGTTACAAACTTATGAGCATCTCCCAACTAGGGCACCTGCTGGCTGCTGGTGGGAGACTCTGACACCCAAAGAGATGGGAGGAGCCCCAAAGTGAACCAGTAGGATGTAGGGGGACTGAGGGGGGGAAAAGAAGTGGAGGCCAGACAGGATTGGAGCTCCTGAGGTCAGGGAGATCAGGAAAGGCAGGCAGGAGGGACTCTGTGGGAAGAGTGGGAGAGGAGCGGAGGGCAATTGACTGGCCTGCTCAGGCCAGGGAGTCTGCTGAGCTCCCAGACTGGTACCACCCCATCCAAAGCCGCATCGAGGCCGCATGGGTCCTGGGGGCATAGGAGGGAGGCGGGGGGAGATCAGGAGAGGCAGGTGGGAGGGGCCCTCCCAGACTGGAGGAGCAGGAGAGGAGAAGAGGGCATTTGCCCCACCCACTCGAGCCCAGGAAGCCTGCTGGGCTCCCAGGTGAGGTCCCCTGCCACTGAGACCAGGAGTGAGGGGCACGCCTGGGCCCCTTCTGTTCTTTGAGCTTAAGCCCCACCCCCCACAGCCCACAGGGCCTTTTCCAGCCCTGTGGGTCCTGAGCATTGGCCATGCTTACCACTCAAACCTTGCCCTTGCTTAGGCCACACCCTCAACAGTCAAGGCCTCCCCTCCCCTTTTCTTCCCTCCTCCTCTTTTTACTATTGTGGTACTGTTGAGCCTTCTGGTTGTTGAATCATCTATATTTTTATTTTTATATTCTTCCTAACATATCTGTTAGTTTCCTAGTCTAATTTTATTTTTTTACTTTTTATTGTTGTTTTTTGTTTTTGTATTTTTTTTTTTTTTTTTTTTTTGCTGCCCTAGGCAGCTTGCAGGATTTTGGTTCACGAGCCAAGGGTTGGGCCAAAGCCCCTGGGTTGGGAGCTCTGAGTCGAACCACTGCACTGAGAACCTCAGACCCCAGGAAATTTTTATCTGAGTGAGGTCTCACTGAGTTCCTCATCTCAGCACCAAGACCCAGCTCTACCCAATAGCCTACAAACCCCAGTGTTGGAAACCTCAGGCCAAACAACCAGAAAGACAGGAACACAATCCCACACATAAAAAAAAAAAAAGATGGCAAAAGATATGTCACAGATGAAGGAGCAAGGTAAAACCCTACAAGATCAAATAAATGAAGAGGAAATAGGCAATCTACCTGTAAAAGAATTCAGAGTAATGATAGTGAAGATGATCCAGAATCTTGGAAATAGAATGGAAGCGTGGATTGAGAAAATACAAGAAATGTTTAACAAAGAACTAGAAGAACTAAAGAACAAAAAAACAGAGATGAACAACATAATAACTGAAATGAAAAATACACTAGAAGGAATCAATAAAAGAATAACAGGCAGAAGAACGAATAAGCGGGCTGGAAGACAAAAAGGTGGAAATAACTGCCTAGAAGCAGAATAAAGAAAAAAGAATGAAAAGAATTGAAGACAATCTCAGAGACCTCTGGGACAACACTAAATGCACCAACATTCAAATTATAGGGGTCCCAGAAGAAGAAGAGAAAAAGAAAGTGTCTGAGAAAACATTTGAAGAGATTATAGTTGAAAACTTCTCTAACATGGGAAAGGAAATAGTCACCCAAGTCCAGGAAGCACAGAGAGTCCCATACAGGATAAATAAGGAAACACAAGCTTTAAATGACACAATAGACCAGATATATTTAACTGATATTTACAGAACATTCCACCCAAAAGTGGCAAAATACACTTTCTTCTCAAGTGCACATGGAACATTCTCCAGGATAGATCACATCTTGGGTCACATATCAAGCTTTGGAATATTTAAGAAAATTGAAATCATACCAAGAATCTTTTCTGACCACAGTGCTATGAGACTGGAAATCAATTACAGGAAAAAAACTGTAAAAAATGCAAACACATGGAAGCTACACAGTGTGCTACTCAATAACCAAGAGATCAATGAAGAAATGAAAGAAGAAATAAAATACATAGAAACAAATGACAATGAAAACACAACGATCCAAAACCTATGGGACGCAGCAAAAGCAGTTCTAAGAGGGAAGTTTATAGCAATTCAACCTCACCTCAAGAAACAAGAAAAATCTCAAATAAACAATCTAACCCTACACTTAAAACCACTAGAGAAAGAAGAACAAAGTAAAACCAAAGTCAGTAGAAGGAAAGGAGCCATAAATATCAGAGCAGAAATAAATGAAGTAGAAACAAAAACAACAATAGCAAAGATCAATCAAACTAAAAGCTGGTTCTTTGAGAAGATAAACAAAATTGATAAACCCTTAGCCAGACCCATCAATTAAAAAAAAGGAGAGGAGGCAAATCTATAAAACTAGAAATGAAAAAGGAGAAATCACAACTGACACTGCAGAAACACAAAGGATTATAAGACTGCTACAAACAGCTATATGCCAATAAAATGGACAACCACAAATAAATGGACAAATACTTGGAAAGGTACAATTTTCCAAGGATGAACCAGAAATAAACCTTCCTAAGGAGACAAAAGACCTATATGAAAAAAGCTATAAGACACTGATGAAAGAAATTAAAGACGATACAAACAGATGGAGAGATATACCATGTTCTTGGATTGGAAGCATCAACATTGTGAAAATGACTATACTATCCAAAGCAACCTACAGATTCAATGCAATCCCTATCAAGCTACCAATGGCATTTTACACAGAACTGGAACAAAAATTTTTACAATTTCTATGGAAACAGAAAAGACCCCAAATAGCCAAAGCACTCTTGAGATGGAAAAACAGAACTGGAGGAATCAGGCTCCCAGACTTAAGACTATACTACAAAGCTACAGTAATCAAGAAAATATGGCACTGGCACAAAAACAGAAATATACATCAGTGGAACAGGATAGAAAGCCCAGAGACAAACCCACACATATATGGTCACCTTATCTTTGATAAAGGAGGCAAGAGTATACAATGGAGAACACATCCTCTTCAATAAGTGGTGCTGGGAAAACTGGATAGCTACATGTAAAAGAATGAAACTGCAACACTCTCTAACACCATACACAAAAATAATCTCAAAATGGATTAGAGACCTTAACGTAAGGCCAGACACTATAAAACTCTTAGAGGAAAACTTAGGCAGAACACTCTATGACATCAATCACAGCAAGATCCTTTTTTACCCATCTCTTAGAGAAATGGAAATAAAAAGAAAAATAAACAAATGCGACCTAATGAAACTTAAAAGCTTTTGCACAACAAAGGAAACCTTAAACAAGACAAAAAGACAACCCTCAGAAAGGAGAAAATATTTGCAAACGTAGCAACTGACAAAGGATTAATCTCCAAAATATACAAGCAGCTCATGCAGCTCAATATCCAAAAAGCACACAACCTAATCCCAAAATGGGCAGACGACCTAAATAGACATTTCTCCAAAGATATACAGATTGCCAACAAACACATGAATGGGTGCTCAGCATCACTAATCGTTAGGGAAATGCAAATCAAAACCACAATGAGGTATTACCTCACACTGGTCAGAATGGCCATCATCAAAAATTCTACAAACAGTAAATGCTGGAGAGGGTGTGGAGAAAAGGGAGCTCTCTTGCACTCTTGGTGGGAACGTAAATTGATACAGCCACTATGGAGAACAGTATGGAGGTCCCTTAAAAAACTAAAAATAGAACTGCTATATGACTCAGCAATCCCGCAACTGGGCGTATACCCTGAGAAAACCATAATTCAAAAAGAGACACATACCACAATGTTCATTGCAGCACTATTTACAATAGCCAGGACATGGAAGCAACCTAAGTGTCCATCGACAGATGATTGGATAAAGAAGATGTGGCACATATATACAATGGAATATTACTCAGCCATAAAAAGGAATGAAACTGAATTATTTGTAGTGAGGTGGATGGACCTAGAGTCTGTCATATACAGTGAAGTAAGTCAAAGAGAAAAGCAAATACTGTAGAGTAGCACATATATATGGAATCTTAAAAAAAATCATTTTGATGAACCTAGGGACAGAACAGGAATAAAGATGCAGAGGTAGAGAATGGACTTGAGGACAGGGGGAGGGGGAAGGGTAAGCAGGATGAGTGAAAGAGTAGCATTTACATATATACATACCAAATATAAAATAGATAGCTAGAGGGAAGCAGCTGCATAGCACAGGGAGATCAGGTTGGTGCCTTGTGACCACCTCCACCTAGAAGGGTGGGATAGGGAAGGTGGGAGGGAGGCACAAGAAGGAGAGGATATGGGGATATATGTATACATATAGCTGATTCACTTTATTATACAGCAGAAACTAACACACCATTGTAAAGCAATTATACTCCAATAAAGATGTTAAAAAAAAAAGAAAAAAGTACTAGGTATATAATGTCTAACATGATAAATATAATGAACACTGCTGTATGTTGTACGTGAAAGTGGTTAAGAGAGTAAATGCTGAGAGTTCTCATCACAAGGAAAAAATTGTTTTCTATTTCTTTAATTTTGTATCTGTATGAGATAATGGACATTCACTAAACTTTTGGTGATCACTTCATGACATATGTAAGTCAAATCATTATGTTGTACACCTTATACAGTGCTCTATGTCAATTGTATCTCAATAGAACTGGAAGAAGCTAAAAAAAGGAAGCATACAGTTCATGTTTTGGTATTCATCTCAGTGTGTTTGGGTGGTAATTACTATTGGACTATTGAGATTGATGACAGGGCATTGAAGAAGAGAAAGAGAAATTTAAATATTTTAATAAAGGGGTTGACTTAAAGATTTGATAAGGACTGATAAGATTGGCTAGGTAAAAAGATCCTGTCCACTTTGCTCATAACTTGATACCAAGTGGTTCAATTTCCAAAAATCAAATAGATGTATTATTTGGCTAATGACTTAATCTCCAGCATTTATTAAATTTCTTGCCACGTGGTAGGTACTCAATTAACATTTGGTAAATGAATAAATGAATGAATGATTGATTTGTACAAAATTTGAATTTATTGTCAGAACTGAAACATATGATTCAATTTCCATTTTTGATTTTCTATACTTATTTGAAAACTAGAGTTCTACCATTACTCTATCTTCCTGGACTCAGCTAGCAAAATAACTTATATAGTATATTAAATATAATAATATTTATCTAGATGATTTTATATCATCTGTCAAGACTATGACTAAAATTAAACATTTAATAGAAAACAAAAAAAAATCACATACAAAGTGATGTAGAGGAAGCAAAAACATCTGTGAACTCTTAAGTAAAACTCATCTGTCCCTACAAATTCCTTTAGGGTACATAATTCTTTAAGAAATATAAAGCACACCTCCATCTGTGACTGTAGTTCTCCTTGTAGTGACTTATGGGATATAGAGACAGTCAATGCCATTTTTGCTCAAATGAAAAATCTACTTAATCATGGCATCACTCTTTTTATGATTTCTCTTTTCCATAATACCAACTCAATATGCTACTTAACAAGCATCTAATTACTCAACCAGTAAAATTGTTTTTAGGAAATGAGAAATTTTATTGTGATGTTTGCAAGGGTTTGCCACATCTCAACTTTTTATATTATCGGTCCATATCATCAAGAATACGAGAAGCATAATACTGCAGAGGGAAGAGTAGTCATAGTGTGAGAAATGTTTGAATATAACTCTGCTATTTATTGTACAACTTTGGTTAAGGTACTTAAACTTTTTCAACTTCCTAGATTGTCAGCTCCAGGCAGGCAAAAATTGTTTTTTCCTTGCTGATATATCCTTGTGCTTAGAGCAGTGTAAGGCACTGCCTTACACTTTATTTGGTAAATAAATTCATAAATGAATATTTTTATTAAAAAATAGTGTGGTGGGGTGACAAGAAAATGAGATATATTAATAGTATGCATAGCATTTACCATTGTGGGTAGAACATTTTTAACAATAGCAGATCATTGCTCAAATGTCACCTCCAAAGAGGCTCTCCCTGAGCCACCTCTTCACTTCCTGCCCTTTAAAATAGTAATCACCTCCTTTGTTCTTCTCTTTAGTAGTTACCATCATCTAACATTATTTTATTTTGCTTATTTACTTTTAAATTATCTGTTCTCCCCACTACAACGCTAGCTCCATGAAGAAAAGGAGATTTGCATTGTTCGCTGATTGATCTCCTGTTTCTAATCAGTGCTTGGCACACAGTAAGTTCTTCGTAAATGTTTGTTGAATGTAGAAGGAGCCAAGAAGAGTTACTATTACTTTTGTATTCATCATGAGAGTTTAGGGACTGAAATTCCCTATGGAAATATCCAACTAACTGACCTAATTTAGGGAATGGAAGTGAAGAAATAAATGAATGAAAAGGTTTGAGAAATTTGAACCAAGAAGTTGCATGTGATGAGAAATTACTAAGACTGAAAATGCCATGAGGACAGATGTCAGGAATGTTTTGTTCACATTTCTATTTCTGGTACAGAGCACAGTGTCTGGCACTTAGGACCTCCTCAAAAACATTTGCTGAGCAAAATTTTAAAAAAATGAGATCAGTAAGATTATTGTCCCATCAGATAACTATAATCATGAGTAGAATAATTTCTCTTTTATATATTTGGAAAACAAAAATATAAAATAAGTTTGACAATTACTTAAAAAGTGAGTACCAATAAATATTGTCATGGATGGAATTTGTTCCTTAAAATTTAGGTATAAAATGGTATCTTACTTTCTTTGATCTTAAACAAATGAAATTTGTTTTTAAGTCCTCACACCAGGGTAGCAGGAAATTCCATCTCACTCATCTTAAGATTCTCCCTCCTTTTTTCTGATGCTGTGCTAGAATGCGGCTGTCTGGAAAGTGGGGGAAATCTCTGGATCTTAGTCTTCAATGGCCACATAGGTACTATAATTTTTTTTCATTAAAAAAATTATAGTTGATTTACAGTACTATATTAGTTTCAGGTATACAACATGGTGATTCAATATTTTTATAGATCATACTCTGTTTAAAGGTATAAAATATTGGCTATACCCCTGTGCTGTACATTACATCCTTGTATCTTATTTATTTATTTATACATTTTTAAATTTTATTGTTTTTTATTGGAGTGTAATTGCTTTAAATGCTGTGTTAGTTTCTGCTGTACAGTGAAGTGAATCAGCTATAGGTACACATGTATTCCTTCCCTCTTGGACCTCCCTCCCCATCTCATCCCACTCACTTAGGTCATCACAGAGCACCGAGCTGAGCTCCCTGTGCTATACAGCAGGTTCCCACTAGCTATCTATTTTACACACGGTAGTGTATTTATGTCAAACCTAATCTCCCAATTCATCGCACCCTCCCCTTCCCCTCTGTGTCCACACATCTGTTCTCTACGTCTGCATTTCTATTCTTGCCCTGCAAATATGTTCATCTGTACTATTTTTCTAGATTTCACATATATGTGTTAATATACAATATTTGATTTTCTCTTTCTGACTTACTTCACTCTGCATGACAGACTCTAAGTCCATCCACAACTCTACAAATGACACAATTACATTTCTTTTTATG
Organism: Balaenoptera acutorostrata; assembly: GCF_949987535.1. Lineage (NCBI taxonomy): Eukaryota > Metazoa > Chordata > Mammalia > Artiodactyla > Balaenopteridae > Balaenoptera > Balaenoptera acutorostrata. The sequence continues at coordinate 75,375,885 of NC_080072.1, forward strand.
GCTGAGTAATATTCCATTGTATATATGTACCACATCTTCTTTATCCATTCATCTATTGATGGACATTTAGGTCATTTCCATGTCCTGGCTATTGTAAATAGTGCTGCAATGAACATTGTGGTACATGACTCTTTTTGAATTATGGTTTTCTCAGGGTGTATGCCCAGTCATGGGATTGCTGGGTCATATGGTAGTTCTATTTTTAGTTTTTTAAGCAACCTCTACACTGTTCTAAATAGTGGCTGTACCAATTTGCATTCTCACCATCAGTGCAAGAGGGTTACCTTTTCTCTGCACCCTCTCCAGCATTTATTGTTTGTAGATTTTTTGATGATGGCCATTCTGACCAGTGTGAGGTGACACCTCATTGTAGTTTTGATTTGCATTTTTCTAATAATTAGTGATGTTGAGCATCTTTTCATGTGCCTCTGGGCCATCTGTATGTCTTCTCTGGTAAAACGTCTATTTAGGTCATCCACCCATTTTTTGATTGGGTTGTTTGTTTTTTGATATTGAGCTGCATGTGTTGTTTGTGAATTTTGGAGACTAATCCCTTGTTGGTCGCTTTGCTTACAAATATTTTCTACCATTCTGTGTGTTTTCTTTCCATTTTGTTTATGGTTTCCTTTGCTGTGCAAAAGCTTTTAAGTTTCACTAGGTCCCATATGTTTATTTTTGTTTTTATTTCCATTTCTCTGTGAGGTGGGTCAAAAAGGATCTTGCTGTGATTTATGTCATAGAGTGTTCTGCCTATGTTTTCCTCTCAGAATTTTGTAGTATTCGGCCTTACATTTAGATCTTTAATCCATCTTGAGTTTATTTTTGTGTATAATGTTAGGGAGTGTTCTAATTACATTCTTTCACATGTAGCTGTCCAGTTTTCCCAGCATCATTTATTGAAGAGAATGTCGTTTTTCCATTGTGTATTCTTGCCTCCTTTGTCATAGATTAAGTGACCATAGGTGCGTGGGTTTATCTCTGGGCTTTCTATCCTGTTTCATTGATCTATATTTCTGTTTTTGTGCCAGTACCAAAATGTTTTGATGACTGTATCTTTGTAGTATAATCTGAAGTCAGGGAGCCTGATTCTTCCAGATCCATTTTTCTTTCTCAAGATTGCTTTGATGATTCAGTGTCTTTTGTGTTTCCATACAAATTGTAAAATTTTTGCTCTAATTCTGTGAAAAATGCCATTGTTAATTTGATAGGATCGCATTGAATCTGTAGATTGCTTTGGGTAATATAGTCATTTTCACAATGTTGACTCTTCCAATTCAGGAGCATGGTATATCTTTCCATCTGTTTGTGTCATCTTTGATTTCTTTCATCAGTGTTTTATAGTCTTCTGAGTACAGGTCTTTTTTCTCTTTAGGCTGGTTTATTCCTAGGTATTTTATGCTTTCTGATGTGATGGTAAGCCAGATTGTTCCCTTAATTCCTCTTTCTGATCTTTCATTGTTAGTGTATAGGAATGCAAGGAATTTCTGTGCATTAATTTTGTATCCTGCAACCTTGCCAAATTCATTGATTAGTTCTAGTATCTTTCTGGTCGTATCTTTAGGATTTTCTATGTAAAGTGTGATGTAATCTGCAAACGATGACAGTTTTACTTTTTCTTTTCCAATTTGTATTCCTTTTATTTCTTTTTCTTCTCTGATTCCATGGCTAGGACTTCCAATACTATGTTGAATAAGAGTGGCAAGAGTGGATATCCTTGTCTTGTTCCTGATCTTACAGGAAATGCTTTCAGTTTTTACTATTGAGAATGATGTTTGCTGTGGGTTTGTTGTATGTGGCCTTTATTATGTTGAGATAGGTTCCCGCTATGCCCACTTTCTGGGAAGTTTTTATCATAAATAGGTGTTGAATTTTGTCAAAAGCTTTTTCTGCATCTATTGAGATGATCATATGTTTTTTTCTTTAATTTGTTAATATGGTGTATCACATTGATTGATTTGCATATATTGAAGAATCCTTGCATCCCTGGGATAAATCCCACTTGATCATGGTGTATGATCCTTTTAATGTGTTTTTGGATTCTGTTTGCTAGGATTTTGTTGAGGATTTTTGCGTCTATGTTCATCAGTGTTACTGGTCTGTAATTTTCTTTCTCTGTGCTATCTTTTTCTGGTTTTGGTATCAGGGTGATGGTGGCCTCATGGAATGCGTTTGGGAGTGTTCCTCCCTCTGCTATATTTTGGAAGCGTTTGAGGAGGATAGGTGTTAGCTCTTCTCTAAATGTTTGATAGAGTTTGCCTGTGAGGCCATTTGGTCTTGGACTTTTGTTTGTTGGAAGGTTTTTTAATTACAGTTGCAATTTCATTACTTGTGATTGGTCTGTTTATATTTTCTAATTCTCCCTGGTTCAGTCGTGGAAAGTTGTACCTTTCCAAGAATTTGTCTATTTCCTCCAGGTTGTCCATTTTATTGGCATATGGTTGCTTGTAGTAGTGTCTTATGATCCTTTGTATTTCTGTGGTGCCAGTTGTAGTTTCTCCTTTTTCATTTTTAATTTTATTGCTTTGAGTCCTCTCCCTTTTTTTCTTGATGAGTCTGGCTAAAGGTTTATCCATTTTGTTTATCTTCTCAAAGAGCCAAGTTTTAATTTTACTGATCTTTGCTATTGTTTTCTTCGTTTCTATTTCATTTACTTCTGCTCTGATCTTTATGATTTCTTTCCTTCTACTAACTTTGGGTTTTCTTTGTTCTTCTTTTTCTAGTTGTTTTAGGTGTAAGGGTAGATTGTTTATTTGAGATTTTTCTTGTTTCTTGAGGTGAGCTTGAATTGCTGTTTCCCATAGGTTTTGGAACATCCTGTCTTTGTTGTCTTTTTTTTCTAGGTATTTAAAAAATTTTTTTCTATGATTTCTTCATTGTTCTCTTGGTTATTTAGCAGCACACTGTTTAGCCTCCATGTGTTTGTGTTTTTTACAGTTTGTTTTCCTGTAATTGATTACTAATTTCATAGTGTTGTGGTGGGATAAGATGCTTGATATGATTTCAATTTTCTTAAATTTTCCAAGTCTTGATGTGTGACCCAAGATGTGATCTATCCTGGACAATGTTCCGTGTGCACTTGAGAAGAAAGTGTATTCTTCCATTTTCAGGGGGAATGTCCTATAACTATGAATTATGTCTATCTAGTCTCTTGTGTAATTTAAATTTTGAGTTTCCTTATTTATTTTCTGTCTGGATGATCTATCCATTGGTGTAAGTGAGGTGTTAAAGTCCCCCACTATTGTTGTGTTACTGTCACTTTTCCCTTTTATGGCTGTTAGCATTTGCCTTATGTATTGAGGTGCTCCTATGTTGGGTGCATAAATATTTACAATTATTATGTTTTCTTCTTGGACTGATCCCTTGATCATTATGTAGTGTCCTTCCTTTTCTCTTGTAACAGTCTTTATTTTAAAGTCTATTTTATCTGTTATGAGTATTGCTAATCCAGCTTTCTTGTGATTTCCATTTGCATGGAATATCTTTTTCCATCCCCTCACTTTCAGTCTGTATGTGTCCCTAGATCTGAAGTGGGTCTCTTGTAGGCAGCATATATATGGGTCTTGTTTTTGTATCCATTCAGCCAGTCTGTGTCTTTTGGTTGGAACATTTAATCCATTTACATTTAAGGTTATTATTGATATGTATGTTCATATTACCATTTTCTTTTTTTTTTTTTTAATGATAGTTTTTTTTTAATTTTTATTTATTTATTTATTTATTTATGGCTGTGTTGGGTCTTCGTTTCTGTGCGAGGGCTTTCTCTAGTTGCGGCAAGTGGGGGCCACTCTTCATCGCTGTGCGCGGGCCTCTCACTGTCGTGGCCTCTCTTGTTGCGGAGCACAGGCTCCAGACGCGCAGGCTCAGTAATTGTGGCTCACGGGCCCAGTTGCTCCGCGGTATGTGGGATCTTCCCAAACCAGGGCTCGAACCTGTGTCCCCTGCATTGGCAGGCAGATTCTCAACCACTGCACCACCAGGGAAGCCCTACCATTTTCTTAATTGACTTGGGTTTGTTTTTGTGGGTCTTTTTCTTCTTTTGTTTTTCCTGCCTAGAGAAGTTCCTTTAGCATTTGTTGTAAAGCTGGTTTGGTGGTGCTGACTTCTCTTAGGTTTTGCTTGTCTGTAACTTTTGATTCCTCCTTTGAGTCTGAATGAGATCCTTATTGGGTAGAGTGATCTTTGTTGTAGGTTTTTCCCTTTCATCACTTTAAATATATCCTGCCACTCCCCTCTTGCCTGCAGAGTTTCTGCTGAAAAATCAGCTGATAACCTTACGGGGATTCCCTTGTATGTTATTTGTTGCTTTACCCTTGCTGCTATAAATATTTTTTCTTTGAATTTAATTCTTGGTAGTTTGATTAATATGTGTTTTGGTGTGTTTCTCCTAGGTTTTATCTTGTATGGGACTCTCTGTTCTTTCTGGTCTTGGTGGCTATTTCCTTTCCTATGTTAAGGAAGTGTTTGACTATAGTCTCTTCAAATATTTTCTTGGACCCTTTCCCTTTCTCTTCTTCTTCTGGGACCCCTATTATTCGAATGTTGGTGCATTTAATGTTGTCCAGACGTCTTTGAGACTGTCCTTGATTCTTTTTAGTCTTTTGTTTTTTTATCCTGCTCCTTGGCAGTTATTTCCACCTTTCTATCTTCCAGCTCACTTTTTTGCTCTTCTGCCTCAGTTATTCTGCTATTGATTCCTTCTAGTGTATTTTTCGTGTCAGTTATTGTGTTGTTTATGACTGTTTGTTTGTTCTTTAGTTCTTCTAGGTCTTTGTTAAACATTTCTTGTATTTTCTCAATCCATGCTTGCATTCTATTTCCGAGATTTTGGATCATATTTACTATCATTACTCTGAATTTTTTTTCAGGTAAGTTGCCTATTTCCTCTTCATTTATTTGGTCTTGTAGTTTTTTACCTTGCTCCTTCATCAGCAACATATTTTTTTGTCATCTCATTTTTTTTGATGGGGGGGGGGCTGTATTCCTGTCTACTGGTTGTTTGGCCTGAGGTATCCTGCACTGGAGTTTGCATGCAGTTGGGTAGAGCCAGGTCTTGGTTCTGACATAAGGACCTGCAGGAGACCTCACTCCAATTAATATTCCCTGGGGTCTGAGTTTCTCTGTTAGTCCAGTGGTTTGGACTCAGCACTCCCACCACAGGAGCTCAGTCCCAGACCCTGGGCTGGGAACTAAGATCCCACATGCCATGCGACCTGAGAAAAGAGAAGGAAAAAAAAAAAAGGAGCAGTATAATAACAAAGAAAAAAATAAAATAAATTATAAAAATAAAAAATATATTAGGAAAAATAAAAATATAAGTGAAACAACTACAACAAGATAAAACAGAACCACAATGGAAAAAAGAAAAAAAAGGGAAACAAACCAAAAGGAGTAGAAGAATAACAAAATATAAGAATAAGATAAAATTAGAAAAATAAAAATTCTATTAGAAAAAATAAAAATATTAATGAATCAAAAACTATAAGGTAAAACAGAACAACAACCTAAAAAAAAAAAAAGGCCGGAAAAGACCTTGGCAGTGGAGGGCGGAGCTTTGGCAGGGGGTGGAGCTTAGGTGGGGGCAGGGCCTAGCCTCGGGACCCACGTGGTCAGAAAAGGCCTTGGGGGCGGGCCCTAAGCTCAGGACCCTCACGGCAGGGAAAAGCAGCACAGCTGGAGAGGGGCCTCAGAGTGCAGAGTTCAGAGTTCAGAGGTAAGGCTCTGGGTGGGGATGTGTGGGTGGGCTTTAGGCCCAGTGCGGTCAGATGGGGTGTTAGAGTACGGCGTGTAGAAGTGAGGCCCTGGGTGGGTGTGTGTGTGCAGGGCCTAGGCTCAGTGCAGCTGGAGGGAGCCTCAGAGGGTGGAGGATTAGGCCTGGGACCTCAATGGGCTCCCCAGGGCCCAAGTGGGCAGGGGGAACCCTGGCCGTGCTCCCTTCCAATTCTCTACTCTCCCAAGGGTCTCCCTTGTCACTGATCCCCTAACTGTGGGTGGGTCCCTCTGAGCGTGGGGACCACTCCTTTCTGCCAGCCGCCCCTCAGGGGCACCAGTCCCATCCTGCCTCCACTTCTCCTCTCCCTCCCTCCCCCACATGTCCTACTCAGTCACTCGGGGGTTCCTCCCATCCCCTTAGCTCTCCGTGATCCACCACCAGTGCCTGGTAGGTGCCTTAGTTGTGTGGAGATGTGAATTCCATGTCCTCCTAGTCTGCCGTTTGACTCCACTCCCTCTTATTAATTTTTAACATAGTAGTTTGTACCTCTTAATAGATCTTACACAATACCACTGTCCAGCCTGGCCCTCCACCTTCCTCAGAGTGGACTTAAAGGTTTCTTTCCAAATGGTCTTCCCTGTGATTATAAATTTCTATCAGAGAACACCATGGATACTGTCCAGGCCTTGTGTTTAGGGGCAAACCCTCACCAGTAACCCACATTGATCTCTCATCTCTGCAGATAGGGTATGGTTCTTCATTATTCCCTGGAAATCTGGTACCTTCTTTCCTCATTGTCCTGGAGAATCTCAACCTTTTCCTACAAATTTGAGTCCTTTTTTTCCCCATATCTTTGAACTACTTTTTGTACCAGTACCTTCTGATGAACTACCAACTCTCAAACAAGATCTGATGGCAGGAACTGGGGATATTTTCCTCCATGTGTTTGGTTGTCTCACATAATGTTTGTCAAGGTCCTTGGGTTAGAGAGGCTAGATTCTGGGCACATGGTCTGGTCACTGATTTAGAATGGGGAAGGTCTGATACCTCTTATTTTTGACTTTTTATAGCAGGGAGGATAAAACACAATTTTTGTCTAAATAAATCATCCTCTGAATGTTCCCCAAGTAAATTTTTGTGCTTTAAAAATAGTTTTCCCACTGAGTTGTCTCTTTTATGAGTGTGGCTCAGATATTTGTGCATCTGATTTCCATAAGCAGTTATTGTCATAAGTAAAGCAATGTCTCAGATATGTTTTATATTCTCTCTGAGCATTCTAAAATTTGAGTATGTGAAATTACCTTCAAGAATAAAGTTAGATAAGCTGAATTGCATTTGGAGAGACCTTCTTTATAGTATTAGATGTCTTAGACTTAAAAGCTATCAGAAAACTAATTTAGATGCAGTTTACAGCTATGCCCTCTTTATCTTCCTTGTCCAAGCTCTTCAGCCCCTGTTTATATTTGGGGATCTTATTAAGAAATAACCCTCCTGAAATCTGACATGGGCTCTCTTGCCACGAATCCTTTAATGGTTGGAAAGGGAAAGTTTTGCCACTAGCAACCTTTGTCTCAAATTGGCATTTTTTAAATTCGGTGGATCTTTCGGCCTCTTCCTTTTCTAGTTCCTGAGTCAGATGTAGAAATGAAGATGTGCCAGAAAGTCTAATCCCTTGCAGGACCAGTTTGAATCTTTCCCCTCATCCCTCTCTGGTTTACCAATATCCACTAAGTATATTTTAGCTTTACAATACTTGTTTAGTGTTCTCTTTATGAGTCCACAAAGCCAAAGAGGTACTTTAGCTTCTTAAACATGTAGTGGTAGTGATTATCTTTGAAATGTTTTACCTTTGCACCTGAGCAGTGTTCTTTTTTACCTTCACTTTGTGTTTAGGTTTTCTCTTCTGATTCACAGAGCTGTGTGTGTGTATGTGTCTGTCTGTATGTGTGTGTGTTTCCCAGGCACAATATCGATAGCAGATCTTATTTGTCAAGGTACCAGATTTGCCTTCCTTGTGAAGTGAGCTCTTAGGGGACCTACAGAAGGACATTCAGAGCAGCCATGACTTTTCACTGCCTTGCTCAGTTGCCATCTGCTGTAGCTGGCAAAATCAGGGCTGTTATTCCTGAACATCCCTTCTTTCTCTGGTTAAATGATTCTGAGCATTTTGTGGCCAGTGCTCTCTGAATCAGTTTTTAGTATCAGTTAAATGCAGATACATTTTCATTTTCATTTGGATGGTAATTCAGGAAGCTGATCTGTACTGTTCTCTTGTTTTCAATATGACCAAAGCTGGATCTAAAGTGCTCCGAGAATTCAGCCAGGCACACCTAGAGCTGTAATAGAATGCTTAGAAGCTGTGTCCCTATAGCAATCTGCTTCTGAAGGTAGCAGACACATGGCCTTGTTTAAGAGTTGCTACTATAGCACCTGAGTAATGGGCCCTCTCCAAGACTCAAATATCTCTTCTTTTGGAACTGGCTTTCCATCCCCAGAAAATACCATCATTTCTAGAAATTCATTGTTTATATTGGAGGCTGAAGGTATTTTTGCAACACATTGTTTTAAAAATTAGATTTTAACTGAGTTTACATTCATGCTTGAGGCATTACAGTGTTCCCATATCCATGGCATCTGCCAATTCCTTCTTCAGGAAAATGTTCTCTCTTAGAAATTCAGAACCTGAGAATAGCACCTTAAAAAATCATCTTCAGTGATAGGTTTGCTCCCTCTCCCTTTTGAATATTCTGCTCTCAATTTATATCAACCTAAGGGTGTTTGTAAACATTCATAAAAATCTCTCTTTAAACTGAATCTCATCATGGTCCACTTATACTTGTTGTTTCTTCTTATTATTGTTAATCTCAAAGTTAAAAGTGGTTATTATCATTTCTCATCTGTCGGAATTATTTTTTCAACATGGTCTTTGCTATGGTTTAAAAACCATTAAGCTCAAATTGCAGGAGTTATGATTAGTTCATAGTGCAGCTATGATCTGTAGGAATATTTTTAGTAATGTTGAGTATGTTCTCAATGAGCAGCAAGTATAAAATTCTCTATAACCTTTGAGGGCAAGAGAAGGGAATATTAGTTTCTTTACTCTAAATTAATTTAAATTTGGCCCTGAGGCCCCAATTGTTAACATGGTGAAAAATTAAATCTCAATTTTAGTTTTAGAGTTTCTTTCTCACTACCTAGTTTTCATAACAATCTGGCATTGGGAGGCAGCTAGCAGAGTGTTTATAAAGCAAATTAGAAACTTCTTTTTATTCCTTGGTCGTGTTTGTTATTACTTTGCTTCATCTGTTGCTTGATGCCACTGTTGGGCTTGTCCTTTGTCATCATCTGGACACTGATAGCCTGAGTGTGTTTAAAGACACTCCTTAAAGTAGTTTTCTCCATTGCCTGATAATTGGGCTGTGTACAACTTCATTCATTCTCATGACTTTGGTGCTTAATTGCCAGCCATGCCCATCATCTGTTACCGAATGTTGGTAACCAAATGCAAGGAGGACATAAGTCTGCACTATTCATGGCAATGTGCACATGTCTACAAATCACCCTTTTTCCTTTCAGCTCTCAGAATCAGGTCCTTTTTTCTTCCTCTGAATAGGACTTTAGTTCTCAAACAATAGAGAAAACTTCTTTTTCTGGGTGACTGGCAACGTCTGTTTCTAGCTGCACAATACAAAAGCCAATCACACTCTCTAAAAAAAGAAAACCTTGACTTTTTTGCATATAGGAAGGGTAAAATATCTTTTACTTTTAAAAATCTTTCTCAATAACAAGAAGTGAAAATTAATAATTCAATATATTTTCCTACCACTGTATAAATCCATTGAATATGTTTCCATGAAAACAGCTAACAGGTCACTCTTCTCATCATTGCAACCCCAGATTGCTGGGTGCGTTGTTGGCATTGATAACTGGTTGAGTGTTGAATTTTCATTTGGGTTGCTTTTATCTTGTATGTAGACATATCCACAGTGAAGAAACATAGCTATAGCTGTAGATTTCGTATCGCTGATTATATTCATTTACTGTGGATACAACAGTAAATAAAACAGATAAATTTAAAAATTTCTTCTTTTGTGGAATCTACATTCTAGTGGGGTAGTGGCTGAGATAGAGATAATAAAGGAAATAAATAAGTAAAATATATATTGTGACTGATGAAGATAAGTGCCATAGAGAAAACTAAGGGAGAGAAGAGAGAGAGAGAGAGAAAATGCAAAAAGTGGCAGTTGAAATTCATAAAGGGGAGCACAGGAGTGCTTTCATTATTAGAAAGATGATATCTGAGAAAAGATCTAGAATAAGTGAGAGAATTTGCCGTGTGTAAAACTCCTAGGTACAGAGAAAAAGAAATGCTGAGCCATAAGGCAGAAGCATGCCTGCTTGTTTGAGAAATAGCAAAGGGGCCCTGTTTGACTGGCTTGGGTTGACTGAAGAGGAGAATGATAATAAACAGTAGAGGGGTAAGGAGGACCAGATTATATAGAGCCTTGAAAACCATCATATGGACTCTAGATTTTTATCCCAGTGAAATACTGAAACATCATATGTTTTTGGACAAAGGGGAGACATGATTTGATTTGAGTTTTAATAGCATCACTCTGGTTGCTCTATTGAGAATCTATTGTTTGAGATGGGAAGAAGGACAGGAGCATGTGATCAGTTAAGAAGCTCTTGAAATAATCCAAGTAATTGATGATGGTGGCTTGCACTTGGGATCTATCTGGGAAGGGAGGGAAAAGTGGTGAAATTCTGTGTCTATTTTCAAAGTAGAGCTAACAGGAACCTAGAACTTTCATGATCAAATTTAAGTTTATGTGTTCATATTTTATTTTCACTGTGTTTTGCATCTTTAATCAGTACTTCCATTGAATTTCTCAAAGAAAGTATAAGAAAGGAAATGACTGATTGAGCTGGGCCTGTGAATGAACTGTTAAGAATGCCTGTTTTAAAGGGTTATATGATACCTAAGGTTGTAATGGTTTTATTCAGGAAGAATAGAAAGTTAAGTCTCTCGCTAAATTCTTAGTTTACTGTACCATTTAGATTTCACTGTGAGTTTTACAACATCACAACACAAGTATTAGTGGTGGATGGATACTTGTGGAGCTGCAACACAGCATGAATTCTTCCTGACACCTATTGGGTTATATACTGCGATATCCATAAAAGAACCCCAACTAGTCCAATCATTACTCTTGAGAATGAGAAAAACACCTACTCCTCTTAAAATAATAATAAAGAACAGTGGGATACAAAATCCCATTAGGAAGATCACATGCAGGACTTTGCATTACTAATTTGCAGAAGAGAAAACATGCTTCAGTGAAATTTGTCAGAACAATGCCACATGGGGCTCTCTCATAAGAAATTAATAGACAGTCAAAGAAAACCAGAGGCTCCTATTTTTTGTAGATTCAGAGCTAGGCACTCATTTATTTTTGTAGTTTTCTCTTAATAGTCCAGTAGTTTCGGCCATGCAGCAATTTCATTAAAGCTTTGATCATACCAGTAATATAAACTCAAGCTTTCTGCAAAGGCTTCATTGCCCTAAAGAGTTAGTAATTGGCCAAATGGTTTTTAGAGTTTTGCTTGGATTCATCATGTACAAGTAAAAATTAATTACCCCCACAGTTTCTGCAATGCCATGATATTAGTGTGTCAAAACTTGTCTTCCTAAATGGTGTTTCTTCGTATCACACTCGTTGTGGGGTTGGCTGTAAATGTGATTTGTGGAACCATTACTGAAGTACTAGACCTAATTGACTTCTCTTAGCTTTATGACTACATAAAAAAAGTTCTGCAGTAGTGATGATAATTCTTTTGAAGTTCTCTGGTTGGAAATCCATGGCTGTATATTTTTCCAGTGAGGCAAGACTTAATGTTATTTAGAATTTCTAGTGCAGCTGTAGCTAAGGAACAATATAGCAGACATGACTGTTTGATTCTTGTCAGTATCACCATCATTATCTTTATCTGCTGCATATGCTGAGCTCCTGCTCTATTGGTAGTACTGTATTCGGCCTTGTTGTGGAAACTGTACACCAGGGATGAGACACAGCAAATGAGTGGTTCATATGTTGTATGAGGGGGTGTATTTTATTTGACCACTGCTAAAGTGGATTTATAACAAGAGCTTTAGTATTGGAAGACTGCGCTTTCCTCATAAATATGAGAGACCTGAGACTCTTAGATTGATTATTCTAAATTTGAAGATTTGCTTTAGTTAATTTTATAATATCTGAAAATACATGAAATATTTACAAAATGAAGAGTGTTTTGAATATTAAAATAGGATCAAAATTAGAGAATGTGTAACAATTCTCTCTCTTTTGATCATTCTTTCTATGCTCATGTTAAAAATACTGCTAATCAGTGCAGACCAGCCATTTGTTGGTAAAGATGAAGAGGAAAAAGCCACGCTTCAAAAAAACACTGTGAAGGTAGTAGCAAAATATGGTAATAGATTAAATGACAACATGGGGTAGTAAAGTGGGAGGATATTTCCTTGTTTTGCTTGGACTTCAGTTCTTCCCCTCTTCCCATATCTCTTGTACTTTGAATCAAGTGGTCAATAATAATATTATACCTCTCTCTGGCTACAGAGATATGTAGGTAATCTGGGCTTGACCAGTCTCTATGACAAAGAGTAATTGTCCAAGGGGTGGGCTCATGACCTAAGTGGATGTATTCATCATCTACTGTTGCTGTAACAAATTATGCAAATTTAAAACAATGTGAAATTATTATGATATGATTTTATAGATTGGAAATCCAGTATAGGTCTCACTGAGCTAAAATTAAGGGATTCCCTTCTATAGGCTTGGAGAGAATCCACATCCATGTTCATTCAGTTGTTAGCAGAATTCAGTTCCATCCAATTGTAGGGCTGAACTCTCAGTTCCCTTGCTAGCTGTCAGTTTAGGGCTCCCCGTAGCTCTGGAGGCCTCTTCTTAGTCTTTGCACATAGCTCCCTACATCTCAGAACCAGACAAACGGCAACAAATCTTACATCTACCATCTACAATCTCTCTGACCTACTTATCCACCTTCCTCTTACTTTTTAAGACTTCATGTGATTTGTATTGGGCCCACTGGGATAATTCAGGATAATCTCCACATATATAGACTCTTTAACCTTAATCACATCTGCAAAATCCCTTTTGTCATGTAAGGGAACATATTTACAAATTCTAGGGATTAGGGATGTTTGGGGATTGATATTCTGCCTACCCCAGCAGGGTAACAAACATCATTCCCAGGGGTTGATATATGTTTGCTGGCCTTAAGAAGCTCCTCTTGCTTGGTTTACAGAGATGGCCACTGTAAGCTTGGAGCAGTTGGTGGATCTTTCCTCAAGGTTCATAGAGGAAGTTCATCCGCAATGATAGAGAATGAAACCGATACCAAGGAAAGTGACAAAAAGAGAGAGAGATACAGATAGATCCTGACAATGTTTTTAAGCACTTAGACCCAATCTTGCCTAAAAGTAACCATATCTTGGATTTCTAAGGATAAACAAAAAACCCTTCATTATTTATCTCATTGGAGTTATTTTTATTTCTTATAAACACATTATAAATTGCTACCTAGAAGTGTTACAAGCAACAGAAACTGAAATACAGAGCTGGCTGAATTGAGTTAGGGTTGTGGACAGTGAAGATCATGCTATTGCTGGTTGGAAGCTTCTTTTGTACTAACAAAGTAAGCGGTATATTAATGAATCGCCTCTCATACTTTGGAAATTAGGCTTATAGAACCTGGGGTTCTGAAGTACATATTAGAAAAACCTTAGGTTGCGAGCATGTGTTGGCAAATTCTTGAGGGTTTTGATAAGTTCTAGTAAGAAATAGACAAACATTGGTACAATTGAACCATTTGAAAGCAGAAAGAAGATGCATTTAACTTTGTAAAGACAAACCATTTCTACCTGTGGCCAGTGACCTCAGACAACTGAGGGCCAGATTATCACAAACCTAATATTTGAAAAATTCAAATTCTCTTTCTTACTCTGAATCTTGTGCAATTAAATAGAGGAAGATAAAAATCATAGTAGGAAATAAGAATGGGACCCCCAAAGAGCCAAAGAAGTTGAAGAAATGATGGTGCAGGCTTTTGCTAGTATCTTTTGATGTGTACTTTTTGCATGACAAAAGTATATAATTTCTCTCATGGTAAAGCACCTTCCATTAAGATGCAATTTGGAATAAAGGAGCAGATTGGTTATGCCTCAACACAACAACTTTTTGTGGGAGGCCGAGATTGAAGTAGTTAGCCTGAAGTCCAGTATTATGGAAGAAGCTCAAGGCTTCTTGCTAAAATCAGGATCTTCTACGTTTTATGGCTTTAGTTATCTGTTGTTGCCAAAAATTGAATAAGCTGATGGACTGCCATACTTTTAATATAGCAATTATATAGAGAAATCATAAATTGGGGAAACAAATGCCTATGGATATTCAACACCTAAGCTAATTCCGAGGGTCCCCTAGCTATGGCAATGGCAGGAATCAGAGCCAACCTTCCAGCTGACCAATGATGGAAATGCAGGGGGTCAAGAAATAAAATGAAGGCCACTTTAACCATTGAGATTTATCAGGTTATTTGTTCCCTAGAATAAACTACCCTACCTTTAATGATACATTCTTTTTTATAATTTCATTTTACAATTGCTTTCCAGATGTCATTTAATCATAGGTTGATGTTCTTGGAGGAACAACACCCACTATTGGGAGTGGGAAAATTATTTCCCACTTCCACATACCCATGTGGAGAAACTATCATAGGGTGAAAACACTCCTGGATTCTCGTTATTCCCTTAATCATTCCTCCTCCAGGGACAGAAGAATCAACTAATTAAAATGAGATTGGCTGAATACACTGGGCATGCATAGCTCATCTTCTTTCCTTCTCTCTATGGGATCTTCTTGATCTTGAAGAACATCTGTTTTGGTTTGTTCTTGACCATGTGGTAAGCTGAGAAATATAGGTCTTATCCCTGCCAGGGAAGGTCTGCTGTTGCCTGGCTCTCCCTAGGCCTCCGGGGGCAATTCTGATTAATTCAGGGGAAAGTAAGAGCAAGTCTTTGACTCAGAGCTAAAACCACATTATATGATTACTTTTAAATCAATAATAATATTTATTTTTGATCTCTGTCTGACTCCTGTGTCTATTTCTCAATAGACAAACTCAGGAGGACAAAAAAATGTATATGTATAAGTGATTATGGAACTTATGTTGGATGCACTTATTGGATGAGAGTGTGTGTTGTCATCCCTTAGTTTTTCTTCTTTTTTCAAATTATTCTTTTTTTGAGCTTTTTGAGGTATAATTGACAAATAAAATGGTAAGATATTTAAACTGTACAATGTGTGACTTGATATACATATACATTGGGAAAGGATTCTCCCCACATTGAGTTAATTAACGCATCCATCACCTCTGATCCTTACCTTTTTGTGTGTGTGAGAACATATAAGTTCTATTCTCTTAGCAAATTTCAGTTATACAATACAGTGTAATCAACTATAGTCACCATGTTATACATTAAGGTCTCAGACCTTATTCATCTTATAACTGAAAGTTTGTACCTTTTCCCCAATTTCCCTCACCCCCAGCTACTTATTTCTGTAAGGTTGATTTGGTTTTTTTTTAGATTGCACATGTAAGTGACACCATGTACCATGCAGTTTTTGTCTTCCTCTGTTTGGCTTATTTCACGTTGCATAGTGCCCTCCAGTTTCATCCATGTTGTTGCAAATGACAGGATTTCCTTCTTTGTAAAGGCTGAATGATATTCCAGTGCATATATTTTCTTAATCCATTCTTCCACTGAATGGGCAGTTAGTTTTTTCCATACCTTGGCTATTGTGAATAATACTATAATGAACATGGGAGTCGCGAACCTCTTTGAGATAATTAGTTTTGATTCCTTTGGCTATATATCCAGAGTAGGATGGCTGAATCATAGAGTACTTCTATTTTTAATTTTTTGAAGAACCTCTATACCGTTGACCATAATGGCTGTGCCAGTTTACATTCCCACCAACAGTGTACAAAGGTTCCCTTTTCTTCAGATCCTTGCCAGCACTTATCTCTTATCTTTTTGATAATAGACAACTAACAGCTGTGAGGTGATATCTCACTGTGGTTTTGATTTACATTCTGCTGCTGTTGGATCAAATGTTCTACATATATCTGTAAAGTCCGTCTTCTCTAATATATCATTTAAGTTCAATGTTTCCTTATTGATTCTCTGTCTGGATGATCTATCCATTGTTGAAAGTGGGGTATCGAAGTCTCTCCCTTTATTATTGTATTGCTCTCTGTTTCTCCCTTCAGATATATTAATATTTGCTTTATATATTTAGGTGCTCCTATGTTGGATGCATAGATACTTACAAGTGTTATATTCTCTTGATTAATTGAGTTCTTTATCATTATAAAATGACCTTCTTTGTGTATTGTTATAATCTTTGGCTTAAAGTCTATTTTGTCTGAAATAAAAATAAATAATCCTGCCCTAATTTGGTTTTGATTTGCGTGGAATATCTATTTTTATCTCTTTACTTTAAATTTATGTGTGTCCTTAAAGCTGAATTAAATCTCTTTTGGCAGCATACAGTTTGGTCTTTTTTTTTTTTTAATTTATTTTTTTATACAACAGGTTCTTATTAGTCATCAATTTTATACACATCATTGTGTACATGTCAATCCCAATCTCCCAATTAATCACACCACCATCCCCACCCCCCATGGCTTTCCCTCCCCGGTATCCATATGTTTGTTCTCTACAACTGTGTCTCAACTTCTGCCCTGCAAACCGGTTCATCTGTACCATTTTTCTAGGATCCACATACATGCGTTAATATATGATATTTGTTTTTCTCTTTCTGACTTACTTCACTCTGTATGACAGTCTCTAGATCCATCCATGTCTCAACAAATGACCCAATTACATTCCTTTTTATGGCTGAGTAATATTCCATTGTATATATGTACCACATCTTCTTTATCCATTCGTCTGTCGATGGGCATTTAGGTTGCTTCCATGACCTGGCTATTGTAAATAGTGCTGCAATGAACATTGGGGTGCATGTGTCTTTTTGAATGATAGTTTTCTCTGGGTATATGCCCAGTAGTGGGATTGCTGGATCATATGGTAATTCTATTTTTAGTTTTTTAAGGAACCTCCATAATGTTCTCCATAGTGGCTGTATCAATTTACATTCCCACCAAAAGTGCTAGAGGATTCCCTTTTCTCCACACCCTCTCCAGCATTTGTTGTCTGTAGATATTCTGATGATGCCCATTCTAACTGGTGTGAGGTGATACCTCATTGTAGTTTTGACTTGCATTTCTCTAATAATTAGTGATGTTGAGCAGCTTTTCATGTGCTTCCTGGCCATCTGTATGTCTTCTTTGGAGAAATGTTTATTTAGGTCGTCTGCCCATTTTTGGATTGAGTTGTTTGTTTCTTTAATATTGAGCTGCATGAGCTGTTTATATATTTTGGAGTTAATCCTTTGTCCTTTACCTCATTTGCAAATATTTTCTCCCATTCTGAGGGTTGTCTTTTCGTCTTGTTTATGGTTTCCTTTGCTGTGCAAAAGATTTTAGGTTTCAATAGGTCCCATTTGTTTATTTTTGTTTTTATTTCCATTACTCTAGGCGGTGGATCAAAAAAGATCTTGCTGTGATTTATGTCAAAGAGTGTTCTTCCTATGTTTTCCTCTAAGAGTTTTATAGTGTCCGGTCTTAAATTTAGGTCTCGAATCCATTCTGAGTTTATTTTTGTGTATGGTGTTAGGGCATGTTCTAATTTCAGTCTTTTACATGTAGCTGTCCAGTTTTCCCAGCACCACTTATTCAAGAGACTGTCTTTTCTCCATTGTATATCCTTGCCTCCTTTGTCATAGATTAGTTGACCATAGGTGCGTGGGTTTATCTCTGGGCTTTCTATCCTGTTCCATTGATCTATGTTCCTGTTTTTGTGCCAGTACCATATTGTCTTGATGACTGTATCTTTGTAGTGTAGTCTGAAGTCGGGGAGTCTGATTCCTCCCACTCTGTTTTTTTCCCTCAAGACTGCTTTGGCTATTCGGGGTCTTTTGTGTCTCCATACAAATTTCAAGATTTTTTGTTCTAGTTCCGTAGAAAATGCCTTTGGTAATTTGATAGGGATTGCATTCAATCTGTAGATTACTTTGTGTAGTATAGTCATGTTCACAATATTGATTCTTCCAATTCAAGAACATGGTATATCACTCCATCTGTTGGTATCATCTTCAATTTCTTTCATCAGTGTCATAGTTTTCTGCATACAGGTCTTTTGTCTCCTTAGGTAGGTTTATTCCTAGGTATTTTGTTCTTTTGGTCACAATGGTAAATGGGAGTGTTTTAATTTCTTAATTTCCTTAATTTCTCATTCAGATTTTTCATCATTAGTGTATAGGAATGAAAGAGATTTCTGTGCATTAATTTTGTATCCTGCAAATTTACCAGATTCATTGATTAGCTCTAGTAGTTTTCTGGTGGCATCTTTAGGATTGTCTATGTATAGTATCATGTCATCTGCAAACAGTGACAGTTTTACTTCTTCTTTTGCAATTTGTATTCCTTTTATTTGTTTTTCTTCTCTGATTGCCATGGCTAGGACTTCCAAAACTATGTTGAATAATAGTGGTGAGACTGGACATCCTTCTCTTGTTCCTGGTCTTATAGGAAATGCTTTCAGTTTTTCACCATTGAGAATGATGTTTGCTGTGGGTTTGTCATATATGACCTTTATTATGTTGAGGTAGGTTCCCTGTATGCCCACATTCTGGAGAGTTTTTATCATAAATGGGTGCTGAATTTTGTCAAAAGCTTTTTCTACATCTATTGAGATGATATTATGGTTTTTCTTGTTCATTGTGTTAATATGATGTATCACATTGACTGATTTGCATATATTGAAGAATCCTTGCATCCCTGGGATAAATCCCACTTGATCATGATGTATGATCCTTTTAATGTGTGGTTGGATTCTGTTTGCTAGTATTATGTTAAGGATTTTTGCATCTATATTCATCAGTGATATTGGTCTCTAATTTTCTTTTTTTGTAGTACCTTTGTCTGGCTTTGGTATCAGGGTGATGGTGGCCTCATAGAATGAGTTTGGGAGTGTTCCTTCCTCTACAATTTTTTGAAGAGTTTCAGAAGGATGGGTGTTTGCTCTTCTCTAAATGTTTGATAGAATTCACCTGTGAAGCCATCTGGTCCTGGAATTTGTTTGTTGGAAGATTTTTTTTTTTTTAAAGGAATTCCTTTATTTTAATTAATTAATTAATTAATTATTTTTGGCTGTGTTGAGTCTTCGTTTCTGTGCGAGGGCTTTCTCCAGTTGCGGCGAGCGGGGGCCACTCTTCATCGCGGTGCACAGGCCTCTCACTATCGCGGCCTCTCTTGTTGCGGAGCACAAGCTCCAGACGCGCAGGCTCAGTAGTTGTGGCTCACGGGCCCAGTTGCTCCGCGGCATGTGGGATCTTCCCAGACCAGGGCTCGAACCCGTGTCCCCTGCATTGGCAGGCAGATTCTCAACCACTGCGCCACCAGGGAAGCCCTGTTGGAAGATTTTTAATCATAGTTTCAATTTCATTACTTGTGATTGGTGTGTTCATATTTTCTATTTCTTCCTGCTTCAGTCTTGGAAGGTTATACCTTTCTAAGAATTTGTCCATTTTTTCCAGATTGTCCATTTTATCGGCATAGAGTTGCTTGTAGTAGTCTCTTAAGATGCTTTGTATTTCTGTGGTGTCTGTTGTAACTTCTCCTTTTTCATTTCTAATTTCATTGATTTGAATCCTCTCCCTCTTTTTCTTGATGAATCTGGCTAATAGTTTATCAATTTTGTTTATCTTTTCAAAGAACCAGCTTTTAGTTTTATTGATCTTTGTTATTGTTTTCTTTGTTTCTATGTCATTTATTTCTGCTCTGATCTTTATGATTTCTTTCCTTCTGCTAAATTTGGGTTTTGTTTGTTCTTCCTTCTCTAGTTCCTTTAGCTGTAAGGTTAGATTATTTATTTCTGATTTTTCTTGTTTCTTGAGGTAGGCTTGTATAGCTATAAACTTCCCTCTTAGAACTGCTTTTGCTGCATCCCATAGGTTTTGGATCATCGTGTATTCATTGTCATTTGAGTCTAGGTACTTTTTGATTTCCTCTTTTATTTCTTCAGTGATCTCTTGGTTATTTAGTAATGTACTGTTTAGCCTCCATGTGTTTTTTTTTGGTTTTTTTTTAATGTTTTTTTTACCTGTAATTCATTTCTAATCTCATAGCATGGTGGTCAGAAAAGATTCTTGATATGATTTCAATTTTCTTAAATTTACTGAGGCTTGATTAGTGATCCAAGATGTGATCTATCCTGGAAAATATTCTGTGTGCACTTGAGAAGAAAGCGTAATCTGCTGTTTTCGGATGGAATGTCCTATAAATATCAATTAAATCTATCTGGTCCATTGTGTCATTTAACGCTTCTGTTTCCTTATTTACTTTCATTTTGGATGATCTGTCCATTGGTGTAAGTGAGGTGTTAAAGTCCCCCACTATTATTGTGTTACTGTCGATTTCCTCTTTTATAGCTGTAGCAGTTGCCTTATGTATTGAGGTGCTCCTATGTTGGGTGCATGTATATTTATAATTGTTATATCTTCTTCTTGGATTGATCCCTTGATCATTACGTAGTGTCCTTCCTTGTCTCTTGTAGCATTCTTTATTTTAAAGTCTATTTTATCTGCTATGAGTATTGCTACTACAGCTTTCTTTTCTTTTCTTTTTTTTTTAACATCTTTGTTGGAGTATAATTGCTTTACAATGGTGTGTTAGTTTCTGCTTTATAACAAAGTGAATCAGTTATACATATACATATGTTCCCATATCTCTTCCTTCTTGCGTCTCCCTCCCTCCCACCCTCCCTATCCCACCCCTCTAGGTGGTCACAAAGCACTGAGCTGATCTCCCTGTGCTATGTGGCTGCTTCCCACTAGCTATCTATTTTACATTTGGTAGTGTATATATGTCCATGCCACAGTCACACTTTGTCCCAGCTTCCCCCTCCCACTCCCCATATCCTCAAGTCCATTCTCTACTAGGTCTGTGTCTTTACTCCCGTCTTGCCACTAGGTTCTTCATGACCTTTTTTTTTCCCCCCTTAGATTCCATATATATGTGTTAGCATACTGTATTTGTTTTTCTCTTTCTGACTTACTTCACTCTGTATGACAGACTCTAGGTCCATCCACCTCAGTACAAATACCTCCATTTCGTTTCTTTTTATGGCTGAGTAATATTCCATTGTATATATGTGCCACATCTTCTTTATCCATTCATCCGATGATGGACACTTAGGTTGCTTCCATGTCCTGTCTATTGTAAATAGAGCTGCAATGAACATTGTGGTACATGACTTTTTGAATTATGGTTTTCTCAGGGTATATATGCCCAGTAGTGGGATTGCTGGGTCGTATGGTAGTTCTATTTTTAATTTTTTAAGGAACCTCCATACTGTTCTCCACAGTGGCTGTATCAATTTACATTCCCACCAAAAGTGCAAGAGGATTCCCTTTTCTCCACACCCTCTCCAGCATTTATTGTTTCTAGATTTTTTGATAATGGCCATTCTTACTGGTGTGAGATGATATCTCATTGCAGTTTTGATTTGCATTTCTCTAATGATTAATGATGTTGAGCATTGTTTCATGTGTCTGTTGGCAATCTGTATATCTTCCTTGGAGAAATGTCTATTTAGGTCTTCTGCCTATTTTTGGATTGGGTTGTTTGTTTTTTTTGTTATTGAGCTGCATGAGCTGCTTGTAAATCTTGGAGATTAATCCTTTGTCAGTTGCTTCATTTGCAAATATTTTCTCCCATTCTGAGGGTTGTCTTTTGGTCTTGTTTATGGTTTCCTTTGCTGTGCAAAAGCTTTTAAGTTTCATTAGGTCCCATTTGTTTATTTTTGTTTTTATATCCATTTCTCTAGGAGCTGGGTCAAAAAGGATCTTGCTGTGATTTATGTCATAGAGTGTTCTGCCTATGTTTTCCTATAAGAGTTTGATAGTGTCTGGCCTTACATTTAGGTCTTTAATCCATTTTGAGTTTATTTTTGTGTATGGTGTAAAGGAGTGTTCTAATTTCATACTTTTACATGTACCTGTCCAGTTTTCCCAGCACCACTTATTGAAGAGGCTGTCTTTTCTCCACTGTATATGCTTGCCTCCTTTATCAAAGATAAGGTGACCATATGTGCGTGGGTTTATCTCTGGGCTTTCTATCCTGTTCCATTGATCTATGTTTCTGTTTTTGGCCAGTACCAAACTGTCTTGATTACTGTAGCTTTGTAATATAGTCTAAAGTCAGGGAGCCTGATTCCTCCAGCTCCATTTTTCGTTCTCAAGATTGCTTTGGCTATTCGGGGTCTTTTGTGTTTCCATACAAATTGTGAAATATTTTGTTCTTGTTCTGTGAAAAATGCCAGTGGTAGTTTGACAGGGATTGCATTGAATCTGTAGATTGCTTTGGGTAGTATAGTCATTTTCACAATGTTGATTCTTCCAATCCAAGAACATGGTATATCTCTCCATCTATTTGTAACATCTTTAATTTCTTTCATCAGTGTCTTATAGTTTTCTGCATACAGGTCTTTTGTCTCCCTAGGTAGGTTTATTCCTAGGTATTTTGTTCTTTTGGTCGCAATGGTAAATGGGAGTGTTTTAATTTCTTAATTTCCTTAATTTCTCATTCAGATTTTTCATCATTAGTGTATAGGAATGAAAGAGATTTCTGTGCATTAATTTTGTATCCTGCAAATTTACCAGATTCATTGATTAGCTCTAGTAGTTTTCTGGTGGCATCTTTAGGATTCTCTATGTATAGTATCATGTCATCTGCAAACAGTGACAGCTTTACTTCTTCTTTTCTGATTTCGATTCCTTTTATTTCTTTTTCTTCTCTGATTGCTGTGGCTAACACTTCCAAAACTATGTTGAATAATAGTGGTGAGAGTGGGCAACCTTGTCTTGTTCCTGTTCTTAGTGGAAATGGGTTCAGTTTTTCCCCTTTGAAGACAATGTTGGCTGTGGGTTTGTCATATATGGCCTTTATTATGTTGAGGAAAGATCCCTCTATGCCTACTTTCTGCAGGGCTTTTATGATAAATGGGTGTTGAATTTTGTCGACAGCTTTCTCTGCATCTATTGAGATGATCATATGGTTTTTCTCCTTCAATTTGTTAATATGATGTATCACGTTGATTGATTTCCGTATATTGAAGAATCCTTGCATTCCTGGAATAAACCCCACTTGATCATGGTGTATGATCCTTTTAATGTGCTGTTGGATTCTGTTTGCTAATATTTTGTTGAGGATTTTTGCATCTATGTTCATCAGTGATATTGGCCTGTAGTTTTCTTTCTTTGTGACATCTCTGTCTGGTTTTGGTATCGGGGTGATGGTGGCCTCGTAGAATGAGTTGGGGAGTGTTCCTCCCTCTGCAATATTTTGGAAGAGTTTGAGAAGGATGGGTGTTTGCTCTTCTCTAAATGTTTGATAGAATTCGCCTGTGAAGCCATCTGGTCCTGGGCTTTTGTTTGTTGGAAGATTTTTAATCACAGTTTCAATTTCAGTGCTTGTGATTGGTGTGTTCATATTTTCTATTTCTTCCTGGTTCAGTCCTGGAAGGTTGTGCATTTCTAAGAATTTGTCCAGTTCTTCCAGGTTGTCCATTTTTTTGGCATAGAGTTGCTTGTAGTAATCTCTCATGATCTTTTGTATTTCTGCAGTGTCAGTTGTTACTTCTCCTTTTTCATTTCTAATTTTATTGATTTGAGTCTTCTCCCTTTTTCTCTTGATGAGTCTGGCTAATGGTTTATCAATTTTGTTTATCTTCTCAAAGAACCAGCTTTTAGTTTTATTGATCTTTGCTATTGTCTCCTTTATTTCTTTTTCATTTATTTCTGATCTGATCTTTGTGATTTCTTTCCTTCTGCTAGCTTTGGGGTTTTTTTGTTCTTCTTTCTCTAATTGCTTTAGGTGCAAGGTTAGGTTGTTTATTCGAGGTGTTTCCTGTTTCTTGATGTAGGCTTGTATTGCTATAAACTTCCCTCTTAGCACTGCCTTTGCTGCATCCCATAGGTTTTGGGTCGTCGTGTCTCCATTGTCATTTGTTTCTAGGTATTTTTTGATTTCCCCTTTGATTTCTTCAGTGATAACTTCGTTATTAAGTAGTGTATTGTTTAGCCTCCATGTGTTTGTATTTTTTACAGATCTTTTCCTGTAATTGATATCTAGTCTCATAGCGTTGTGGTCAGAGAAGATACTTGATATGATTTCAATTTTCTTAAATTTACCAAGGCTTGATTTGTGACCCAGGATATGATCTATCCTGGAGAATGTTCCATGAGCACTTGAGAAAAACGTGTATTCTGTTGTTTTTGGGTGGAATGTCCTATAAATATCAATTAAGTCCATCTTGTTTAATGTATCATTTAAAGCTTGTGTTTCCTTATTTATCTTCATTTTGGATGATCTGTCCATTGGTGAAAGTGGGGTGTTAAAGTCCCCTACTATGATTGTGTTACTGTCGATTTCCCCTTTTATGGCTGTTAGTATTTGCCTTATGTATTGAGGTGCTCCTATGTTGGGTGCATTAATATTTACAATTGTTATATCTTCTTCTTGCATTGTTCCCTTGACCATTATGTAGTATCCCTCTTTGTCTCTCGTAATAATCTTTATTTTAAAGTCTATTTTGTCTGATATGAGAATTGCTACTCCAGCTTTCTTTTGATTTCCATTTGCATGGAATATCTTTTTCCATCCCCTCACTTTCAGTCTGTATGTGTCCCTAGGTTTGAAGTGGATCTCTTGTAGACAGCATATACATGGGTCTTGTTTTTTTATCCATTTAGCCAGTCTGTGTCTTTTGGTTGGATCATGTAATCCATTCCCGTTTAAGGTAATTATCGATATGTATGTTCCTATGACCATTTTCTTAATTGTTTTGGGTTTGTTTTTGTAGGTTCTTTTCTTCTCTTGTGTTTCCCACTTAGAGAAGTTCCTTTAGCATTTGTTGTAGAGCTGGTTTGGTGTTGCTGAATTCTCTTAGCTTTTGCTTGTCTGTAAAGCTTTTGATTTCTCCATGTAATGTGAATGAGATCCTTGCCGGGTATTGTCATCTTGGTTGTGGTTTCTTCCCTTTCATCACTTTAAGTATACCATGCCACTCCCTTCTGGCTTATAGTGCTTCTGCTGAGAAATCAGCCGTTAACCTTATGGGAGTTCCCTTGTATGTTATTTGTCATTTTTCCCTTGCTGCTTTCAATAATTTTTCTTTGTCTTTAATTTTTGCCAGTTTGATTACTATGTGTCTCGGCGTGTTTCTCCTTGGGTTTATTCTGTATGGGACTCGCTGTGCTTCCTGGACTTGGGTGGCTATTTCCTTTCCCATGTTATGGAATTTTTCGATTATAATGTCTTCAATATTTTCTCTGGTCCTTTCTCTCTCTCTTCTCCTTCTGGGACCCTATATTGCGTATGTTGTTGCATTTAATGTTGTCCCAGAGGTCTGTTAGGCTGTCTTCATTTCTTTTCATTCTTTTTTCTATATTCTGTTCTGCAGCAATGAATTCCCCCATTTTGTCTTCCAGGTCACTTATCCGTTCTTCTGCCTCAGTTATTCTGCTATTGATTCCTTGTAGTGTAGTTTTCATTTCAGTTATTGTATTGTCCATCTCTGTTCGTTTGTTCTTTAATTCTTCTAAGTCTTTGTTAAACATTTCTTGCATCTTCTCGATCTTTGCCTCCATTCTTTTCCCGAGGTCCTGGATCATCTTCACTATCATTATACTGAATTCTTTTTCTGGAAGGTTGCCTATCTCCACTTCATTTAGTTCTTTTTCTGGCGTTTTATCTTTTTCCTTCATCTGGTACATATCCCAGTGCCTTTTCATCTTGTCTATCTTTCTGTAAATGTAGTTTTTGTTCCACAGGCTGCAGAATTGCAATTCTTCTTGCTTCTGCTGTCTGCCCTCTTGGTCTTATATATTTTTTAATCCTTCAGCCACTCTCTTTTAGTTGGAGAATATACTCCAGTTACATGTAAAGTAATTTTTAATACTTACCTGGTTGGCAACACTTTGTAACTATTGTCACTTTGCATTATTGTTGGGTAAATTACACATGTGACTCCATTGGAAGAGGAAATTTGTGCTTGGTTTCTTCTGGAATTTGCCCTATGCACCTTTTCTCTTTGTTGATTTTAATCTGTGTCCTTTCACTCTATTAAACCATAACAATGACTGTAATAGCTATAAATAAATAAAATAATAATGTAACTATTGATAGGTATAGACATATTACCCTAAAAAATTTTTTTCCTGTTGTTTTGTAATTCTCTTGTTGTTTCTTTTTCTCCTTCTCTTTTTCTTTGGGATTTGATGATTTCCTGTAGTAATATGCTTTATCCCTTTCTCTTCCTCTTTTGTGTATCTACTATATGTAGGCTTTTGCTTTGTGTAACCATGAGTAATGTAAGCATTATTTTAAGCTGATAACAACTTAACTTTGAATGCATATAAAAGTTCTACATTTTTAAACATCCCTTCCCATATTTTGGTTTTGATGTAACCATTTACATCTTTTTACATTGAGTATCCAGTATTGTAGTTATTGTTATTTTTAATACTTTTGTCATTTAACCTTTATATTAGCGTTATAAGTGATTTACAGACCACCATCACAACATTAGAGTATTTTGAATTTAACTATATGTTTATCTTTACCAGTGAGTTTTATACTATCATATTTTCCTATTACTAATTAGCATCCTTTGTTTCATATAAACTCTCTTTAACCTTTCTTGTACGTTCAGTCTAGTGGTAAGGATCTCCTTTAGCTTTTGTTTGTCTGAGAAACTTTATTTCTCCTTCAGTTCAGAAGAGTAACTTGATTGTCATTATTCTTTGTTGGTAGTTTTTTTCTTTCATCACCTTGAATATATTATACCACTTCCTTCTGGCCTGCAGAGTTTCTGCTGAAAAATCTGCTGATGGTCAATGAGGATTCCCTTGTATATAATGAGTTGTTTTTTTCTTGCTGCTTTTAAGATTCTCTCCTTGCCTCTATCTTTTGACCAATTTAATTATAATATTCCTTTAACTTTTGATAATTTAATTATAATGTTTCTCTTTGGTTTCCTCTTATTTGGGGCATTTTGGGCTTCCTGGATACGGTTGTCTGTTTTGTTGCTCAGGTTAGGGAAGTTTTCAGTCATTATTCCTCTGAATAAGCTTTCTGCCCCTTTCTCTCTCTCTCTCTCCTGCTTCGGAGTCTTTTATAATGTGAATATAGACCCACTTGATGTTGTCCCATTAGTCCCTTAAGCTATCTTCATTCTTTTTTATTCTTTTTTCTTTTTGCTCCTGTGACTGGATGGATTCCATTGCTCTGTATTTGACTTCTCTGATTCTTTATTTCACTTTATCTAGTCTGTTGTTGAAACCTCTATTGAATTTTTTGGTTCAGTTATTGTATTTTTAAGCTCTATGATTTCCATATCATACATTTTATATTTTCTCATTGTTGAAATTTTCACTTTGTTCATGCATTGCTCTCCTAACTCAGTGAGTATCTTTATGACCATTATTTTGAATTCTCTCTCCGGTAAATCACTTACCTCTGCTTCATTAAGATCTGTTTCTGGAGATTAATCTTGTTCTTTTGTTTGGAATATATTTCTCTGTTTCTTCATTTTCCTTGGCTCTCTGTGTTGGTTTCTGTGCATTAGATAAAATAGCCACCGCTTCCAGTCTTGACAGAGTACTGTAGTCTCATGTAGGAGATGAACCTCATCAATCACCCTGTGCTTTTTTTGTTGTCTCTCCAAACTTTGTGATTGTCCAAGCTGCCTCCTTTGATTTTAGTTACTCCCTGTAGCTGAGGATATAGGAAAACCCATCATTGTCCCAAAGGGGAGGATCACAGTCAGGACCTTGATGAAGGCTGATTAGAAGCTTGGCCCTCAGGCAGCAGCTTTTAAAGTATACAGATAAACCTCTTTCAGGGAAAAACTGGGGGATGGGTATTTTTGCCTTCGTTGTGTTGAGCCCTGGTGGGATAGCCAGTTAATAACTGCTGCTTCTTCTTTTTCTTTCTTTCTTTCTTTTTTTTTTGCTACATTCCTGTAGTACACAAGAATGGAAGCCCTGTTGGCTATCAGTCAGGCAATCTGGGACCCATCTCTCAGGCTGTAGCCATAAAAACTAGGACACAGACTTATATACAAGTTCCTCCAGGACGATACTGGTGACTTGGAGCAGGCTGAAAGGAGGATTCTCCATAGAGAATCTTGGCCAGCCTCTTGTTACATGCTAAAGCAGAAGCCTGGCCCTCAATCATCAGCTTTTAAAGTATTCAGATAAACCTCTGACAACAAAAGAAGTCCCTCACCATCTGATCCTATAGGAATTAAGTCACTGCAGTGACCATTAACACATCCTAAAAGGAATTCAGTGTGGAGATCAGGCACAAGGCACTTTGTGCTCTGGGAAAACTTGAAGAACAGGTCTTCAGATACACATTTTCAGGAGAAAATTGTATGAACCCAATTTCTTGTATCTTCTCATATGTAGAAAATCCACTAAAATAATTAATGCAGACATCTCCTTATGACTAGCAACAACCTTCTACCGAGATGTGTGCTTGATTGCATATACCCTCTTCACCAAAATCATATATCTACTGACCTACCCTCCTATTTTTTCAGAGCAGTTCCTCAGAGTTATCTGAGAGGCTCTCTCTTGGGCTATAATCCTCAGTAAACCACCAAATAAAACTGAACTCACATCTCTCACACTGTGCATTCTTTTTCAGTCAACACTTCTTTCAGTGGAAGATTGGGAGGTGGGTGCTTCTGCCTGCCCCCTCTATGCTAGGCACTGGGGCACAGCTATGGCGAGTCTCACATGCCCACCAAAAGCTACTTCTTTGCTAGAGTCTTGTGAGTCTCATGGACACAAGCCCTACTGGCTTTCAGAGCTAGGTGTTTTGGGGTCTTGCCCCTCAGATGGGAGTCTTAAAAGTTGTGATGCTAGATGTAGGATCCAAAACCTTTTATCCCCAGGGAGAAGCTGGGAGTTGGGGATTCCCTCCTGTGGAGGTGTGCTGGGGTGAAGTTTATGGCAAGGATGTGTTTCTTACTCATTTCGATGTGGTTATTTTCCTTATTGCCTGATGTGTAGGAGTTGATCAGCTAGCTTCTGGATCTCTTTCAGAGGGAATTGCTCATGTGTAGTTGTACATTTGGTGCATCCATTGGGGAAGGGAGCTGAGAAGCCTCCTATGTCATCATCTTGCTTGACCTTCTGATTCTGGTTGCCTTTTAAAGAATGGTAATAGTTTATTTTAATAGACAAACATATTCTGTAATTATATTCATGAGACAGAATATACATACATACTTGACAACTATAAGGTGGAATGTAGTTTGCAAATGTTGGTTCTGTAACCTCAGCATTTCTATCTCCTCTCTTTGATATCTGATAACTCCATTCCATAAGTATAATAGGATTGTCATTAAGGTAGTATGTGCTTCTTCTTCACCAGTCATGGATCCTAGGATTGGACAATCATAATATCCTGTGACTTTGGCAATAATGAATAGTCCAATATGTGGCCCTGACCTAAGCTGACTAATCAGAGACTTTCCTTGGTATTGACATTGATATATAGTTGTTGGACCAATAATAATTACAACAACAAAAATAACCTCTTTTGTATTTTTTTGTTGAGGTTGGAAGCTGGATAATGAAAATGAGAAATTGCCAGTGACCACCCTCATTAGCTTCATAAATGAAGTCTGTCTGTAGTGAGAGCAAATAAATCCAACATACAGAGGGAAGTAGAGGGGAAAAAGAGAGAGAGATGCCTTCTGACATCCTTTAATCTCTAGCTCCAAACTTGCCTGAGGCTAGTTCTACCCTTGGATATCTCTAAATGCTAAAGTACATTTCTATTAAGATAATTTGAGTTGAGCATCCTTCACTTGCCAGTGAATAACTTTTGATTACTACAGAAGGTTATAAATGATAAACCCAAAATGCTGAGGGTGTAGGAATTGTCAGAGCCATTTTGCTGTTGTTATTATTTGTTGTTTATAATAACTTGCTTGTGGGAAGATTTGTAGTGATAAGAAAAAAATTCACCTGAAAGTGGTTAAGAAAACTCATAGACAACTGGAAAAATTATATAGAAAAATTTATTTGATACCTGATATAAATGATAGTGGAATTGATCCAGATTGCCAAGAAAAAATGGCACTGAGAAAATCTATGGATGAAACAGGGAGTAAAGAGACAGGAATATTAAAGCTGTAGATGAGTCTTCCTAAAAGGAATAATCTTATTTGAGAGAAACACCAGGAAGAGCACGTGAGGGCTACTAGAAGATATGTTGATTTGAATGTAAATGAGGAAAAACTGGTTTGGAAGTTCAAGTAACAGTTATACCAATGGTAACAAGAAATTGGCTAATAAAGATTAAAGAAAAAGAAGACAAATGGTCAACAACAGAATTATCAAAATATTTTATTCCTGAAATCTTTTTATAACTTTTGAAAATTTGATTTAATATGTGCACTTATTTT
Organism: Balaenoptera acutorostrata; assembly: GCF_949987535.1. Lineage (NCBI taxonomy): Eukaryota > Metazoa > Chordata > Mammalia > Artiodactyla > Balaenopteridae > Balaenoptera > Balaenoptera acutorostrata. The sequence goes on from NC_080072.1 coordinate 75,406,286, forward strand.
GACTTTTAACCTACTCATTCCATTTTTGGAGTAAATATGTTAAGTACTTGCTGTTGTAGTAAAATTATTAATGTTATACTACTGAAACCAGCTCTTTCTTATATTGGACATGAATTATTGAATTTGTATACTTACAAGATGTGAAGACATGCAGATTTTTTTCATTTCCTTTATTTTTGAGCAAGGATCAAAGATCATTTTCTGAAAACATTTTTCTTTATTGCTTTACTATTCAGATATTCAGAAAACAAAATCCTGCCTTGTAGAATCCCTATTACATACTACTTGGGCATAATTTCTCAATTTTCTTTGTATTATATTAAAGTTTTGTTCCCTTTCAATTTATTCCAGCATCTCTTACCAATGAATGGGCTGAGAAATTCATATTATTGAGCCAGCCATTAGGGTGAGCTGTTCAATATAATATCAATTTGGCTTTTATTGTGCACTAAAATGATACCTGTGTAAATCATCACAACAAATAATTTGATAAATGAAAGACAACTGTCATTCCATGAGCTTCATTTTCCATTTAACAGTCTGAAAAATCTCTGTAGTATCAGATGTTAAATTAAGAAGGTACATTAACTCTCACCTCCTCTCATTGAAGTGTGGCACAGATTTAGTCAAAGCTTGATTTGATTACTTGCTCATGGTATATCCTGGTTATAACTCAAATCCAAGCAGAGCTTGTATCATATATGTCTGCAAAATGTGTAATAAGTCATTTTAATGCTGATGCTTTGACATCAGACTATGCCTGAGATTAAAGTTTGACTTTCTCATTTACTCACTGTATGATCTTAGACAAGTTATTTTGAGACACAACTCCTTCATAAAAGGAAATAAATAATACATATTTCATATGGTTATTTTGGAGTTTAATGAGTTAATACATATCAGTCACTTAATACAGTATCTGGTACTCTGAAAAATGTCAGTCGTAATGATGATGATGAAGATGACAATGACAAAGCTATTATTACATAGGATCCAGGAAAAGAGCCCTTGGGTTAATTCACAGGAAACTCAAGCTATGCCCATGAAAATAGCTTAATGTTAATGTTTCCCCTTGTCCATTTATCTATGGATAAAACAAAATTATACTCTTCTAGGTTTATCCTAAAAAAGCTGCCCTGAAATCTGCCCCAGCATTTTCCCTTAAAGTCAGTGATTTGAAATAATATATTTTCTAGATATAAATTAAAATAAACATAGGTATTTTCATTGTTTTCAAGCTGGAATTGAAATAGGGTCTCATACAGCAACAGTCTCCTGGAACTTCAGCCTTCTCAAAGACCTCTGTGTGGGAATTCTTTGAGGTAACAAATGCCATCTTCCATGTCCCTCCACAGACTCACACCTATCATATTGCAAAGGCATGCATCCTTGACTACTGACCTTGCCACGAGAACCCTTGTAGAACGGATGTCGATGTTTCCACTTGCTCTCATCCATATTTTACGACATGTTTATTTGACATTTCAGGCCCAAATCTGAGGTCACAATTCACTGCTCCCTTGTGCTCTCAACTTCACAGAGAAGCTCCTGTGCTTTTGAACTTTCTTTCCTCAAGTGTCTGGTGAAGTGCTTGACACAAGCTAGGCTGCTCATTACATATGTATTGTATTAATGCAACTTTTATTTAATTTACTGTTTACTATAACCTTTACTCTAAATACCCTTGGACTTTTCTAGAGATAGATATGCCTATTTTGAGGAAAATTGCTCTTTAACATTTTCAAAGATTCTTCTTTACCTGCAGTTTCTACTGTCCTCAGTTATTGAGATTGTAACATAGATATTTCCACTGGTGAATTCTTTCCTCACTGTGACATTAAATTAAATTATTAAATTAAATTAAATTATTGATCAAGAAATATTCACTTCGTGAAATTTTCATTGGGCTTGGTCGTGTGACTTGCTTTGGTTAAAGTATGTTAAAGATGCAACTTGCATGGAGGCTTGAAAGGATTTGCGTGGTTGGGCTTGCCGTCTTGAGCTCCCAACCTTCACCTTGAAAATATGGCTCAGGTAACCACTGGTCAAAAGAAAATACCAGACATATGAAGCAGACCTGGATCCAACCCACAGACTGGAGCCAAACCTTCTAAGACCGGTTTTGAATAGCCAAACCTCAGCTGACCTGCAGACTCATGAGTGAAAAATAAATACTTAGTTGTTTCATGTCACTATGTTTTAAGATAATTCATTATGCAGCATTATTGTCACAATAATTGACTGTTCTATACAATCTATAGAATTAGGAGGGATATTTGGAATTATGGACTAATCTGGGAATGGTTGAGAGAATAAAAGTTTTAATAATTTTTTTCTTCTTATTAAACTTCTGAGATTCATATGCAAATAAATACATGGACCTACCATATCACCCCTTGACATATGATGTAACAGTGTCTGAATTTTCATGGAACTTATTTTAAGTTCATGCTCTGGAATTTCTGTTATAATAATGAACTACATTTACCACCTTAGCTCTAAAGTTTCAACCTTTAAGAGTAGAATTATATTTGTTACTTAATAGCCACATGAACTTACTATGAGCCACTCCTTATACACAATTACTTATTTTCTTGTGTTTATTCTAGACCACCTTAAATTACATGTTAAGATGAGTTTGTTATTACTGTTATCATTGCATATGTAATCTTCCATTTTGCTAACATTCAGGATGGACACTCAGCTACAAATGAATTCTCCTTGTTCATCTGCCTTCAGCCTTAGAATTTTCTTTTTTCATGTGGTCTACACAGCGTTACCATTTTCATAGGTCTAGGGACACAACACTTTTTAAAAGGGATAACTAGTACTTTCTGCCATATTAGTTCTTTTGAGCTGTACACACTAGAGATATTCTTCCAGTTATATTGAGAACTACCATTTCCAGTGCACTAGTTAACACTTGTTTCTTAGACCAACTTTGAGAATAATGTTTTCTCTCCACTGGGGTCGTACGAAGATGGGGGAGGGAAAATTTTCCCTTTCCTATTTACTGTCCTCCCTCTTCAAGCATATTGGGACTATTGTAATAGGCTGTTTAAAAGTATTTGAAATCTTTACTGAAGATGTGTGATAATTTCAAAAGGGAATTACAATATGACATCAAAACAGTTAAAGATACAGAAAACATGATCTAAGGAGTTAGTATCTTCTCCTGAGTGGTCCCAACAATTCCTTCTTTCTCTTCCCTCTTTTTAGTTTTTAACATGACTTCAAATCTCCATCCACTTCCTAAAGAAACAGTACTCTTGCCCACAGGGAGGGGTTTGGTGTCTCCAAATACCTACACTTTTCCTACACTTTTCTTTTAAAATTTAAATCATTCAATTTATAGTGGCGATTTTGGATTTCCACTCAATGTCAGTGATGCCTATTAATCCAAGACCTGAGAAATTCCAAAGTGAGAATTCATCAAATAGAGATTTAAAAAGGTGGTTGGGAGAGAATCTGCTATTCTTCAGCCCTGCAGGATAGAGAAGGGGAAATTGGAGAAGATGGAAATTGGACTGGAGTAGGGAGGAGTGATTTGGAATGTAAAATGTAGAAATGAAGTGGGAAGAATGTTCAGACACCAAACTTTTCAACAAAGTGAGAGAAACTCTAGCTACTGAAAGTCAGTAGGGTTGATCACACTTTGTTTTATTTGTCCCAATATTTATTCAACCAATATTTATGGAAAACTAGCCATAGTTAGGCACTGTGTTACATAGTTAGATCATAGAAATCAGCATCACAGATATAGTCCTGGAGTTTACAGCTCATAGTTCCTGAAGCACACCTTTAATAGAAGGTTATCATTTTGTACCCGGAGGACCAGCTTGAAGCCAAAATATAAACTTTCTCCTATTTTTGCTTCTGTCTTTTAGAGGCCAGACATTATTAACTCCACACATTTGGAAATTTTAAAACATTCTCTCTATTATAATAAAAGAGAATCATTTCCAAATGATGGCGGTGGCATGAAGTAGTCTAAGAAAAAGGATAGAAGGTTGCATCTCAGATTACTAATTTGCCTCTGTTTTGCCTTGAAATCTTGGTAAGTCCTTTTCTGGATCTATTTTCTCATCTCTAAAATACTAAAAGTAATGTTGAACTGCATTGCATTGGAAGTGGGAGGAAAGATTCCTAAATGATTATAAAGTATTTTGCAGATACAGAATCATGTATGTACCAGAAGGGAAAATATTGAGTGATAGAGAAAATGTTGCTACTTAGGAAGCTGATGTGTGGGGGAAAAAAGAGAAGGGAATAATAGAATAGAAACAAGAGAAAAGAACAGGCTTAGAAAAGTGAATTAACCTCTTTACCTGAAGGAAGACTGATTTTCCAAAGGCCAACTGTGTTGACTTTACGTCAATTTAAATAAACTGTGAAGGAAAATGCCTTAAGTGGACACATTTATGTCAATTTTACCTGTGTTTTTCAGTGTGGGTACTTATGTTTTATTAAAGCAATATTTAAACATTTAACCAAAAAATAGTCCTTCCATGCTAATTCATATGAATTCATATAATAATTTTTTAGGTAAACACTGTTCTCTTATATTTCATTATTTGGAAAGGAAACTTCTGTCTAATGCCTCATTGAAGATTCAGTGGAATCGTTCTTGCTTCAGTAATTTTCCTATTAAATTACAACTATTAGTGCTAGTTCCTCACCCTAAAGGGAACCAATAAAATCACCCAAACTAATGAAGTTGCTTCCAACAGCAAGCTCCTCGTTATGGGGATACTTCTATTTACTGTTAAAATGAACTGGAACAGAATGTCTCCAGAATGTAATGTCCCAGAGCTATAAACCAAAACCGTAAACAGATGTGCAACTCCTAATCTTTTCATTTCACCTTTGCAGTCACAGCACATCAACTAATTTAAAAATATTGGTAGACAAGAATAAGAATGGATTTGAATGTAAAACAGGAAAAATTTACAAGAATTTTCTTATGTTATTATAATAAGAGCATATTGGTTTTATTTTGTTTTGCAAGTAGGATTTATTTTCTCTCCTGGATATGATCATTTTTGCTCACACATTTATGTCTCTCTGCACTAACTGCCATGTTTAGGTAGTACTTAAGTCAAGACTACATTGGATAAGGATGGTGATGCAGTTTATACAGCAGAAAACACTGTCACTGCTGAAAGAGCTTGTACAGGGGAATGGCTTTAGATCAGATTTAATTAAGGTGTGCTTCCCTTTCCAATGTAATTTTATGCCTAAAGCAATACAAAGTAGAACTTCTATCCAAATCAGAAGGTAGGTACTCTATAAACAAACAAGAAAGCACTCTGCTTTTGTTGACACTAATTCAACCTTAACATGGATTTCAAAGCAGAAACAGGTGTCAATTTAATTGATAAATTCAAATGCTGCAGGAGTTAAACACACATAAGACAAAAAGTTATGAAACCTGAGGAATAAATTATTATAGAGGAAGTTAAGAAACCATTTTAGATTTGGAAAGACTGTGTAGAGGCAATCTTAAAATTTAATTCTGCTTTTCCCCAAGTGAGGGGAAAAGAAAACTGGCAGTGTGAATAATAATAATAATAATAGTAGTAGTAGTAAGGTTGTTTTTATATATATGGTTTATAAATTACAAAAAATATATGAAGTACATTTGAAAATACTGGACTATTAGAAAGGAGATATGGCTTCTAATTCTGACTCTTGACTGAGAAAAGCTGTGCATCTCTATTCAACACATCTAACCTCATTGGGTCTGTTTCCTTAACTATAAAACAGAGATAGTAAAATTGAACATGTGATCTACATGGCCTCCTCCATGTCTACCACTCCCTCTTGCTGTTCTATGACATGGGGGTTCTCATACTTCACACAGGGACCATTTTTGGAATATATAGCATTCAAGATCCATGAAATAATTTGTATTTCTTTTGTGAAAAATTGGCAAGGATATATATATTTTTATAAGGACTATATATTTTTACTTAATAATACAAATGAATAAATACTACAGTAGATTTGTAGTTTATAACCTTAGCTCAGCTGGAACTTTATTTCCTATAACTCCCACCTCTGCACAGTTGCCAGCTAGCCTGGGCCACTAGAGACATTTTGAGAGAAGTTTGATAGGTAGAAGGGAATCACCATCTGTAAGCCACATTGGTGTTTATCTGATGGCTCATCTTGTTGGCATGGGCAGCAGCTGGACCACAGCTCCTCTGACTCCTAGGCCAGACGTATGGTTAGCAACATGAAGCAGAGTGCCATCTTCTCCTGAAGATCAACTCAACTTCCATATTGGAGCTTTCAAGCTATGGTCATTCCAGTTCACCTTTATGGATTTTAGGATATCCCCACAGGTTCAGTTTGTTCTTGCTTCCCTTACCTCACATCTTTTCTTCCCTACTACCTTATCTGTGAACCTCAGGCTTCACCACTAGACACAATCGCAATAGCATTGATAGTGACCCAGCTTCTTGGATTCTTTAATCAATAGAAAAGAGGCCAGATGAGAAATTCAGGCAAGGCCTTATTGGGAATTGTGCTGCAACAGGGGGGAGCGAAAACAAGTAACAAGTTCCCTTGCTTGCTCCCTGAGGGGGGGATGAGCTGGTCCCTTTAACGGGGTGAGGGTAGGGGCAGATCAATGGGAGGGCCTACCCTCTGGTGGTGCTGTGTGCATGAATCATGTGCAGTACACTGCTTTTGCTCCCCATACCTCAGAAGTGGAAGCTGGGTTTTTGGTCTTTTTGTACCATGTTGTTCATAATTTGCCTCACTGCACATGCACGCAGTTTTTTTGTCCCTTATAGTTTCTTTGTATCTGTTGCTGGAGGAGATGTTTGACCAGGTGCAAGCATTGCAGTAAAGCGACCTAGGTCCCAGGTCCCAGCCTGTCTCAGAAGCACAGAGACTGATTATATAATTGTATAAAGTCAAATCCTGCTAATAAATATGTGTGTGTATGTGTACGTGTACGTGTACCTGTGTGTGTTGTTCTGCTGCTTCTTTGACTAAAGTCTGACTGATAAGATCCCCAGATTTACTATCTATACTTCTTTGAGAAATGATTTGACATCCTTTTTTTAAAAATTTTTATTGGGGGCTTCCCTGGTGGTGCAGTGGTTAAGAATCCGCCTGCCAATGCAGGGGACATGGGTTCGAGCCCTGGTCTGGGAAGATCCCACATGCTGCGGAGCGGCTAGGCCCGTGAGCCACAACTACTGAGCCTGCGCGTCTGGAGCTTGTGCTCTGCAACAGGAGAGGCCGCGACAGTGAGAGGCCCGTGCACCGCGATGAAGAGTGGCCCCCACTTGCCGCAACTGGAGAAAGCCCTCGCACAAAAATGAAGACCCAACACAGCCATAAATAAATAAATTAATTAATGAAAAAAATTTTTATTGGAATATAGTTGATTTACGATGTTGTGTTAGTTTCAGGTTTACAGCAAAGTGAATCAGTTATGCATATACATATATCCATTATTTTTCAGATTCTTTTCCCATATAGGTTAATACAGAATATTGAGTAGATTTCCCTGTGCTATAGAGTAGGTCCTTATAATCTATTTTTTAAATTTTTATTTTATATTGGAGCATAGTTGATTAACAATTTTGTGTTGGTTTCAGGTGTAGAGCAAAATGATTCAGTTACACATAAACATGTATATATTCTTTTCCAAATTCTTTTCCTATTTAGATTATTACAGAATATTGAACAGCGTTCCAAGTACTATACAGTAGGTCCTTGTTGGTTATCTGTTTTATTTTATTTTTTAACATCTTTATTGGAGTATAACTGCTTTACAATGGTGTGTTAGTTTCTGCCATATAACAAAGTGAATCAGCTATACATATACATATATCCTCATATTGCCTTCATCTTAAGTCTCCCTCCCACCCTACCTATCACACCCCTCTAGGTGGACACAAAGCACCGAGCTAATCTCCCTGTGCTATGTGGCTGTTTCTCACTAGCTATCTATTTCACATTTGGTGGTGTACACATGTCCATGCCACTCTCTCACTTCGTCCCAGCTTCCCCTTCCCCTTCCCCGTGTCCTCAAGTCCATTCTCTATATCTGCGTCTTTATTCCTGTCCTGCCCCTAGGTCCTTCAGAACGTTTTTTTTTTTTTTTAGATTCCATATATATGTGTTACCATACAGTATTTGTTTTTCTCTTTCTGACTAACTTCACTCTGTATGACAGACTCTAACTCCATCCACCTCACTACAAATAACTCAATTTTGTTTCTTTTTATGGGTGAATAATATTCCATTGTATATATGTGCCTCATCTTCTTTATCCATTCATCTGTCGATGGACATTTAGGTTGCTTCCATGTCCTGACTATTGTAAGTAGAGTTGCAATGAACATTGTGGTACATGACTATTTTGGAATTATGGTTTTCTCAGGGTATATGCCCAGTAGTGGGATTGCTGGGTCATATGGTAGTTCTATTTTTAGTTTTTTAAGGAACCTCCATACTGTTCTCCATAGTGGTTGTATCAATTTACATTCCCAACAACAGCGCAAAAGGGTTCCCCTGTCTTCACACCCTCTCCAGCATTTATTATTTGTAGATTTTTTGATCGTGGCCATTCTGACTGGAGTGAGGGGATACCTCATTGTAGTTTTGATTTGAATTTCTCTAATGATTAGTGATGTTGAGCATCCTTTCATGTGTTTCTTGGCAATCTGTATATCTTCTTTGGAGAAATCTCTATTTAGGTCTTCTGCCCATTTTTGGATTGGGTTGTTTGTTTTTTTGATATAGAGCTGCATGAGCTACTTGTATCTTTTGGAGATTAATCCTTTGTCAATTGCTTCATTTGCATATTTTCTCCCATTCTGAGGGTTGTCTTTTTGTCTTGTTTATGGTTCCTTTGCTGTGCAATAGCTTTTAAATTTCATTAGGTACCATTTATTTATTTTTGTTTTTATTTCCATTTCTCTAGGAGGTGGGTCAAAAGGATCTTGCTGTGATTTATGTCATAGAGTGTTCTGCCTATGTTTTCCTCTAAGAGTTTTACAGTGTCTGGCCTTACCATTAGGTCTTTAATCCATTTTGAGTTTATTCTTGTGTATGGTGTTAGAGAGTGTTCTAATTTCATTCTTTTACATGTAGCTATCCAGTTTTCCCAGCACCACTTATTGAAGAGGCTGTCTTTTCTCCACTGTATATTCTGCCTCTTTTATCAAAGATAAGGTGATCATAGGTGCGTGGGTTTATCTCTGGGCTCTCTATCTTGTTCCATTGATCTATATTTCTGTTTTTGTGCCAGTACCATACTGTCTTGATTACTGTAGTTTTGTAGTATAGTCTGAAGTCAGGGAGTCTGATTCCTCCAGCTCCATTTTTTTTTTCTTTCTCAAGATTGCTTTAGCTATTCAGGGTCTTTTGTGTTTCCATACAAGTTGTGAAATTTTTTGTTCTAGTTCTGGGAAAAATGCCATTAGTAGTTTGACAGGGATTGCATTGTATCTGTAGCTTGCTTTGGGTAGTATAGTCATTTTCAGAATGTTGATTCTTCCAGTCCAAGAACATGGTCTCTCTCTCTATCTGTTTGTATCATCTTTAAGTACTTTCATCATTGTCTTATAGTTTTCTGTATACATGTCTTTTGTCTCCTTAGGTTGGTTTATTCCTAGGTATTTTACTCTTTTTGTTGCAATAGTAAATGGGAATGTTTCCTTAAATTCTCTTTCAGATTTTTCATCATTAGTGTATAGGAATGCAAGAGATTTCTATGCATTAATTTTGTATCCTGCTACTTTATCAAATTCATTGATTAGCTCTAGTAGTTTTCTGGTAGCATCTTTAGGATTCTCTATGTATAGTATCATGTCATCTGCAAACAGTGACAATTTTACCTCTTCTTTTCTGGTTTGGATTCCTTTTATTTCTTTTTTTTCTCTGATAGCTGTGGGCAAAACTTCCAAAACTATGTTGAATAATAGTGGTCAGAGTGGGCAACCTTGTCTTGTTCCTGATCTTAGTGGAAATTGTTTCAGTTTTTCACCATTGAGAACAATGTTTGCTGTGGGTTTGTCATATATGGCCTTATTATATTGAAGTAAGTTCCCTCAATGCCTACTTTCTGGAGGGTTGTTTTAAAATCATAAATCAGTGTTGAATTTTGTCAAAAGCTTTTTCTGCATCTAATGAGATGATCATATAATTTTTCTCCTTCAGTTTGATAATATGGTGTATCACATTGATTGATTTGCATATATTGAAAAATCCTTGCATTCCTGGGATAAATCCCACTTGTTCATGGTGTATGATCCTTTAAATATGCCATTGGATTCTCTTTACTAGTATTTTGGTGGGGGTTTTTGCATCTATGTTCATCAGTGATATTGGCCGTAGTTTTCTTTTTTGGTGACATCTTTTTCTGGTTTTGATTTCAGGGTGATGGTGGTCCATAGCATGAATTTGGGAGTGTTCCTCCCTCTGCTATATTTTGGAAGAGTTTGAGAAAGATAGGTGTTAGCTCTTCTGTGAAGCCTTCTGGTCCTGGGCTTTTGTTTGTTGGAAGATTTTTAATCACAGTTTCAATTTCAGCGCTTGTGATTGGTCTGTTTATATTTTCTATTTCTTCCTGGTTCAGTCTTGGAAGGTTGTGCTTCTCTAAGAATTTGTCTGTTTCTTCCAGGTTGTCCATTTTACTGGCATGTAGTTGCTGCAGTAATCTCTCATGATCCTTTTTATTTCTGCAGTGTCAGTTGTTACTTCTCTTTTTTCGTTTCTAATTCCATTGATTTGAGTCTTCTCCCTTTTTTTCTTGATGAGTCTGGCTAATGGTTTATCAATTTTGTTTATCTTCTCACAGAACCAGCTTCTAGTTTTATTGATTCCTTCATTTCTTTTTCATTCATTTCTGATCTGATCTTTCCTTTTGCTGACATTGAGGTTTTTTTGTTCTTCTTTCTCTAATTGCTTTAGGTGTAAGTTTAGGTTTTTTATTTGAGATGTTTCTTGTTTATTGAAGTATGATTGTATTGCTATAAACTTCCCTCTTAGAACTGCTTTTGCTGCATCCCAAAGGTTTTGGGTCATCATGTTTTCACTGTCATTTGTTTATAGGTATTCTTTGATTTCCTCTTTGATTTCTTCAGTGGTTCTTGGTTATTTAGTAGTGTATGTTTTAGCCTCCATGTGTTTGTATTTTTTAAAGCATTTTTTCCTATAATTGATATCTAATCTCATAGCACTGTGGTTAGAAAAGATACTTCATATGATTTCAATTTTCTTAAATTTACCAAGGCTTGATTTGTGACCCAAGATATGATCTATCCTGGAGAATGTTCCATGAGCAGTTGAGAAGAAAGTGTATGTATTCTGTTGTTTTTGGATGGAATGTCCTATAATATCTATTGTCTGTCTTGTTTGATGTATCATTTAAAGCTAGTGTTTCCTTATTTATTTTCATTTTGGATGATCTATCTGTTGGTGAAAGTGGAGTGTGAAAATCCCCTACTATTATTGTGTTACTGTTGATTTCCCCTTTGCCTTATGTATTGAGGTGCTCCTATGTTGGGTGCATTAATATTTACAATTGTTATATCTTCCTCTTGCATTGTTCCCTTGACCATTATGTAGTATCCCTCTTTGTCTCTTATAATAGTCTTTATTTTAAAGTCTATTTTGTCTGATATGAGAATTGCTACTCCAGCTTTCTTGTGATTTCCATTTGCATGGAATATCTTTTTCCATCCCCTCACTTTCAGTCTGTATGTGTCCCTAGGTCTGAAGTGGGTCTCTTGTAGACAGCATATATACGGGTCTTGTTTTTGTATCCATTCAGCTAGTTTATGTCTTTTGGTTGTAGCATTTAATCCATTTACATTTAAGGTAATTATCGTTATGTATGTTCCTATTACCATTTTCTTAATTGCTTTGGGTTTGTTATTTAGGTCTTTTGCTCTCTTGTATTTCTTGCCTAGAGAAGTTCCTTTAGCATTTGTTGTAAAGCTGGTTTGGTGGTGCTGAATTCTCTCAGCTTTTGCTTGTCTATAAAGTTTTTAATTTCTCCATCGATTCTGATAGAGAACCTTGCTGGTTAGAGTAATCTTTGTAGGTTTCTCTCTTTCATCGCTTTAAATACGTCCTGCCACTCCCTTCTGGCTTGCAGAGTTTCTGCTGAAAGATCAGCTGTTTACCTTAGGGACATTGCCTTGTGTGTTATTTGTTGCTTTTCCCTCACTGCTTTTAATATTTTTTCTTTGTTTTTATGCTTTGTTTGATTAATATGTGTCGTGGTTTGTTTCTCCTTGGATTTATCCTGTATGGGGCTCTCTGTGCTTCCTGGACTTGATTGAATATTTCCTGTCCCAGATTTGGGAAGTTTTCAACTATAATCTCTTCAAATATTTTCTCAGTCACTTTTGTTTTTTTTCTCTTCTTCTTCTGGGACCCTTATAACTCAGATGTTGGTGTGTTTAATGTTGTCCCAGAGGTGTCTGAGACTGTCCTCATTTTTTTTCATTCTTTTTTTTTTATTCTGCCCTGCGGTAGTTATTTCCACTATTTTATCTTCCAGGTCACTTATCCATTCTTCTGCCTAAGTTATTCTGCTATTTATTCCTTGTAGACAATTTTTAATTTCATTTATTGTGTTGTTCATCATTGTTTGTTTCCTCTTTAGGTCTTTTAGGTCCTTTTTAAATGTTTCTTGTATTTTCTCCATTCTATTTCCAAGATTTTGTATCATCTTTACTATCATTACTCTGAATTATTTTTTAGGTAGCCTGACTATTTCCTCTTTATTTGTTTGGTCTGGTGGGTTTTTACCTTGTGCCTTCATCTGCTGTGTATTTCTCTGTCTTCTCATTTTGCTTAACTTACTGTGTTTGGGTTCTCCTTTTCAGGCTGCAGTTTCATAGTTCCTGTTGTTTTTGGTGTCGGCCCCCAGTGGGTAAGGTTGGTTCAGTGGGTTTTGTAGGCTTCCTGTTGGAGGGGAACTGGTGCCTGTGTTCTGGTGGATGAGGTTGGTTCTTGTGTGGGCAGGACCACAACTGGTGGTGTGTTTTGGGGTGTCTGTGGCCTTATTATGATTTTAGGCAGAGTCTCTCCTAATGGGTGGGGTTGTGTTCTTATCTTGCTAGTTGTTTGTCATAGGGTGTCCAGCACTGTAGCTTGCTGGTCATTGAGTGGAGCTGTGTCTTAGCATTGAGATGGATATCTTTGGGAGAGTTTTCATCATTTGATATTACATGGGACAGGGAGGTCTCAGGTCGGCCAATGTGTTGAACTGGGCTCTCACACATCAGAGGCTCAGGCCTGACACCAGTCTGGAGCACTAAGACCCCATGAGTCACACGTCTCAGAAGGAAAAGGAGAAAAAAACAATAAATAAATAAATTAAATTAAATTAAATAATTAAAATAAAAATAATTATCATAAATAAAAAAGTAATAAAAATGAAAGAAAGAAGGAAGAGAACAACCAAACCAAAACACAAATCCACCACCTATAACAAGTGCTAAAAACTATACTAAAAAAACAAAAACGGACAGAGAGAACCCTAGGACAAATGGTAAAAGCAAATCTTTTGGGAAGTCTGAGGTCTTTTGCCAGTGTTCAGTAGGTATTCTGTAGGTGTTGTTCCACATTTAGGTGTATTTATGATGTATTTGTGGGGAGGAAGGTGATCTCCATGTCTTACTCCTCCGCCACCTTGAAGGTCCCCTTTTGATATTCTTTAATGTGTTTTGTTTTATTTATTTCTTTAATTGAAGAACCATCAGTTTACAATGTTGTATTAGTTTCTGGTGTACAGCAAAGTAATTGAGTTATACATATATAGATATTCTTTTTCCAACTTTGATGTTTTATAAAAGCAAATTTGATAGGTCTATTTAGTTGCTGAAGCCTAATTTCTAGTTAGGTCATGTGGAAGAAAGAACGATCTTATTCCAAGGAGACTCATAGTATAGAAATAGTACATTTGTGACCACTGTAAAAAGCTTAATGTATATATACTTTAGTAACTCTTAGGGCTTTTTTAAAAGAAAGATTTACCTGAAGACATAGTGAGTTCCTTGCCCTGTAGGTGTTCAGTCAACAGCCTGTCAGAAATTTGAAAGACTATTAATGAGGGGATGTTGTCAAATCTAATATGTGTGAGTGTGTGTATGTGTGTGTTCACTCACATGCACGTGTGTGTTTCAGTGTGTGTATGCTTGTTCACATGGGGTTTGGTAAAGCTTCTTTGTTGAAGAATGTTACTCCTCTCCCTCACCTGTTCCATCAGTTAGAATCACAGCTCTACTATGGATTATGAAGTCCTGTATGTAATCCGTATAGTGTATTAAGACCCAATTTATAGTTTTGTGGAGCATATTTTGGCATATGTGCATATTTATTTGATACTCAATTTATTTGATACTCAGTGAAACAACCTCTGTTTTACAACAACTATGCTCTCTTGAAAGACAAAACACTTTCGAAAAGGTTGGGAGAGTTTCTCATAGAATATTGAAATATGTATTAGTGGGGTAAATAATATGTAACAGAGGGTAATACTGGGTACTACAAATTCGTGTATATTGATTGACTTTTGTACTTAGAATTTTGAGAGACCACATTGTGAAGGTATGACTCAGGCAAATCTTAGAAATTTTTTTTTATCTTCAGATCCACAATTTCCTGTCATTTTTTTTAACAGCCCAAACACTTCTGTTTCTAAAAACCAAACTGTTAGAATTTCCCCTCTCTCTGTATTTCTTGTGATAGAGCCATGTTCATCCTCTTTTTCTCTCTTCCACATATTACCCCATCATTTTTGCATCATCTATGATTATTTTCCAATTGGTCTTTTTGGTTGCCCTTCAGTATCAATAATATTGATAACACTTCTTTGTGATTTGAACACATACCAACTTTTTGTGTTTCTTGCTAATAAAAGTCTATTCATAATTTCATAGTCCCAAGAAAAGACAACTAAATATCAATTTTTTTTTCAGTGGAGGAGAGGTATTGCTAGGTTAAAAAAATTTCCAGTTAATCTCAGTTAGAACAAAACATAGAAAGCTAAAGTGGACAACATGAAACTTATTGTCTAGAAATTGATTCAAAAGGTCAACATTATATAAACTATTCTAAATTTATCTCTGTACTTTGGGCACATGATACTCTCTTAGATCATGTTGATTTTATTCATTGCTAGGATTAATTTTATGGCCCATGTTGTCCTTTATCTACATGATTGAATGTTTTATTATTTTGAAAATAATTTACAAGCTTTTTGAGGAATTATGGCATGGTTAGAATTCTTTATCCATAACACAAGAGTCTGTAAGTTCAAAGTTATCTCTGTGTCTTTGATAGTTAGATGCTATTCTCTTAGGAAAAGCATGTGTAGCTATGAGTATACTCTCTGGGGTACAAGTGCAGCAGCACAGAACCTGTACATTCAAACATTCTGGACAGAAACTGCCAAAACAATAGTAGGATTCCTGATGAGATATTTTTGGTCAATATCTAGGCATTGTGAGTAAAATCCATGCACAGCTACATACAAGGCATTGGTTCACACCTTTCATATTTTCCATGTCTCCTGAGTGTGACTCTTGCTGCCCAATTTGTGTGAATATTCATGAGCAAGAGGAACCAGTGAACTGTTAGGAATGCCACAGTTGCTTATTATAGACTATTGGTTGAGATGGTATTGGAGTGAATACGTGTGTGTTTGTGTGCGCACGCACGTGCAGGTGTGTGTGTGTTGAACTGGGTCATGTTGGAAATATGTTGCAGGTTTGAGAGGAACTGGGCTACTTAAGCAATTCTAAACATTTACTTGTTTAAATAGAGAAATTGAGATTGTGATATCACTTTGCTCGTTTTTTGGGAAACAACTGTGCATCACAAAGTCAATAAAACCTTAAAGCTTCCAAAGATTCTGTAAGCCAGGTGGTCTTTATTTCATATTTTTTATATTATTATTGAGCAAACATTATATTGAGTTTAATTTCCATTTTTAGAGCCAACTAGAACTGTACAATTTCTATCACTAGGTAACTTCATATTAAACAGTTTGAGGAATTATTAGAGACATTTATATATATGTTTACATATATACTTTCCCCTGAGAAAGGGAAGAATTATATAGTCATATCTACATTTATATATTTATGAATTATATGTGAGGGGTGCACACACATGCATACACTGTATATAATTAGTCTGGTTAAAGTGAGAGAGAGAGAGATGGAAAGAGAGAAGAGAGAGTGAAGAGAATGAATTCCAATAAATTAATAAATGAAGGAAAAACTTTGATCTTATAGAGGGACTGTTCTATGCCAGCTGTAGGTCTGAAGAGTATCTACAAGATTTATTTTGAAAAAGACCTCAGTCTATAATTTCAGGGTAAATGGCAGGTTTGAATACGTAGCTGAGGTAACTATACATTTATTTGATTTCCAAAGAATTCGTTGTTACCTACAGTATTAAAGCATACAAAACAGAACTGAGGTGAAACCTATGACTTTCTTTTACAAGTTTGCATTGTATGTATTCATTTGTGTTTGAGCAAAAATCATGCCATGTTATTATGATCTCTGTGTTCTGCTGGAGTTTTGTTATTTGGCACAAATAGGGATGGATTATTTTTGAATTATAGTTTGCTAATCTCTCTGTATACCAGATTCATTGATGGTATAGAAAAAATGTAATGTATCAAAACAACATAATTTATCTCCCAGATCAGAATATGTTAAAATGATACATCTATTAAGAAATGTAATAGGAATTATGTTTTTAAAAAAATTTTATTATTATTTTTTAATTGACCATGTTATATATTAGTTTCAGGTGTGCAACATAGTGATTCAATATTTTCATAGATTATACTCCATTTAAAGTTATTATAAAATATTGGTTGTATTATCTTGTGTTTTTCTCCTCCCTTCCTACCAGACCCTGTGTGGATCTTTCTCTACAGACTTGGTTGTGGAAGAGCTGTCCTGTCAGTCCCCAAGGTGACTTCAGTGAGAGTTGCTCCATGTATTGTTGAGGTTTTGATGTGTTCCTGAGGGGAGGTGAGCCCAGTGTCCGCCTACTCCACCACCTTGGTCTTTCTCCCAGGAATTAGAGCTTTTAAAGAAATTTTGTATAGTAGCCAAGGTCATTCTACAATTTGTTTTTACTGTGATATGGAGAAGGAACAATTGAACTCAGTAATCACTGGGCACATGGTATTGTGGTAGGTACTGGGGATAAGATTATATTTTTCTTTACTTAATTTCTAAATACTGGAATGTTCCAGTGCTCAATCCTGGGATCTTTCCTCTTGTCGTGGAAATTGTATCTATCCTATGTGGATTTACATTTCTTTACATCTATTATTCCCATATTTTATCACCATCTAAGTGTCTCTGTAGAATCCCAAACCTGTGTATACAACTGCCTACTTGAAATATGTATTTGGTAATCTAATAGATGTTTTACAATTAACATGTTTGAAACAAACTTATGGTTACCAAAGGGGAAAGGGGGGAGGGATAAATTAGGAGTTTGGGATTAACGCATACATACTACTATATACAAAATAGCTAACCAATAAGGACCTACTGTATAACACAGGGAACTATACTCAATATTTTGTAATAACCTATAAAGGAAAAGAATCTGAAAAAAAATAGATACCTATATATGTATGTATAAAGGAATCACTTTGCTGTACACCTGAAACTAACCCAACATTGTAAATCAAACTATACTTCAAAAAAATTTTTGTTTCCCTACTTATCAAAAAATGTCTTTTTCCTGAGTAAATGATGTCATAATTTGTCCATGAGATAAGCAAAAATCTGGAATTTGTTCTTGATCTTTTCCTTTTCCTCATGCTCCACTCCCATTCTCTCACTATTCCACTCTTATTCTCTCACTATTCCAACTGACTACCTCCAAAACATCCTACATCTGTATCTATATCTTTTCATCTGCACTTCACTATGTCTATCTAAGCCACCATGATTCTTTGCTACTTAGTTACAATTCCTTTTTTTTTGCCTTATGCATCCCTTCCCCAATTACTCGCCAAAGTAATTTCTAAAATTTATAAGCCATATCATATTACTCCTCAACTTCACATTGTGTAGGAATAAAAGCCAAATTCCTTTCTCTGTTCTGAAAGATTTTACACGATATGGCGCCTGCCTACTTCTCCCATCATGTTATAACTCTCTCCTCATTGTTTCTTGTGCTCCAGCCACATGGGCCCTCTCTCTTTTATTTAAGCATGCTAAGTCCATTACTGCCATAGGAAATTTGAACTCACTGTTGTTTTCCTCGGAGTTCCCATCTCCCACATTGTGCATGGCTGATTCCTTATTATATTCAGACTTGACTTTAAATGTCACCTCCTCAGGGAAGCAATCTTTTGTCACACAATCTAAATGAACCACATCAACTGCACCCTGTAATTCTCTTAAAATCACCCAGTTTTATTTTCACCTTAGTATTCATTGCCGTGGATATTTTCTTATCTGTTTACTTGTTTTCCTCTGTTTCCATCTATTAAGGTATAAAATTCTTGAGGATGAGGATAAGTCAATTTCATTAAAGCCATCTATTTCAGTCCTGTCTTATAATTTTATTCTTTAAGTGAACCAAAATTATTGAAGGGTTTTAAGCAAAGGAATGATATGCTATGATTTGTTTTTCAGAAGGATTATTTTTGTAGAAGTTATTTGAGGGAAGCAGGAATGAAGGGGGAAATAAATAGTTGGGAGGCTTTTGCATTTTTTCTTTGGAAAAGGATCTGAAACAGACCAGAGGCAATGGGATAGGCATAAGAGAAAAATTTGAGGCATACATATTTAGCAATAAAATCAGTAGAACTTAATAACACACTATATGTGAGAAAAAGCTCAAGATAACTGGTAAGTGTACTGTCTTTTATTTTTTATTACTTTTAAAAATTTGATTATTTTATTTATTTATTTTAGGCTGCTTTGGGTCTTTGTTGCTGCTCTTGGGCTCTATCTAGTTGCAGCGAGCAGGGGCTACTCTTTGTTGCTGTGTGCAGGCTTCTCATTGCGGAGGCTTCTCTTGTTGCAGAGCACAGGCTCTAGGCACACGGGCTTCAGTAGTCGTGGCATGCGGGCTCAGTAGTTGTGGCTCGTGGGGTCTAGAGCACAGGCTCAGTAGTTGCAGTGCATGGACTTATTTGCTCCACGGCATGTGGGATCTTCCACAGACCAGGGCTTGAATACGTGTTCCCTGCATTGGCAGGCGGATTCTTAACCACTGCACCACCAGGGAAGCCCCTGGACTGTCTTTTATAATTTGTTGTTAGTGCCAGGGAAAAAAAAAAAGAGCACATTTGCACAGGAGTATGTTAAGATTCATCTTGAACATGTTGATTTAGGTTGCTGTTATAATATTTGGAGCAAATGAAGATACCTGGCAAAGTATACAAAACAGGAAAACAGAATTCCTTATGTTTTAGAAGACATGATATATTTTAATCATAGAATATTTATTTATGAGGATTTGGGTGGCTGGCTGTTTTATGCAGAACCAATGTGTTGATATTATAAATTATGACAATCAGTATCATGAATTGATCAGCTAGTTCAATTTTTGAAATAGTTAGAAAAGCATTACACAAAATTAAAAAGAGCAGCATTTTAAATTGTCCTGGTGAGGATTTAATGCTGCATTTTTGTTCCATGAAATAAGGTTCTAACTGTTAGAGTGGCTATAATGAGGTCTTACTGGTATTTTTGTTCTATTTTATTATTGCCTTCAGGCAGGCTATGAGCTTTATGAATTTTTAGCTCACCAGAGCAGATGTTTAGGGAAGGAAGACTTTTTCTTTTCTTATTCATATTTAGTGCATTGTCCATATTTTAAAATTGATTTAAACTAACAAAACTACACAAACTCCTTAGCATGGTCTAAAAAATTACTCTATACTCAAGTTCAATATTATCTTTCATATCTCACTCTTTTATAGCTCTTTCTCTTGCAGGGTTATTTGAAAATTCCCCAATATAGCATATTTTTCTAACTCTACATATTTGCTTAGGCTGTTTCCTCTAATTGTAAGATCAAATACTATGTCTGCTGTGAGATCTTCCCTAATCCCAACTACTCCCTTTATCCCTAAAGGTTTACGTCCTGTGTGGTTTGTAACAAGAAACATGGCCCTAGTTTCAAGATCAGCAGTATCATGGGTAATTTGCAAACAAAACAAAACAAACAAGAAACTCACATGAAATTCTCTAATATCCTAAGAGACTTTATCTTCTTTCTAAATGTGAAGCATCTTCACTGGAACAAAGCAGCATAGAATATGGACTCTTTAAAGTTAATACATCACTAGGTCTTATCTGTTTTGTCTGAAATATATCTAACTTTCATTTACTTGTTTCCATCATTACACCAAAGCATTTGTTCAAGTTACCATCATCTATTGCATAGATTTCTGTAATAGTCTTTTAGATGGATTCCCTGATTTATCACTTGCTACCTTCAATCTGTTCTCTGGAACAGGGCTTGGCAAACTGAAGCCTAGTGGCCAATGTTACCTGTTTTGTATGTTCTGAGAGTAAGATTAACTCCTGCATTTTTTATGGTTGGAGAAAAATTTCAAAGAAAAAATATTTTGTGACCCATGAAAATTGTCTGACAATTAAATATTGGTGTCCACATTTAAATCTGCCTATTGTTTGCATCCTACCTCTTATCTTTAACCAATAGGAATAACATTATTATCATAACAAGTATCCTTTTGGTGAAATTTAAAAACTCTTGTTTAGATGATGATGGACAGGTGGTTGAGATCACACAGTTTGCTTTCTGTGAATTTTTAAGAGAAGCCACAGGGTAGGTTGTGGGACTGAAGCTGAATCTGGCCTCTGTACCCTGACACTGAATTAATTCTCTGAGACAGAGTTTTGGGTGAAGTAGAAATGAATAGCCTTATTGTTTTGCGAGGCAAAGGGGGCCTCAAAGGGCTACTGCCCTCAAAACTGTGTGTCCCAACCTGGAGGGGGTAGTTGAGGAGTTTTATAGTTTATATAGTTCAAAGAGTGCGTGATCATCTTGTGGAGATTCTTCTGGTTGGTTGGTGGTGAGGTAAGTGGGGTCAACATCATCAATCTGCTGGTTTCAACAGGTCTGGTGTCCATGTGCTTGTGGGCAGCATACTGATAACTTCTCCCACCTGGTGGGGGTTTCAGTGTCTGCTAAACAGCTCAAAGATATTGTTATGTGTATCCCTTGAGGAGGAACCAGGACCCTGCCCCAAGTCTACACTATTGTTTCTTTTGACTGTTCCTGCCTTATCTCCACATCCCCTCCCTTCCTTAATTAGCAACTGTTTGAACCTGTTCCTTGGAACGCAAGGGAGGTCATGGAGGCTGAATGAAGCCTATTTCCTGTAATTAAGAAATGGGGGACACAGGCTTTTGTGCCCAGGAGCCCCATAGGGTCCTGCTCAGTATCAGGGCTAGGTGTGGAGGTAATGGTGGCATTGTCAGATATCAAGTAAACTAGGACTCAACCCCTTGGTAGTGGAGCAAGAGTTAAGAAAATATGACAGCTGACATTGTCCCTGTCAGCAGCAATGTATTAGTTATTCTGCTCTAGGCTTTAATGTGAGATAAAGTGCCAGGAACATCGTAGGCAGTCACAAGTAGTGTCTTCTTTTATTATGACTGTAAATATAAAAGTACCTGAAACTGGCATTGACTTTTTCCCCCTGAAATTGGGAGTGAACTGGGAGAGATGGATTCAACTATAAACAAATAAAAATTGTTTTTTTTCTTCATTTAAGTAAACTGATTTCATTCTGTTTCCAAGAAGTCAGGCTTTTTGGAAAGGCTGTATGATTTAATGCATTTGATTTTGAACTAAGTTTCAAAAAATTAATTTTTATTTCCAACTCCATCTCTATTCAGCTGATTTGGCCCCTGCTGGCAAGCATTTGTTAAATAAGCCATTTTTCTTCAGAAAATAAACATGACTTGGTTTCAACCTATTAGCAAAAAAAAGTTTGTTTACATTGCAGTCTTGGGGGGTTTTATCTGAAATTGTATTCTTACTACAAATATTTTCAATCATGCTAGCTTATTTTGATAGAGATTTTTTCAAAGGAACTGTGTTTATGAATAACTCAAATAAACAATTTCTCTTAGACAAGATCTCATCTGGCTATTTGGACCAGCATCTGAAAAATATTCTTGCACAAGTCACACACACACACACACACACAATCAACCAAACACACATTTATGTGTGTATCTTTAATTCAATGCCTTTTCTCTGACATGTAGCATCATCATCATAATTAGTCAGCATTTATTGATTACTTGTGCTTCTCAGGGCATGAATTTAAAATATGGAGAATAAGTGTATAGTTTCAGAAAATGACTTTTTCCTCATAGTACCACTTAGGTTGTTTTGAGTAAGATACTTGTTCTTAATTTTTCTCTCTTTAAAATTGCAATAAAATGTTAGTTTCTTCATGCTTATGTGAAATTATAATGAACATTAATAAAAATCCATATTAAATGGGAAATTGACACAGAGTCCTAGAGAGAGTAATTATTCTTTTCATGGACTATTATAGTTCTAATTTCCATGATATAGCTTTAAATAAAATTTGTAAAAAAAAAGAATATATTAAGACATTTTTATTGTCATTTGGGGCCACTATGAATTACTCTGGTTACTGAAATGCACAAAGGTACATTGATCATCTGGTTCCTTCCATTTACATATGATAATGAGAAAGATAAAATCTGATAGAACATTATCCGTGGTAGGGCATAAAGGTTGGAGAAATGATCCTATTGTTACACCATTTTCTGAGGAGGATATAGCTGTAAGAGGGCACATTACATATTAGTCATATTATTTTCTTAATGAAGTATGGAATATTTCACATATAGATGATTTTATTGTCAGTATGTGATATTTAGCTGTTTTACAAACGTTATTAGACTTACTTGGTGATATACACCTCTATCGAAAATCTGTCACATTTTAACAGAAAAAAAGTGATTATCTACAAAAAAAATAGCCTTACAAATCAAGGCAATGAGATATCATCTCATACCCGTCAGAACGGCTATCATCAAAAAGTCTATAAATAACAAATATTGGCAAGGATGTGGAGAAAACAGACCCCTTGTACACTGTTGGTGTGAATGTAAATTGGTACAGCCACTATAGAAAACAAAATGGAGGTTCCTCAAAAAACTGAAAAGAGAACTACCATATGATCCAGCAATTCCACTCATGTGTATATATCTGGAAAAAATGAAAACACTAATTCAAAAAGACACATGCACCCTAGTGTACATACAGTGCTATTTACAATAGCCAAGACATGGAAGCAACCTAAGTGCTCATCAACAGATGAATGGATAAAGAACATGTGGATATATATATATATATATATATATATATATATATATATATACACACACACACACACACAGATACACACACAATTGAATACTACTCAGTCATAAAAAAGAACAAATTGCCATTTGCAGCAATGTGGATGTACCTAGAGGATATTATACTTAGTGAAGTAAGTCAGACAGAGAAAGATAAATACTGTGTGATATCACATTTCTGTGGACTCTAAAAGAAAAAAAATGTATATAGCAAAACAGAAACAGACTCACAGATATAGAGAACAAACTAGTGGTTACCAGTGGGGAGAGTGCCGGGTGCTGTGACATGGACTGAGCCGAAGCCAGAGCATTTGCTGGAATAAGACTGGGATGCATGCTGAGGTGATCTGTGGGAAATCAGTCAGCCACTGGAGCAGACCTCTCTCTGCCCTGCCTGCAGGCAAGCCCGTGTGTGGAAAGGCTTCCCACTGTCCTCCTGGTAGTCCCAGTGGTCCTCCAACCAGCCAATGGGGCAAGGATGTGAAGCAGCTGAAACTCATTCTTTGATGAGAGTGTAAATTGCTACCATCACTTTGGAAAATTGTTTAGCATTATCTACCAAAATTAAGCAAGTGCATATCCTGTGACCATATAATTTAACAACTGCGTTAAAATGCATATAGACCATAGGGCAGACAGCAGAAGCAAGAAAAACTACAATCTTGCAGCCTGTGGAATGAAAACCACATTCACAGAAAGATAGACAAGATGAAAAGGCAGAGGGCTATGTACCAGATGAAGGAACAAAATAAAACCCCAGAAAAATAACTAAATGAAACGGAGATAGGCAACCTTCCAGAAAAAGAATTCAGAATAATGATAGAGAAGATGATCCAGGACCTCGGAAAAAGAATGGAGGCAAAGATTGAGAAGATGAAAAAAATGTTTAACAAAGATCTAGAAGAATTAAAGAACAAACAAACAGAGATGAACAATACAATAACTGAAATGAAAAATACACTAGAAGGAATGAATAGCAGAATAACTGACAGAGAAGAACGGATAAGTGACCTGGAAGACAGAATGGTGGAATTCACTGCTGTGGAACAGAATAAAGAAAAAAGAATGAAAAGAAATGAAGACAGCCTAAGAGACCTCTGGGGCAACATTAAACACCACAACATTCATGTTATAGGGGTCCCAGAAGGAGAAGAGAGAGAGAAACGACCCAAGAAAATATTTCAAGAGAGTATGGTCGAAAACTTTGCCATCATGGGAAAAGAAATAGCCACCAAACTCCAGGAAGCACAGGGAGTCCCATACAGGATAAACCCAAGGAGAAACACTCCGAGACACACAGTAATCAAACTGGCAAAAATTAAAGACAAAGAAAAATTATTGAAAGCAGCAAGGGAAAAATGACAAATAACATACAAGGGAACTCCCATAAGGTTAACAGCTGATTTCTCAGCAGAAACTCTACAAGCCAGAAGGGAGTGGCATAATATACTTAAAGTGATGAAAGGGAAGAACCAAGATTACTCTACCTGGCAAGAATCTCATTCACATTCGATGGAGAAACCAAAAGCTTTACAGACAAGCAAAAGCTAAGAGAATTCAGCACCACCAAACCAGCTCTACAACAAATGCTAAAGGAACTTCTCTAAGTGGGAAACACAAGAGAAGAAAAGGACCTACAAAAACAAACCCAAAACGATTAAGAAAATGGTAATAGGACATACATATCGATAATTACCTTAAACGTGAATGGATTACATGCTCCAATCAAAAGGCACAGGCTTGCTGAATGGATACAAAAACAAGGCCCATATATATGCTGTATACAAGAGACCCACTTCAGACATAAGGACACATACAGACTAAAGGGAGGGGATGGAAAAAGATATTCCATGCAAATGGAAATCAAAAGAAAGCTGGAGTAGCAATACTCATATCAGATAAAATAGACTTTAAAATAAAGAATGTTACAAGAGACAAGGAAGGACACTACATAATGATCAAGGGATCAATCCAAGAAGAAGATATAACAATTATAAATATATATGCACCCAACATAGGAGCATCTCAATACATAAGGCAACTGCTAACAGCTCTAAAAGAGGAAATCGACAGCAACACAGTACTAGTGGGGGACTTTATCACCTCACTTACACCAATGGACAGATCATCCAAAATGAAAATAAATAAGGAAACAGAAGCTTTAAATGACACAATAGACCAGATAGATTTAACTGATATTTATAGGACATTCCATCCAAAAACAGCAGATTACACTTTCTTCTCAAATGTGCATGGAAGATTCTCCAGGATAGATCACATCTTGGGTCACAAATCAAGCCTCAGTAAATTTAAGCAAATTGAAATCATATCAAGCATCTTTTCTGATCACAACGCTATGAGATTAGAAATGAATTACAGGGAAAAAAACGTAAAAAACACAAACACATGGAGGCTAAACAATATGTTACTAAATAACCAAGAGATCACTGAAGAAATCAAAGAGGAAATCAAAAAATACCTAGAGACAAATGACAATGAAAACACGACGATCCAAAACCTATGGGATGCAGCAAAAACAGTTCTAAGAGGGAAGTTTACAGCTATAGAAGCCTACCTCAAGAGACAAGAAAAATCTCAAATAAACAATCTAACCTTACACCTAAAGAAACTAGAGAAGGAAGAACAAACAAAACCCAAATTTAGCAGAAGGAAAGAAATCATAAAGATCAGAGCAGAAATAAATGAAATAGAAACAAAGAAAACAATAGCAAAGATCAATAAAACTAAAAGCTGGTTCTTTGGGAAGATAAATAAATTTGGTAAACCATTAGCCAGACTCATCAAGAAAAAGAGGGAGAGGACTCAAATCAATGAAATTAGAAATGAAAAAGGAGAAGTTACAACAGACACCGCAGAAATACAAAGCATCTTAAGAGACTACTACAAGCAAATCTATGCCAATAAAATGGACAACCTAGAAGAAATGGACAA
Source organism: Balaenoptera acutorostrata (assembly GCF_949987535.1). Lineage (NCBI taxonomy): Eukaryota > Metazoa > Chordata > Mammalia > Artiodactyla > Balaenopteridae > Balaenoptera > Balaenoptera acutorostrata. The sequence goes on from NC_080072.1 coordinate 75,432,649, forward strand.
ATTCTTAGAAAGATATAACCTTCCAAGACTGAAGCAGGCAGAAATAGAAAATATGAACACACCAATCACAAGTAATGAAATTGAAACTGTGATTAAAAAGCTTCCAACAAACAAAAGTCCAGGACCAGATGGCTTCACAGGTGAATTCTATCAAACATTTAGAGAAGAGCTAACACCCATCCTTCTCAAACTCTTCTAAAAAATTGCAGAGGGAGGAACACTCCCAAACTGTTTCCATGAGGTCACCATGACCCTGATACCAAAACCAGACAAAGATACTACAAAAAAAGAAAATTATAGACCAATATCACTGATGAATATAGATGCAAAAATCCTCAACAAAATACTAGCAAACAGAATCCAAGAACACATTAAAAGGATCATACACCATGATCAAGTGGGATTTATCCCAGGGATGCAGGGATTCTTCAATATATGCAAATCAATCAATGTGATACACCATATTAACAAAATGAACAAGAAAAACCATATGATCTTCTCAGTAGATGCAGAAAAAGCTTTTGACAAAACTCAACACCTATTTATGATAAAAAGTCTCCAGAAAGTGGGGATAGAGGGAAGCTACCTCAATATAATAAAGGCCATATATGACAAACCCACAGCAAACATCATTCTCAATGGAGAAAAATTGAAAGCATTTCCTCTAAGATCAGGAAAAAGACAAGGATGTCCACTCTCACCACTATTATTCAACATAGCTTTGGAAATCCTAGCCACGACAATCAGAGAATAAAATCAAATAAAAGGAATACAAATTGGAAAAGAAGAAGTAAAACTGTCACTGTTTGCAGATGACATGATACTATACATAGAGAATCCTAAAGATGCCACCAGAAAACTACTAGAGCTAATCAATGAATTTGGTAAAGTTGCAGGATACAAAATTAATGCACAGAAATCTCTTGTATTCCTGTACACTAATGATGAAAAATCTGAAAGAGAACTTAAGGAGACATTCCCATTTACCACTGCAGCAAAAAGAATAAAATACCTAGGAATAAACCTACCTAGGGAGACAAAAGACCTGTATGCAGAAAACTATAAGACACTGATGAAAGAAATGATACCAACAGATGGAGAGATATACCATGTTCTTTGATTGGAAGAATCAATATTGTGAAAATGACTATACTACCCAAAGCAACCTACAGATTCAATGCAATCCCTATCAAATTACCAATGGCATTTTTTACAGAACTAGAACCAAAAATCTTAAAATTTGTATGGAGACACAAAAGACCCCGAATAGCCAAAGCAGTCTTGAGGGAAAAAAATGGAGTGGGAGGAATCAGACTCCCTGACTTCAGACTATACTACAAAGCTACAGTAATGAAGACAATATGGTACTGGCACAAAAACAGAAATATAGATCAATGGAAAAAGATAGAAAGCCCAGAGATAAACCCACGCACCTATGTCAACTAATGTATGACAAAGGAGGCAAGGATATACAATGGAGAAACGACAGTCTCCTCAATAAGTGGTTCTGGGAAAACTGGATAGATACATGTAAAAGAATGGAATTAGAACACACCATAACACCATATAGAAAAATAAACTCCAAATGGATTAGAGACCTAAGTGCAAGACAGGGCACTATTAAACTCTTAGAGGAAAATATAGGAAGAACCTTCTTTGACACAAATCACAGCAAGATCTTTTTTGATCCACCTCCTAGAGTAATGGAAATAAAAACAAAAATAAACAAATGGGACCTAATGAAACTTCAAAGCTTTTCCACAGCAAAGGAAACCATAAACAAGACCAAAAGACAACCCTCAGAATGGGAGAAAATATTTGCAAATGAAGCAACTGACACAGGATTAATCTCCAAGATTTACAAGCAGCCCATGCAGCTCAATAACAAAAAAACAAACAACCCAATCCAAAAATGGGCAGAAGACCTAAATAGACATTTCTCCAAAGAAGATATACAGATGGCCAACAGACACATGAAAGAATGCTCAACATCATTAATCATTAGAGAAATGCAAATCAAAACTACAATGAGGTATCACCTCACACCAGTTAGAATGGGCATCATCTGAAAATCTACAAACAACAAATGCTGCAGAGGGTGTAGAGTAAAGGGAACCCTCTTGCATTTTTGGTGGTAATGTAAATTCATACAGCCAGTATGGAGAACAGTATGGAGGTTCCTTAAAAAACTACAAATAGAATTACCATATGATCCAGCAATCCCACTACTGGGCATATACCCTGGGAAGAACATAATTCTAAAAGAGACATGTACCACAATGTTCATTGCAGCACTATTTACAATAGCCAGATCATGGAAGCAACCTAAATGCCCATCAACAGATGAATGGATAAAGAAGATGTGATACATATATACAATGGAATATTACTCAGGCATAAAAAGGAACGAAACTGAGTCATTTGTTGAGACGTGGATGGATCTAGAGACTGCCATGCAGAGTGAAGTAAGTCAGAAAGAGAAAAATAAATATCATATATTAACGCATGTATGTGGAACCTAGAAAAATGGTACAGATGAACCGGTTTGCAGGGCAGAAGTTGAGACACAGATGGAGAGAATAAACCTATGGACACCAAGGGGGGAAAGTTGTGGGAGGGTGGTGGTGGTGGTGTGATGAATTGGCAATTGGGATTGACATGTATACACTGATGAGTATAAAATTGATGACTTAATAAGAACCTGCTGTATAAAAAATAAAATAAAATTCAAAAATTAAAAATAATTTTTTCCTCTAAGCACTTCCCTAGGTGTATGTTACGAATTATGATATGTTGCATGTTCCAGATCTACAGATATATATTTCCAATTTTCTTTATTTGTTCTACAACCAGTTAAATATTTAGTATTGTGCTTTTTAATATCCAAATATTTGAAGTTTTCTGGATATCTTTGTTTTAAAATAAATTTATTTATTTATTTATTTATTTATTTATTTTTGTCTGTGTTGGGTCTTCATTGCTGCATGTGGGCTTTTGATAGTTGTGGCGGGCTGGGGTTACCCTTCATTGCAGTGTGCAGGATTCTCATTGTGGTGCCTTCTGTTGTTGTGGAGCACGGGCTCTAGGCACGCGTACTTCAGTAGGTGCAGCACGCGGGCTCAGTAGTTGTGGCTCGCGTGCTCTAGAGCCCAGGCTCAGTAGTTGTGGTGCACGTGCTTAGTTGCTCCATGGCATGTGGGATCTTCCTGAACCAGGGCTCAAACCAATTTCCCCTGCATTAGCAGGTGGATTCTTAACCACTGCACCACCAGGGAAGCCCATGGATATCTTATTATTATTTCTAATTGAATTCTTTAAGGTCAGAACATAACTTCTATATATTTTTAATACTTTAAAATATATTGGTACTAGTTTTATGGGTCAGAATATAATCTTTGGGAATGTGCCATGTTTGCTCAAGAAAAATGCATATTCTGGAGTTGTTTTAGTGTTCTATAAATGCCAATTACATCAGTTTGGTTGGTAATGTATGAATCTTCTACATAATCTTGATTGTCCTTTCTACTTGCTATGAATTACTGATCAAGAAGAGCTACAGTCATAAGCCCTGTGGGTTTGGCAATTTATCTCATTAACTCATATTTGTTTCATGTATTTTGAAGCTGTTGTTTTTGCAGATGGAGTTAAGATTATGTTTTCATGATGAATTGACTCTTTTATCATTGTATGTTCCCTTTATTTTTTAATCACTGAAAATCTCCTTGCCTGAAGTTTACCTTTTTTTGATGTTAATATATGCTCATGAGCTTTCTAAAGATGGTGTAGCATCTTTTTTTCTTTGTTTTACTTTCTACATCTCTATATTTAAAGTGCAATATTTTAGATAGCACATGCTTTGGTCTTTTTCTGTAAATTTTTATTGGAGTAGAGTTGATTTAAAATGTTGTGTTAGTTTCTGCCATATGGCAAAGTGAATCAGTTATACATATACATATATGAAATCTTTTTTAGCTTCTTTTCCCATATAGGTCATTACAGAGTATTGAGTAGAGATCCTTTTGCTATACAGTAGGTCCTTATTAGTTACCTATTTTATCTATAGTAGTGTGTATATGTCAATTCCAATCTCCCAAATTAACCCTTCTCCCCACTAACACCCCCAGTAACCATAAGTTTGTTTTTTACATCTGTGACTCTATTTCTGTTTTGTAAGTAGGTTCATATGTACCATTTTTTAGATTCCACATATAAGTGATATCATGATATTTGTCTTTCTCTGTCTGACTTACTTCACTCAGTATGGCAACTTCTAGGTGCATCCATGTTGCTGCAAATGGCATTATTTCGTTCTTTTTTATTGCTAAGTAATATTCCATTGTACACGTGACACATCTTCTTTATCCATTCCTCTGTCAATAGACATTTAGGTTGCTTCCATGTCCTGGATATTGTAAATTGTGCTGCAACTAATATTGGGGTGCAAGTATCTTTTCGAATTATGGTTTACTCTGGATATATGCCCAGGAGTGGGGTTGCTGGATTATATGGTAGCTCTATTTTTAGTTTTTAAAGGAACCTCCATACTGCTGTTCTCCATAGTGTCTGTACCAATTTACATCCCCACCAACAGTGTAGGAGGGTTCCCTTTTCTCCACACCCTCTCCAGCATTTATTGTTTGTAGATTTTTTGATGATGGCCATTGTGACTGGTGTGAGGTGATAATTCGTTTTAGTTTTTTTTTTTTTTTTAAACCACATCCTTTGGCCACAAAAATTTTTTTTTAACCATCTTTATTGGAGTATAATTGCTCTACAATGGTGTGTTATTTTCTGCTTTAAAACAAAGTGAATCAGCCATACATATACATATATCCCCGTATCTCCTCCCTCTTGCCTCTCTGTCCCACCCCTCTAGGTGGACCCCTCTAGGTGGACACAAAGCTGATCTCCCTGTGCTATGCGGCTACTTCCCACTAGCTATCTATTTCACATTTGGTAATATATATAAATCCATGCCACTTTCTCACTTTGTCCCAGCTTACCCTTCCCCCTTCCCATTCCTCATGCACATTTTCTACGTCTGTGTCTTTATTCCTGTCCTCCCCTAAGTTCTTCATAACAATTTTTTTTTTTAGATTCCATATATATGTGTTAGCATACGGTATTTGTTTTTCTCTTTCTGACTTACTTCACTCTGTATGACAGACTCTAGTTCCATCCACCTCACTACAGATAACTCAATTTTGTTTCTTTTTATGGCTGAGTAATATTCCATTGTATATATGTGCCACATCTTCTTTATCTATTCATCTGTCGATGGACACTTCGGTTACTTCCATGTCCTGGCTATTGTAAATAGAGCTGCAATGGTTGCTGGTTTTGATATCATTTGTGTATGGATGGTTTCCTGCTTTTACTGTATGTTTGGCTTTACCAGTGAGCTTTCCTATTTGTGATTTTCTTATTTTTAGTGTGACCTCTTTGTTTTACCCTGGCTAGAGAAGTTCCATTAGCATTTGTTGTAAAGCTCATATAGTGGTATTCTCTTAGCTTTTGCTTGTCTGTTAAGCTTTAGATTTCTCCATTGAATCTGAATGACAGCCTTGCTGGGTGGAATATTCTTGGTTGTACGTTTTCCTGTTTCATCACTTTAAATATATCATGCCACTCCCTTGTGGCCTGCAGAGTTTCTGCTGCAAAATCAACTGATAATCTTACAGTGATTCCCTTGTATGTTATTGGTTGCTTTTCCCTTGTTGCTTTTATTATTTTCTTTGTATTTAATTTTCATCAATTTTCTTAATATGTGTCTTGGTGTGTTTCTCCTTGGGTTTATCTTGTATGGGGCTCTCTGTGCTTCCTGGACTTGTGTGACTATTTCTTTTCCCATGTTAGGGAAGTTTTCTGCTATAATCTCTTCCAATATTTTCTCAGGCCCTTTCTCTTTTTCTATTTCTTCTTGGACCCTTATAATGTGAATGTTGGTGTGTTTAATGTTGTCCCAGAGGTCTCTGAGACTGTCCTCACTTCTTTTCATTCTTTTTTCTTTATTCTGTTCTGTGACAGTGATTTCCACCACTCTGTCTTCCAGCTCACTTATTTGTTCTTCTACCTCAGTTATTCTGCTCTTGATTCCTTCTAGTGTATTTTTCATTTCAGTTTTTGTTTTGTTCATCTATGTTTGCTAAATCTTCTAGCTCCTTGTTAATCATTTCTTGTGTCTTCTTGATCTGTGCCTCCATTCTATTTCTGAGATTTTGGATCATCTTTACTATCATTACTCTGAATTCTTTTACAGGTAGATTGTCTACATCCTCATCATGTAGCTGTTCTCATAGGTTTTTATCTTGTTCTTAGTCAGCAACATATTTCTCTGTTGTCTCATTTTGTCTAACTTTCTGTGTTTGATGTCTCCTTTCTGCAGGCTGCAGGATTATAGTTGCTCTTACTTCTGGTGTCTGCTCCCTGGTGGGTAAGTTTGGTCCTGGGCCTTGTATAAGTTTCCTATTGGGAGGGACTAGTGCTTGCCCTCTGGTGGACAGGGCTGTGTCAGGAGGTGTGTTTTGAGGTGGCTGTGAGCTCAGTACAACTTTAGGCAGCCTGTCTTCTGATGGGTGAGGTTGTGTTTCTGTCCTGTTTGTTGTTTGGGCAGAATATTTCCAGCTCTGGAGCCTGCAAGTTGTTGGGTGGTGCTGGGTCTTAGTGTTGAAATGGGGACCTCTGGGAGAGCTCATTTTAATCAATATTCCCTGGGGCGTCTGCTACCAGTGTCCTTGCCCTGACAGTGAGCTACAGTTGACCTTCGCCTACCCAGGAGAACCTCCAAGACCCCTAGGTAGGTGTACCCAGGTTTCTATGCAGGTACTGCTTTGTGCTGGGCCCCAGTGCACATGAGACCTTGTGTGCACCCTCCAAGAGTGGAGTCTGTTTCCCCTAGCCCTGTGGAGCTCCTGCACTCAAGCTCCACTGGTCTTCAAGGCTAAATGCTCTGGGGGATTCTTCCTTCTGATGCCAGACCCTCAGACTGTCTCGGAGGGCTATTTTTACATGGGAACATCCCTGTGTAGCCTGCATGGGGTTAACATTCTTCGTTGCAAGGGCAGTTTTTAGTATAGATGTCTGCCAACTCTTTCCTCAGTGTATGCTGGCCATTATCTCCTTGATCGGGGGTGTGACTGGTGTTGTGGTGACCAGAGCCTGCACTGGATATTGAGCAGGGCCTCCCCTTTGCTCTATGGGTGTCACTGCTCTGTCAGGGGTGGGATCTGCTCTCTACCTGTTGGAGTAGAGACCCCCAGATCTGTTTCTTAGCTATGTTTCTGATCTGCAGTGCAAGGTAGGTGGGATTGGAGCACTCCTACTGAGAGGGAAAGCACTGAGTAGTCCTCCTCTGCAGCTGTTCACCTGTGGGTGTGCTCTGTTGTGTCACCTTTCACCTGTTGTGTGAGCTCTCTGATTACACTGTTGTTGGCACTGCTTTTGGCCCCAACTTAGCCATGGGTATGCCAGCAATTGGCCCTGCTGTCTCTCAGGCATTAATTTCACCTGGCCACCAGCATAGATCCACTGAAGTCAGGTCCTGAGATTGTAGTAATCATGGATCTGGACCCACTGTTATGAGGGCAGCTCGGACTCTGGCCTACCCCTGCATGTATGTGCCTACAGAGTCTATAGCTGTTAAAGCTACACCCGTCTTGGCTGCGGGAGCAGTCATTGTCCTTTCAGATGTTCAGCAGGCACTGAGTTTACAAAGCCAGTCATGCATGTGTCAGTCGCACTTTGCACAGCTGCGAGGAGAGATTTCAGTTTTTCTTCCATCGTTGCATGGCCCCTGGAGCTCAGCTGTGGTTTCAGCCCCACCTCTGGTCATGGGCCACCCACAGGGCTCTGCTCCCGAGGCTGCCGTGGAGCACACATGTCCGCCCCTGTGAGGAGGAGGCATGGAGGAGGCTGCACTGGGGACACAAGAGAGCCAGCCCCAGTGGGGACAGAGAAAGAGGCAGCTGCCACCAGGGTTATGAGAGCATTTGCCATGGCGGGGATGGATCATGGAGGAAGTAACAGCCACTGCTGGGGTCATGAGAGCCCCCAATGAGGGGGGATGGGATGCAGAATAATAGGCAGCTGCTGCCAGGGTCTCAAAAGTGTCCACCTCAGCTGTGATGGGGTGTAGAGGATGAAGCAGCAGTGCCAGGGTCGCAAGAGCATCCACCCCGATGGGAGCCCTTCCTAGTGCCCAGGGAGGCAGCAGCTAGTACGTGGGGAAAAATGCAATGATGGCCCCGCCCTTTGTGCGTCACTCAACAATGGCGCTTCACTTCTGTGGTGGTCCGGGTTTCCTCCACAAGCATTCCCAGTTGTGGGTTTTCTCACTCCCATCCTTTCAGGCTATCTCTCCACAGCTGACATCAGTCCTCTCTCCTGGTCTGCTCTCCAAACCCCACATTCCAGCACCCAGCCCCCGTCTGCATCCGCAGACACACCTCCCGGGATCAGGTGAGCAGGGCTGTGGTAAGGACCATCTGTGTAGGTCTCACTCTGTCCTGCCTGCCACAGACCGGTTGCTGTGCTCTCTTCTGATAACCCCTGAAGCTCCCCTTCTGTCCCAGCTGATCTCCCCGCCAGTGAGGGTGCTTCCCTGGATGTGGGAACCTCCCCTCTTCTTCAGTTCCCCTCCAGGGTCACAAGTCCTGTCCCACTTCCTTTCTTCTTCCTTTTTCCTCTTCTTTCTCTCATCCTACCTGTTTATGTGGGGATCTTTCTTTTCCTTTTCGGTATCCAAGGTCCTCTGCTAGTGTTCAGCAGGTGCTCTGTGAGAATTGTTCCATTTGTAGATGTATTCTTTTTAAATTAATTAATTAATTAATTAATTTTTGACTGCATTGGGTCTTCATTGTTATGCGTGGGCTTTCTCTAGTTGTGGTGTGCAGGGGCTACTCTTCCTTGCAGTGTGTGGGCTTCTCACTGTGGTGGCTTCTGTTGTTGTGGAGTGCAGGCTCTAGCTGTGAGGGCTTCAGTAGTTATGGCATGTAAGCTCTAGAGCGCAGGCTCAGTAGTTGTGTTGCACAGGCTTAGTTGCTCCACGTAATGTGGGATCTTCCCGGACCAGGGATTGAACCTGTGTCCCCTGCATTGGCAGGCAGATTCTTAACCACTGCGCCACCGGGGGAGTCCCTGTAGATGTATTCTTGATGCATTTTTGGGGAGAGATGAAATCCACATCTTCCCACTCCTCCACCATCTTAATTCCTCTTTTTGGTCTTGATTATTTTATTCAGTCCTCCTATTTATGTCTTAATTTATGTATTAGTTTAGTTACATTTAGTGTAATTATCAATATGGTTTTATTTGTCTGTCATCATTCTAGCTGTTTTCTATTCATGTCACTTTCTGTTTTTTCTTCTGCTTTGCCTGACTTCTTTTCTTTTAACTGAATACTTTTTAATATTCTATTTTCATTCCTCTATTGTACTTCAATCTATAATCTACACTTTTTAGCATTACATTTTTAGTGATTACTCAAAATATTATAACATATAACCCATTTCTTACCACAATCTACTTTGTACCTCTTCACCTAAAATGCAAGAACATTGAACAGTATCCATCTCCCCAACTCCATTTGTTATATAATATTTTTGTAATGTATTTTATTTCTACATACAAATGAACCCTGCAGTGCAATGTTATTAATTTTACTTTAAATGACAAAATTTCTTGTAAAGAAATTAAGAAAAGAAAAATTCTTCTTTTCAAATATCTACATCTATATAAATTTTAGTACTCTATTCTTTTCTGGGGATCGGAGTTTCCATTTGATGTCTCAGACTTTCTTTTAGAAAATCTGCTGGTGAAAAAATTTCTAAGTTTTTATTTTTATTTATTTATATTTTACTTCTTGATTTTTAAGAATTTTTTTGGGAAATTGAATTTAGGGTTCAAACAGACTTTCTTCTCTTCCTCCTTCTTCTAGTTTTCTTTTGACAATTTAAATATCCATTCATTTTATTCTGGCTTCCTTTTTTCCCCCTCAATGAGAAATTACATGTTATTCTTGTCATTGTTCTCCTGATTGTATTGTAATATGCATTTTTCCCTTTTCAGTTGCTTTTATGATTTGTTCCATTTTTTATCTTTGGTTTTAACAGTTTAAGTATGACCTGAATAGATTTAGTTTTCTGCTGGGAGGAGTTATAGATAGTTGAATTTTCACCAAATTTGGGGAAATTTGGCCATTATAACATTAACATATTTTTCCTGTTCCATTCTAGCTCTCCTTTTCTTTTGAACTTCCAACTGCAGGTAAGTAAACTACTTTCTGTTGTCTATAGTTCACTGAAGCTCTATTCCTTTTATGTTTCTATCCTCTCCCTTCCACACCACTCCCCACCAGCCTGGCTACTTTTCTGTTCTTCTGGTAGGATGGTTTCTACTCATCTGCCTTCCTGTTTATTGACCCTCTCTTTTGTCATTTTCACTCCACTATTAAGTCTATTCATTTTAAGTTATTACAGTTTCCACTATAGAGTTTCACCTGTTTTGTTTTATAATTTCCATTACTCTGCTGATATTTTCCTTGTGTTCACCTATTAGGTCTATCTTGTCTTAATCCTTAAATATGTTTAGACAGCTCTTTTAAGGTACTTGTCTTCTGATTCTAACATCTGAATCATCTTGGGTTTTGTTTCTATTGTTGCCATTTAAACAATTATTTGTCATTTTTTCCTGCTTCTTAGAATATTTATTATTTTTGATCATATGCTGGACATTGTAGATGAAAAGATGTAAGTGTGTCTATATTATGTTGTGTTCCTTTAAAAGTTAATAAGTTTTGTTCTGGAAGGCAGTTACAATTATTGGTAAATACTCTTAGTTCCAAAAATATTGGTTTTATTATTCATTAGGCAATATATATTTGTTTTTTTAAAAAATTAAATAATTAATTAATTTATTTTGGCTGCACTGGGTGTTAGTTGTGGCACATGGGATCTTTGTTGTGGCATGTGGGATCTTTGTTGTAGCATGCAGGATCTTTAGTTGCGGCATGTGGGATACTTTAGTTGCGGCATACAGGTTACTTAGTTGTGGCATGCGTACTTCTTAGTTGTGGCATGCATGTGAGATCTAGTTCCCTGACCAGGGATTGAACCTGGGCCCCCTGCATATGGTGCACAGAATCTTACCCATTGGACCACCAGGGAAGTCCCTATATTTCAGTTTTATCATTAGTTCCAAGACATGGCCCTTACCTTAGGGCAGCAGTCTTCAAACATTCTAGCCTTGGGACCTCCTTTATCATTTTAAAATTTATTGAACACTCAAAACACTTTTGTTTATGTGGGTTATCTTTGTCAATATGTATGTTATTAGAAATTAGAAGTGAGAAATTTTGCAGTACTTATTTACAGATCTGTTAAACATACGGTAATAACTGCATTAAATTTTAACATAAAGAATATATTTTTATGAAAATAACTATATTTGTTTATTGAAAAAGTCAGTGAGAAGAGTGGTATTTCTCGAAACTTCTTTAATATATGGCTTAGTAGAAACAACTGGAATATCATATCTGATTTTGCATTCAATTTGTTGTTTTGGTTATAGTATGTAAAAATATCCAACCTCACACAGACATGTAGTTTGAAAGGTGATGAGAATTCTAATAGCATTTTCAGATAATTGTGGATATTTCTCTTTGACAAATGTTTGCTTCTTAGAAGTTAGTTGTAATGTGGAATCTGAAACCATATCCATGACCTTTTGTGTTTTTTGATACATTAAAATCCACTGATGTGTCTTGCAGTTTGAATGACTATTTTCTCCATAGAGGATTTTGTAATATCATGCATTGATAATTGGGAAAATATTGGTTCATAAGTTATGAAGATCTTCTAAATGTTGATACATGTTATTATAAAATATCAGAAGCTCACAGTCACCAATATTATCAGAAGAGTCATTAAATCACTACATATTTGGAAATTGTCATGGTCATGAAGGCAGACACAAGTTTTCCAAAATTATAACTTTTACTTGAAAGCTGAAATTTTCTCATTAGCCATCTATATTGTTTGTTGTTTTCTTGAAGAGACAGGCTAATCTTATTAAGTTTTGAGAAAATGTCTGCAAAATATCCAAATCTAAATGACCATGTTTCTTGGTTAATTATTCTTTCAAGTAAAACTGATGTTCCATGAAAAAAAATTAGGTCAACTTGCAATGCAAATTATTTGAATGAATGCTTTTTCTTAGAACAACTCTTGTTTTTCTGGTATGCAACAAAAGCACTTTACATACAAAGACTATTAATAAAATGCAGCATCAAAATTTAATAAAATTTAAAATTTATACTGTTTCATCAATGACATACTTACATAGAACTAAAAAATACATATACAATAGTAGCAGTAATAATAATAATAATAATAATAATAATAATAATAATTTTATACTATGACTGTGTGGCAGTGAAGAATAAAATGAATGCTATTAGTAAACTTTGGTGCTGTGGTTGATGTTAAGTTGTGAGAACTTTTACCCATCTTTTATTCTCCTCCATCAGTGCAAATGTCAACACAGAGAAAAAGACAATAACGTCTTAGTATTTTCATGAAAATGGTTTTGACTTTGTGGACTCCCTGTGAGTGTATTGTGATCCATAATAGTCTGTGAACCACACTTTGAAAACAATGATCCTTAGTCCTAAGGTAAGGCCTTTCTTGAGGCAACTCAATGCCTGGGGTACTCAGAGAGCTCTTTTCACTTTGGTTAGAATTCTAACACATCCACATGCTGTGGGCCTTCTAGAATTTCTATTCAGTTGCCACATTTGCAGTAGTCTCTCTCTACTAGGGCTTATAGAGTCTTGTTACATTTATGTACAGTTCAGTTTTGCTCTTGATCAACTGGTGAAGCCTCACATGAAATTCTGCCATTCCTTCAAGCTCAGTCCTCTTTAGAGCCCTGTGACACAAATTACAATAATTTCAACAGTCTAACACTTATCTTGCTTGGCCTCTTCAGCTTAGTGAAGGTGCAGTGCTTTGCAGAGCAGTCCTACAAGTGGCAGCAAGCAAAAGGATCCCAGTGATGGTGTTTGTGGCTGTGGCAGGGACACACATGTACATTTTCCTTCTTTCAAATATCAGTCTTGAGCTGCCTACTGTCCAATGTCTGAAAACTGTTGCCTTATATATTTTGTCCTGTTTTAGAGCTGTTTGAAGCATGAGGTAAGTGCAGTGCCCATTACTCTCTTATGGTGGAATTGGAAGTTTAGAAGATAGTTTTGAACAACTCATTAACGTGGGGAAGGTGTGTGTTAAGGAAATTATGTAACATTTTTGCTGACATATGTACAGGTAAAGACACACAAAAAAAATTGTGAAGGAAATTGCAGGTATGTTTGCTGAACAGACACATTTCAAAGGTGTGTTTCCCACATCAATTACCATTTTTTGGCAACATATACCATAATAATTGGTACTAATGCAAAAACAATAAAAAACATAATTTTCTTTGAATCTTGGTGTTTTAATCCAGTAAGAAAAAATACATCTATCTTGCTAATATATAAAAGAGCAAAGCCAAAGATAAGTTCCATGCATTTTGAAAGGTAGGTAGTTAGCAGTAGATTCTATTATTAAATCTAGTATTAGGCAATAGACTGGTAATAAAAATACTAAATCTAAGTGTAAGATTATATGTATGCAGGATATGAGTAAGGAATATTTTAATGGTGTTTAGAGTATTGTTCTATCAGGCTTCAAGTGTTGAGCTGAAGATTACTTAATGTACATATGAAAACCTAATATACCCTTTAGATAACCTCGATTCTGGAGAATAAATATAATAAGAATATTGTCTTTTGGAATTGAAGATTCAGGGCAAGTTTAAAAAGAAGAGAGAATGATTGTACGTGGGGAGTTTATTCATTAACAAAATTAACTGAGTATCCACCATGTTCTTAGGGGCTGTGGAGGCAGAGACACTTCAGAGAGGATTGTATTCCTTCTCCAGGAGTCTGCTAAATAAGGTGCATAAGCAAATAGATAATCACAAGAGAGAATTAGATACGCTTTTTCAGACGTTTGTATAAGGTATTTTGAGAGTAGAGACAAGATTATAACTTTCTCTAAGGAATTTAGAAAAATCTCCAGAGAATCAATGACCGTGGAAGTGCACATTGAAAACTGAGTAGATTTAGAAACTTAGAGGGTAAGAAAAGATATCTCAGTACTAAGGATGACAGGAACAAACGTATAAAACCAAGAGGAAATATTGTTCGGGGAACTGTAAACGGAGCACTGTGGTTACAAAACTGGAGCAAATTACAGGGGATGACACTGAAAAGTTTGAATCAAATTGAAAGGGTTTTGCAGGTCATGCTGCTACCAAACTTGGGTCTGCTTGCCAATACACAATAAAACCAATCTACTGACACCAGGTGGTGGTGAAGGAAAGTGCAGCATTTATTGCAGGGCACCAAGCAAGGAGTCCAGGCAGCTAGTGCTCAAAAGGCCCAAACTTCCTGAAGGCTTTCAGGGAAAGGTTTTTAAAGACAGAGTAAGTGAAGAGGGTTGTGGGGGTGTGTGATCAGCTCATGGGCATTCTTCTGATTCATTGGTGGTGAGCTAATCAGGAGTCAACATCATTTACCTTCTGGTTCTAACCAGTCTGGGGTGTACATGCTTGTGGGCAGCATACAGTTAACTTCTTCTACCTGGTGGGGGTCTTAGTATCTGGAAAACAGCTCAAAGGATATGGCTCAGAATATTATCTATAGCCTTTGAGGAGGAACTAAAGGTCCTTGATTTTGTTTAACGGCTAGACCATTATTATTTTGTCTTGTGTGACTGTTTTCCTTTCTTTCTGCATTTTCTCACTTCTCAGATTAAGTGTACTCTTTGGACCTCGGGGAAGGCCTAGGAGGCTAAAGTTTTTCTACGCATCTGAAGGCAGATGGAGAACATGATGGGGAGTCAGTTCTGGGAAGACTCCATAGGGTCCTGCTTGGTTACAATGCTAAGGAGTTTAAACTTAGAGGGGGAGCCAAATGTCAAAAAGGGTCTGATGTGATCAGATTCCTTTAGGCCTTGCTTTGCAAGTAATACCTATTTATCGAATTATTCAGCAAATATTAGACATTAATTGAGTGCTAGATACTATGTTAGAAACAGGGCATTGAACAGTGATTAATCCAGTCATTGTCCTTCCCCTTCTGGAGTTTATTGTCTGTGGAAGAGACAGACAATCAAAGAATCATAATATGTTATTGGATAATTGCTAAGATAAAGGAAGGGCTATCTAATTTTTTAGGGATACGTAAGAAAATCTGATGATGGTGAGAAGAGTATGTAGGTTAGGGAAAGTGATATGTAGGTTGAGACAGAAAGGGGCAGTTAGCCCAGAAAATTGTGGGATGGGGTTATTAAGCAAAATGGCCAAATAGGTGACAGCCTAGGAGCCAGAAAGAGTTTGGGTCAAGTAACTGAAAAGTGCTCCAAAGGCTGGAACATCTGTGAGCTATTTGTGAAGGAATGAGGTATAATATTCAAAGATATTTTATGTTAACAATATCAGAAAGCTATAGGAGGTTAAGCATGAGAAGAATCTAATTATATTAACATTTAAAAAGGTCACTTGAGTGGGAAGAACTGTTAGGAAGTTGTTCAAAAGTCCACCAAAAGATGGTGATGGCCGAGCTGGGGCAGTAATGGAGGCAGAGAGAAGTAGATAGACTGAAGAGATATTTTTGTATTAGAATAAAGGACTGTCATAAATTGAATGGGGTTTAGGGTTGCAGAGTTTAGAGAGAGGGAGAGGTGTAGTCAAGGATGAATTTTACACTTGTACCCTTCCTAGCGTCAGTCACTAAGTGGGTAGAGGGTTTGAGTGGCATAGGATAAGAAGAAAGGGGAAAAATTAATTCAGTTTTTAGCACGTGAAGATTGCCCTTCTTAGAGAATATTAGACAGAAATAGATAGTTTAGATATATTAGGTAGAGATTGATAAAGATTAGATAAATAGAGATAACACTCAGTAAGCAGTTGTCTAAACTTCTGGTGATGATTTGGGCTGGAGACACACATACATATACTTATCTTTACCCACACCGTATAACACGTCCTGGTCCATGTTGGTATTATTTGCACCTCTCTAGCTTTCAATCTGCTCTAGATCCTCTCTTTTTCATGGCTCAATTTAACTTTTTCCCTAAGTTTCCGTCAATTGAATGATAGTATGGAAATAGTACAGAGAGATTGCAGTTTGGGCAAGACATTTAACTCAGTTTTCTTATCTGGAAAATGGAGTGAACCCTTTCAGAACATTTGTTGTGAATGAAAATAGGGTGCATATAAAGTGCTATGCGTAAAACGTGTGTTGTATTTTGTAGGCACTTGGCAAATATCTAAGTGCATTTGCTACAACTACCACCCTTAAAACTCTTTTTCTTGGAATTCCGTCCTGTTCCTATAAGTTGCTTCTATGAGAAACCCTGATAAAAGTGTATATAGATATTCTGGGCTATCTTCCCTCCCTCCTCAGGGAAGAGCCAGGCATCAAGAAAAAACATGCTGTTACAGGTTTAGAATGATCATCAAACCTAATGTCTTTACAAAATCATCCACTAACATTTTTATATTATTAACTCACTTTCCATTAATGCAGAAAGACCTGAATAGAATAAATAGACCATATGCATGTACAATCACTGTGTTTTTTCACATTTAGTATAATGTGTTCCAGTGTCAATAGTAATCAGACTTCTCAGTTGAAAAGTGGAAAATCTATTAGAGTGACCTCATAACTCAGGTTTGGTGGCATTTACTATCTTTGACATGAAGAGATTAATAGAGAACTTATTCTATTTCATCAATGTAGATGCTTATCTGAAAAACCATCCTGTTTTATAATTTTGTGTCAATTGATACTAAATAAGATCTATATCCCCCTTGTGAATTAAAATTAGTATCTTTGGTCCCATCTAATTTAAATTTAACATTTTTATTTTTTTGCATGAATTCTACTTTTGTAGGATTCTTAAATGCACTCCTTAAAAGGACATTTTTCAAAGAGTCCAGGTGGTACCAATAATTATTTATTATCTTTAGCTTTCACCATTATCTGTCATCCAATCTGTGATATTATAAATCTTGTTCAATGCACAGAGTTGCTATAACAATTCAATGAAAAAATGCTTGTGTAATAAGAAGTTCAGAGGAATCCAGAACATTATAGAGGTAGAACTACTTTCCAAGCTTTAATTAAAAGTCTGATGACTGTTCTGACTTCATATTAGAGTTTTATGAGTAGATGCATATGACTCTAATCTTTTTTGTTCATCTCTAATTCACTGAATAATGCCCAAGTATATTTCCATAGAACTTGTCATAGCATGAATTGAAGTTTTCCTTTTCACCACTGTGAAACTGGAAGAAGTCATCCACAGAGGTGCTTTTGCCAAGTTAATAACTGACTAAGATCCTTCAGCAAATTTTCACTTGGAGGAAATTAGGGAGTTCTTTCTGCTGGTGAGGGGTGTCTCACTAGAATGTGATCGTCAAAGCCAAGAAATTCCTGTTTTATTATTTTTTACTCCAGCACCAAACACATAGTAAATAATACATACAAAGTTATTTCTAGTCCCTGGAATCCTCTTTAAACTCTTGTGTGCCTGTTAAAATCTACTTACTCGCCAAGCTTTTCCTTTCAAACAGAATTAATCATTCTGTTGGAGTGTTCCCTTACCACTTTGTGCTTATCTGTGATATAATACTTATTGAATTGTCTTATGATTTGTTTTCATTTATTTCTATTTTTAGTGATAACTGAGGACAAAGCCATATATTTTCCCACGTATCTTTGTCTTCAGTATCTAACAGAGTAGATCGCATATATTATGTACTCAAAAATATCTTTTGAATTAATTAATAATTAATATTTATGAGTGCAGTGTGTGTATATACGTTTGTGTACACCAGCCATAAGCACGCCCTATTGTTAGCGCATAGTATTTCAGTGGTCAACTAAAACTGTTAGTTTTCTTCCTTCTTTTTCTCTCTTCTTCCTTTTCTATTATAGATTGCTATTAAGTTTCTTCCCCTAATATGCAAAGGCAATTAAATTTTAAAAGACAAAAACAGGACTGTATGTTGGGTCTTGTTACTCAGTGTTTCAGCCCATTAAATATGAAAAAAACCCAAAATACCTCATCTAAAATTACTTCTGGAAATTTGATTTAAAAATCTTCTGTATATTTATCGAAATTGTTCAGAAGCTGCTGAATGATATAAAACAAAAATCTGAGCCAATGGAGAACTCCTTCCAGTCTTAAGCCAATTTATTGATCAACTCATTGATAATATAGTTGCCTAACTGTGAATCTGCTTAATTGTACTATTATCCAGCTCAATTTCTGTATACTCTCCACAAGGATTTGATAAAAAGTTTTTCTAAAAGTTTCTTAAGATTAGAATGTTATGCTACAGAGTACCATCATCTAGTATCTCTATAGAAAACAAGTGACATCAATGGGAATGATGGTGTAAAAACTTTTGAAAATTCTTTTTCATAAAAGCAATGAGAACCCTGGAAAAATGGGCAAAATCAACATTTCCAGAACTCTGTGAATTAACCAAAGGCTTTCAACCTTCTTGTGAGCATTTATTCAAGAAAAATTGTTCAATCTTGTTAAGAGCAATGAGCTTTGTGGTGCTTTAACTTACCCTATCCCCATCTTTTTTGTCTCTGTGGTAGCCTTGAAAACCAAGAGCCATATAGTCTCATGGAAAACCAGCAGTCTAGCAGACACTGGAGAGTGTGTATGGGGTTGGAGCTCCTTCAAACCCCCATTCTCAGCTGTCATTATTTGACCTGTATGGCAGTTCCCTAGAAAATACCACTTGCAAGACTTGTCTTTATTTGATCTGACTCAGAGCTCATCCAGAATAAACAGCATTTTCTCCAGGCGAGCATTTGTTGAAAGCAATCAGAGGCAATTGCCTGAGGTAGTGATAACAGTTGGGGCAAATGACAGGCTGATCAAAAACTTAAAAGGAAAATCTTCTGGAAATATCCAGAGGAGCTTTGAAAATTTCTGACATATTCCTGCGAATCCAGAAGTTCCCTCATATGCATAGATCTGTGTTCATAGATAAAGCTGTGTGCATGCTTGGCAAAGACCTGAGATGGCCCTACACTCTTACCTCTAGCTGACCTTGAGGTCTGCACAAGAAGGAAGTGAGAGCTAAGGCAGAGTTGTAAACTGCCAGGCTGAGTGTTAAAGGCATACCCCAACAGACACAGAGTCCTTTGGGAAAAGCTGAAAACTTAGTGGTTACAGGTACTTAAAGAAATCTATGTCCAATTATTAGTTGACTACTAAACTAACTGAGCTGAGGCTTTAGTGTCTCCACTCTACAAAGAACACAGACTTTACAAACTTCGTTCAGGAAAGTCACTAAACAAACAACAAGCAGAAGCAATAACAATATAAACAAACAACACCAACAAAACACTGGGGCTTTTTGCAAACTGATTTGCAAAGTGGCCACATTATATTACTTACAATGCCCATTTTAACAAAAAGTTAAGTAAAAAAACAAGAAAGTATGTTCCCGAGAGGGCAAAAAAGAAGTCAGTTTTCATGTAATCCTTGTGGAAATATCACCAAGGAAGACAAAATGTGAATTTAATAGACAAAACTTTAATTTAGCTATTTAAATATGTTCAAATAACTAAAGAAAATAATATCAAAAGAAAAAAATGTATGAGTGATTTCTCACCAAATAGAAAAGATCAATGAAGAGATAGAAATTATATTTTAAAAAGACTAAATAGAAATTCTGAAATTGAAAAGTACAATATTTGAAATTAAAAATTTACTAGAAGGGCTCAACTGTGGATTTGAGCTGGTAAACAGCATATTTGACTTGAATATAGGTCAATTGAGGCTTTTTAGTTGGAGAAACAGAGGGACAAAAATAAAAAGAAATGAACAGATCTCCAGAGACCAGTAGGGTATCATCAAGAATACCAACATATGCATAATGGTAGTCCCAAAGTAGTGGAGAGAGAGAAAGGAGAAGAAAGAGCATTTGAAGTAATAATAACAATCTTCCAAAATTTGATGAAAAAGGAATTCAGAGATCCACACCTAGATACATCTTAACAAACTTTCAAAGGCAAAAACAAAGAAAGGATTTTGGAAATAACAAGAGACAAATGATTAGGGATCCTCAATAAGATAACAGCTACTTTCTCATCATAAACAATGGAGGACACAGAAATAAACCCATGCATTTAAGCTCAATTAATCTATGACAAAGGAGGCAAGAGTATGCAATGGAGAAAAGAAAGTCCCTTCAATAAGTGTTGCTGGGAAAACTGGACCACTACATGTAAAAGAATAAAATTAGGACATTCTAACACCATATACAAAAATATACTCAAAATGGATTGAAGACCTAAATGTAAGACCAGATACTATAAATCTCCTAGAGGAAAACATAGGCAGAACACTCTTTGACATAAATTGCAGCAATATTTTTTAGATCTAAAGTCTCCTAACGTAAAGGAAATAAAAGCAAAAATAAACAAATGGGACCTAATTAAACTTAAAAGCTTTTGCACAGAAAAAGACCCCATTGACAAAATGAAAAGACAACCTACTGATGGAAGAAAATATTTGCAAATGATGTAACCTATAAGGGGTTAATATCCAACAAATATAAACAGCTTGTACAACCCAACATCATGAAAACAAACAAACCAATTAAAAAATAGGAAGAACTGAATAGACATTTTTCCAAAGAAGAAATGCAGATGGCCAACAGACACATGAAAAGATGCTCAGCATCACTAAACATCAGGGAAATGCAAATCAAAATCACAATGTGATATCATTTCACAAGTATGTTGGCTAACATCAAAAACCACAAATAACAAATATTGGTGAGGACGTGGAGAAAAGGAAACCCTTGTACACCATTGGTGGATATGCAAATTGGTGCAGCCACTGTGAAAAATAGTATGAAGGTTTCTCAAAAAACTAAAAGTAGATCTACCATATGATGAAGCAATTCTACTCCTGGGTATATGTCTGAAGAAAACAAAAACACTAATTGGAAAAGATACATGCACCCCAATGCCCATAGCAGCATTATTTGCAATTGCCAAGATAGGGAAGCAACCTAAGTGTCCATCAACAGATGAATGGATGAAGAAGATGTGGTATATATATACAATGGAATACTACTTAGCCATAAAAAAGAGTGAAATTTTGCCATTTGCAGCAACATGGTTGGACTTGGAGGGCATTATGCTAAGAGAAATAAGTCAGACAGAGGAAGACAATACTGTATGATATCTCTTACATGTGGAATCTAAAAAATACAACAAACTAGTGAACATAAAAAGGAAGAAACAGACTCACAGACATAGAGAACCAACTAATGGTTACCAGTGGGGTGCTGGGAGGGAAGGGCAATATAGGGGTGGGGGAGTGGGAGACACAAACTAGTGGATGTAAAATAGGCTCAAGAATGTATTGTACAACATGAGGAATATAGCCAATATTTTGTAATAACTGTAAATGGAAAGTAACATTTAAAAATTGTATAAAATTTTTTTTGCTTTGTGATCCAATCTGGAAATCTGTCTTTTCATATGTAATTTTACCCAATTCCTGGGCAGTCATTACTAACAGATTCAATCTTCTTATTTAATACTTTCTCTTTTTTATCTTTATTTTTCATTTGTTGTTTCCAATTATTGTTATATGGAATATATTCTCTTTGAATGAATAAATATATATTTTTTTCTGATTTCCAGTGAAAACAAATAAACAAAAAACCAGACAAACAATGGAGGCCAGAAGTTAGTAAAGCTGCATATTCTAAGTGCTGGGGGAAAAAGCCTGTCAAGAAAGAATTTAATATTCAGCAAAATTATCCTTCAAAAATGAAAAAGAAATTAAGACATTCCTTCATAAACTAAATCTAGCTATAAACTGAATTTATCACTAGCAAACCTGTCATTAGATAAATACTAAAGATATCCCTTGGGATGAAATGAAAGGACAGCACACCATAACTTGAATCCACATAAAGAAATAAAGGGCACCAGTAAAGGTAACTACATAGGTAAATACAAAAGGGAGTATTTATGTAATTTCTTATTTGTACTCTTATTTATATAATCTGATTTAAGAGACAACTTTATAAAGCAGTAATTATAAATCAGTGTTGATGGGCTTACATTGTATAAAGATGTAATTTGTGCACCAACAACATGGAGAAGAGAAACAAAGTCTTTATATAGGAGTAAAGTTTTGTAAACTATTGAAGTTAAGTTGGTATTAAATTGCACTAGATTGTTGTAAATTAAGGGTTAATTTTCAACCCCAAGGCAACCAATAAGAAAATAACTTTGAAAATAGAGTAAAAGAATAAACAAGGAAATTAGAATAATACACAAGAAAATACCAATTTAACATAAAAGATGGTAGTAATGGAAGAATAGGGTAAGAGAAAGGCATGAGATAAATAGAAAACAAGCAGCAAAATGGGAGATGTAATTTGACCTTATCAGTAATTACATCAAATATATTAAATTGCATTAAATATAAGTGGATCCAGTCAAAAGGGAAAGATTGGAGAATAAATACACCACCATTCTCCAACTATACACTGTCTACAGAGACACATTTTATTTTTTTTGGTTTTGTTTTATGAAATGCTAATTTATTATGCCTTTCAAAATTTGTATTTATCTCTTTACATTTTGTAGTAAGTAGGAAATAAAAAATAAATGAATGAATGTTTTATTATTTCATTCATTAATTACTCTAGGTTTGAATAAATATTTATGCACCAAAATTGTTATAATTGGAGGATGTAGGAATAAATGTCCAGGTAAAAAATGTAATCACAAGGGTCCAAAAAAGTAGGAGAAAGAGGCTGAGGAGTCAGAGAAAGAGATGTGACGACAGAAGCACAGTCAAGAATGACATGATATAAGAAAGATTCAACCCACTGTTGCAGGCTTATAGATAAAAGAGGCATGCCATGAGCAAAAAAATATGGGCAGCCACTATAAGATGGAAAATTCATGTAAACAAATTCTCCTCTAGAGCATCCAGAAAGAAAGAAATGCAGTCCTGCTGATACTTTGATTTTAGCTCAGTGAGACTCATGTTGAACTTCTAACCTACAGAATTATAAGATAATATACTTGTGATGTTTCAAGCCAGTAAATGTGTGGTAATTTGTTCCAGCACTCAAAGTAAATGTGACCAATTAGGATTTATCCCTGGATGCAAGGTTTGTGCAATATACAAAAATCAATTAATGCAATACAACATATTAATAAAGGATGAAAACCACATAATTATTTCAGTAGATATGGAAAAATCATTTGACAAAATCCAACACCATTTTATGATTAAGAACCTCAACAAATGAAGAATAGAATTCCCTCAGTGTTAGACAGGACATCTACAACAAAACAAAACAAAACATAGCGAATATTATATTGAATGGTAAAAGACTGAAAACATTTCCCCTAGGATTAGGAACAAGACAAGAATGTCCACTCTCAGGAATTTTATTCAACACTGTAGTGAAAGGTTTAGCCAGGGGAATTAGGCAAGGAAATGAAGTAAAAGGCACTCTGAATGGAAATTAAGATGTAAAATAATTTCTATTTGCAAATTACGTGATTGTGTATATTGAAAATCCTAAGGAATCCACAGAGAAAACATAGAGCTAATAAATGAATTCAGCAAGATTTCAAGATACAAGATCAGTATTCAAGAATCAATTTTATTTCTATATGCTAGTAATAAATAATCCAAAAATGAATTTAAGGAGACAATTCCATTTACAACTGCATCAAAGTGAGTAATATACCTAGGAATAAGGTTAATAAAAAAGTACAAGGCTGTACACTGAAAACTACAAAGCATCATTGCAAGAAATTAAATAAAGTCTAAATAAGTGGAAAGACATTTTGTATTCATGAATTGCAAGATTTAATACTGTTAAGATGATAGTACTCCTTAAATTGATCTAACCAGAATTGATCAAAATTCCAACTTCCATTTTTTGCAGAAATGGATAAGCTTATTCTAATAGTCACACAAAAATGCAAGGGACCTCAAATAGTCAAAATAATCTTGAAAAAGAAGATCAAAGATCTTCTTTTGAAAAAGAAAATCAAAGATCAAAGTTGGAGGACTCATATCTTCAGTTTTTAAAACCCACTACAAATCTACAGTATTCAAGACAATGTGGTACTGGCATAAGGATACACATACAGGTCAATGAAATAGAATTGAGGGTCTATGGATATCTACATGCAAGAGAATCAAGTCAGACTCCTAACTCAACACCATGTACAAAAATTAAAGTATATCAAAGATCTAAATGTAACAGCTAAAACTATAAAACTTAAGAAAAAACCTACGCATAGGTCTTCATGACCTTAGATTAAGCAATAGTCTTTTAGATATGACACCATAAGCACAGGCTACAAAAGAAAAAATAAACTGGACTTCATCAAAACTAATAATCTTTATGTTTCAATAGACACTATCCAGAAGTGAAGACAATTCACTGAATGTGAGAAAATATTTGCAAGTCATGTTTCTGATAACAGACTAATTATCTAGGGTATCTAGATTATTAGTCTGTTATCAGAAATGGAAAGCCCCCACATTAAAACAGTGAAAATGCATATAACTCAATTGAAAAATTGAAAAAGATTTGAATAGATATTTCTCCAAAGAAAATATGCAGACATAAGACACACAAAAATGTTCAATATCAGTAGTCAATAGGGAAATGCAAATAAAAACCACAGTGATACCACTTCACACCCACTGGGATGACTAATATTAAAAGATGGACGGTTACAAGTGCTAGAGAGGATGTAGACAAGTAGGAATTGTATATAATTGCACATCTGCTTTGGAAAGCAATCTGGTAGTTACTATATGACCAAGCAGTTCTACACCTAGATATATATCCAAGAGAAATGAAAACATATGTTCACACAAAAACTTGTACACAAATGTTCAAGACATCATTATTTATAATAACTGAGAAATGGAAACAAGTTGTACCTATTACCAGATATATGCTAGAAAAATTGTGGTCTGACTTTACACATCATTCTTATATAGACTCTTATCTCTAACTCAGTCAAAATGAGCAGAGCCAAGAAGACCTGAAATCACAAAACATTCACCAAATATTGAGTAAAATAGAAACTGGAGTGAGAAATCTGAAGGAGGATGTAGCTGGAGATACGTTTGTAGTCAAGACTGTGAGGAAACTGAATATCGGGTAGGTTTAATATTGATGAACTCTTTTAGTTTTTGCTCGTCTGAGAAGTTCTTTATCTCTCCTATTCTAAATGAAAACTTTTTTGGGTAGAGTATCCTAGGATGTAGACTTTTCCCTTTCAGCACTTTGAATATTTAATGACACTTCTTTCTGGCCTGCAAATTTTCTGAAGAGAAATACTTATAGCCTGATGGGGATTCCCTTGTATATGACTCTTTGTTTTTCTCTTGCTGCCTTTAGAATACTCTCTAATTTTGCCATATTGACTATGATATGTCTTTATGTGGGCCTGTTTGGGTTCATCTTGTTTGTGACATTCTGTGCTTCCTGTACCTAGATATCAGTTTATTTCATCAGATTTGGGAAGTTTTCAGCCATAATTTCCTCAAATACAGTTTCAATGCCCCCTTCTCTCCTCCTTCTGGGACATCTACATTGCAAATATTGGTATGATTAATTTTATCCCAGAGATCTCTTAAACAGTTTTCATTAAAAAAAAATTTTTTTTTCTTTTTGCAGTTCTGATTGGGTGATTTCCATCAGTCTATCTTCCAGATCACTTATGCATTCTTCTGTGCTACTTAGTCTGCTACTTGTTCCTTCTAGCGTGTTTTATATTTCAGCTACTGAATTCTTCATTTCTGATTGGGTCTTTTTTATATTTTCTAGCTCCTTGTTAAAATTATCACTGTGCACATCTATTCTTTCTCATAATTCAGTTACTATTTTTATCACCAATGGTTTCAATTCTTTATCTGGTAAATTATTTCTGTTTCACTATTTTTTCAGTGGTTTTCTTTTGCTCTTTCACATGAGAGTAGTTTCTCTGCCTTTTCATTTTGCTTAACTTTCTCTGCCTCTATGAATTTAGGTGAAACGGCTACCTATGGTGGTCTTGAAGGTGTGTTCTTATGTGGGAGTGTCCCTATACAGACCGCATATGACTAATTCCTTTGGTTGGGGAGCTGGATTTGACGTGGATGAAAGTCATGTCTTGCCTCAGCATCTGCTGGCAGCTATCACCATGGTAGGGGATGGAGCTGGAGATGGAGTGGCTAGAGATGGAGCTGGGTGTTAGTTGGGACTTCCCCCCTGCTCAGCGATTATCACCACCCTCTCAGGGGCAGGGTCTGATCCTAAGTTGCTGGAGTAGAAGCCCTGAGGGTCAGGCCCAAGTTGGCTCTGCTCCTTTTAAGTGTGTTTTTCCTTCTCCCTTCATCAGGACACTTGCCCTAGATTGAAGGAGAGCTGAAGCAAGTGGTGTCTGTGCAGGCTCAGCTCCTTTTGGCTACAGACAGAAGTCTAAGCTGTCTCAGGTGTGCTGCCTGTGCAGGTGCCCGCAATTGTTCCCCTTGCTCTGCTCACATGCAGCCTTGGGTGCAAGTACCCTTTGTCCCTCACAGCCCATCACTGCCCTCAGCCTTTGCTGCCCCATCTTTTTTTAAAAAATAAATTTATTTATTTATTATTTTTGGCTGCATTGGGTCTTCGCTGCTGCGTGTGGGCTTTCTCTAGTTGCAGTGAGTGGGGGCTACTCTTCGTTGCAGTGCATGGGCTTCTCATTGCAGTGGCTTTTCTTGTTGCGGGGCATGGGCTCTAGGTGCACAGGTTTCAGTAGTTGTGGTATGTGGGCTCAGTAGTTGTGGCATGTGGGCTCTAGAGCGCAGGCTCAGTAGTTGTGGTGCACGGGCTTAGTTGTTCCATGGCATGTGGGATCTTCCCGGACCAGGGATTGAACCCATGCCTCCTGCATTGGCAGGTGGATTCTTAATTACTGATCCACCAGGGAAGTCCTCCTGCCCCCATCTTGTGAAGCTGCACTGCAGGTAGGCAGAGCCCTCCTGGACTCTAGGTACGTATGTAGTGGAGTGGCCACTGTCAGAGATCTGGCTGCTTCTGATGTGCTATTTGAGTAAATGCCAACAATGGCAGCCACAGCCCCACCCATGACTAGTTTGCCTCTGTGTCCCACAGCCAAGTCTTCTCTCCAGTCCAGTGCTACGATGTGTCATGGAGTGAGGGGGGCTGGAGTGTTTGCTTGGGAAACCTGGCAACCATTAAAGCAGACCTCTTTTCACCTGCCCCAGGGCTTAGCAAGCACATGAGAGCTCCTCAGGAGCTGAGTTCAGGCTTCCCATAGGCCTCCTGTTAGTCCTAGGGATACCTAGGACTGGGACGCCCAGTCTGTGGTTCAGCCCACTCAATCACCAAGACTGGTGTCCACCCATGCAATCTCCTTTCTCCTCTGAGTCCCCTCCCAGGGGCACAGATTCAGACCCAGGCATTTTTCTTCCCTCCCTACTGGATTATGCGTGTATCTTTTCTTACAACCCTCCTGTTGGTTGTACAGGAGTCCTTCTTCCAGTTTCCAGTTAGTTTTCAGTAAGAATTGTTCCACATATAGATGTATTTATGATGTGTTCATTGGAGGGAGGTAAGCTCCACTTCCTCTTCTCCACCATCTTGATGGGTCTCTTATAAACTCTTATATTAATCAGAGTCTAGCCAGGAAAACAGAAACAACTCTGAGTACCTTTTAACCGGGTACATGAAGGTACAACCAAGACAGAAGCTGTGTCACTGCATACAGTCTTCAGTCGGAACTTGATTACTGAGGCTGGGAAGTCCCATGATCTGTTATCCACAATCTGGAGGTTCAGGAAATTTGATGCTGTAGTTCCAAGTCCAAATCCAAAGGCCTGAGTACCAGGAAAACCAATGGTGTTAATCCCAATCTGAGTCCGAAGGCCCAAGAATCGGGGGCGGATGGTGTTAAAGTCTCAGTCCAAGATGGAATGTCTGAGAACCAGGACTCTGATTCAGGGATGGATGTCCCAGTCAAGCAAGAGAGCAAATTCTCATTATTCTACTTCATATATTTAATTTTATTTTATTTTCTGACTTAGCCTTCTGTGATCAGATCACTTAATCTCTGCAACATGGAACTCTGTGTCACAGCATAATTGGCTAATTTCAATATTCTTTCAATTGTATTTAAATACATGTAATATAAGTATACACACATGTATATATGTATATTTCATTTTATAATTGATGTTAAGTTTTAATTACTTTACAATTTTGCATCAAGTTGAAAAAAATGTGATCATCTCAAAAATAACTTTGATTTGAAAAGTTTAAGTGAAATCTTTGAGACATGTAAAGCTATGTGATTAAGATATATATGTATGTAATCAGTCATCTCAATGATCATTTTGATTCATGAAGTAGAAAATTTATTCTAAATTAGAATTTTTATGTACATCATAGAGCTAAGACTAATTATGGCATATTCATATATAAAAATGTGAAGTTAAGTGATGCTGTTACTGACATTTCACATACTCTCAGACAGAAAAATATAATTCCTTCTGCTTTTAGATTTTACTTTTTATGCCAATATATGCCCTGGTCTAGTGGCATAAAAAACTCTTCAACTGAAACCAAAATGCAATAAAACATAATACAATTTTTATATATATATATATATATATATATATATATATATATATATACATATATTGTTTTTGGTAAGACTCCAATTTGTACTCATTCGAGTAACAAAATATTACAAATCTGAAAATACCAAATATTGATGAGCATGACAATGCAAGGACTTTCTTATCCACTACTAAGGGATATATACATTGATGCAAGTATTTTGAACAGCAATTTGGCATTACCTCCTAAAGTTAACCATTCACAAACCTATGACACAAGAAATCCTCCCATGGTAATTTATCCAAAAATAGATCATTAGAGTATAGGAATTCTGTACAAGAATTTTCAAGGCAGCACTGTCTGCATTAACAAAACCTTTAAACAATTCAGGTATCCATTAATAGAATAATTGGTAAGTAAATTCTATTATATCATACAATAGAATATTATGGAGCAGTCAAAAAAGAATAAACAAAAGTGATAACAGCAAAATGGATAGATCTTAGCAATATGTTGAGTGAAATGAGTCCTCAAAAGTTATATAAATCATGATAGGTTTTACATACACACAGACACACAGACACACACATATACTTTAGGAAGAATTATGGTTGTTCATATATAGAAGTTAAAGCAAGAAAAACAGGTGTTGAACACAGTACACATATGTACTTTTTTGAAGTATATATTATGATTCAGTACACTTTGTAAAAAGAGAATGCTGAATATAGATTTGAATAATGAAGGTTATTTTGGGTGCACAGGAGCAGGAGCATGCATTTGTGGTGAAGACCATATATTTGAATGTAGGTCATTGATAGGGTTTGAGCTTTTGTTTTGGGTGATGAGTTAGAGCCATCAGGAGAGCCCTTCCTCTACCTATTCATCCATTCTGATTCCACTCATGCCTTCAAGACAGTTTTAAATTAACATTTTCACCCATCACCATGTTCCCATCACCCTGCTCTGAACTGATTTCTTCTTTTTCTCTCTGTCTGTAGGAAAATGTGTAATTCTGCACAGATTAGTTTAATTCAACAAAACTTCATTTTCCATGTAGTAGTGTGGTGGTTTGGAGCTGGATTGAAGCCTGGCTCTACCCATTCTAGCTGAGGGATCTTGGGAAAGCTACTTAATCACTCTCTAGCTCTGTTCCATTATCTATAAATGAGATGATAATTATTGTTCTTATTTCTTAAAGCTGTTCTGAGGGTTACATATGTTACTATACAAAGTGCTTAAGGGAAGGCCACTGTGTTTGGCACTCAGGATTTACACTAAGCAATTCCAGGAGCACCAGTGTAAGTGGTGTTCTTGGAATTGTTCACTATACTGCCTGAACAACCATAAATCGTTACCCTACTTGGAACAGTACCTGGCACATAAAATTAACTCTAAGTATCTAAAAATATTAGCTAGGGTTGTGATACATTGTTTCATAATGATAAAAAAATCTATACTCTTAGATTATTTGTTGATTTCTCACTTCACCTCCTTTCCTTCATCATCTCTTGGAGAACTTTATTGCTTCAGCTCTCCACTTATATTTAGTTGTTAACCACTGTCAGTCAGCTCACTGTTCTTTACTCTGTGTAGTTTCCCTAGGAAACTACAAATTACTAAAACTAATGGAAGAAAATGGAGAAAAATTAAAAAGGTAATATCCAGGTAAGACAGTAAGAAAGTTATCTAAAAGAGCCTCCCTTAGAAAAGGGAACCCTCTTGCACTGTGGGTGGGAATGTAAATTGATACAGCCACTATGGAGAACAGTATGGAGGTTCCTTAAGAAACTAAAAATAGAACTACCATACAACCCAGCAATCCCACTACTGGGCATATACCCTGAGAAAACCATAATTCAAAAAGAGTCATGCACCACAATGTTCACTGCAGCTCTATTTACAGTAGCCAGGACATGGAAGCAACCTAAGTGTCCATTGACAGATGAATGGGTAAAGAAGATGTGGCACATATATACAATGGAATATTACTCAGCCATAAAAAGGAACGAAATTGAGTGATTTGTAGTGAGGTGGATGGACCTAGAGTCTGTCATACAGAGTGAAGTAAGTCAGAAAGAGAAAAACAAATACTGTATGCTAACACATATATATGGAATGTAAAAAAAAAAGGTACTGATGAACCTAGGGGCAGTATAGGAATAAAGACGTAGATGTAGAGAATGGACTTGAGGACACGGGGAAGGGGAAGGGTAAGCTGGGATGAAGTGAGAGAGTAGCATTGACATATATACACAACCGAATGTAAAATAGATAGTTAGTGGGAAGCAGCTGCATAGCACAGGGAGATCAGCTCTGTGCCTTGTGACCACCTAGAGGGGTGGGATAGGGAGGGTGGGAGGGAGACTCAAGAGGGAGAAGATATGGGGATATATGTATACATATAGCTGATTCACTTTGTTTTACAGCAGATACTAACACAACCTTGTAAGGCAATTATACTCCAATAAAGAGGTTAAAAAAAAAAAATCAAGAAGGATGGAAACTCAAAAAAAAAAAAAACAAGGAGCCTCGCTTCTATGTTAAAATGGCAGGCAAAAGCATTTTCTGTCCTGAATTCTTGTTTTTGAGATCAACAAAATTAATTCTCTTCTAAACACCATAGAATAGTATTTTAAAATATCAACAAATGCAACACATAATAAGTTGCATGTGTAAATATTTATACAAAAAAATCTCAAAATATTGGTAATTGAAACCTGTAGTTTATTTAAAACACCAAAATCAATGTGAAGTCTGTTTTAGCTATAGAGGATGATTCATTTTAAAATATCTGTGAATGCAATGACCATATTAACTAATCAAAAGTGTTTTTGTTTAAATCATGGAAAAATATTTGGTAAAATTTAATATCTCAACAAAAGAAGAAATCTTGTTAGATCAAGAATAAATACATAATTCTATGATGTTTCAAAATACGTTTATATCTCAAATTAAATGTCAGTATTGCACTTTAAGATTGAAATCAGAGCATTCCCTTTAGATTCAAAGAGGAACAACGATGATTAACATTACTACTTTGTTTTGAAAGTATTAGGTAGTTCTATTAGGCAGTACAAAATTACAAAATATAATCATAATATCTGTTTTCATCATTATACTATATTCCTCTTAAGAGCAAGAAACTATGTCAGATTGGTCACTATATCCCCACCTCCTACTAAGCTTATCACATAGAAGGAGATTGTGTTTCGTTTTATTTCTAAAATTATTTTTAAGTAAACTACTGCTTGCTTTCAAATTTACCAAAGACATTTTAAAGTTTCTAATTTCTTAATTATCATAGTCAATAAAAGCTAAAAATAATCATCTTACCCATATTTAGGGGAAGAAATTGTTCTTCCCTTTACCTACCATGACTTTCCCCTTTTCCTTCATACTTCTTAGAGGAGAGATTATTAGACATTATTCATTATTAAAATGATTATTTTTTACTACAGGAATCTTGTATTTCAAAAATTATTCTCAGGATGTTATCTTTTTTTTAAACCACATTTTTTTAGTACCTTAATTGACATGCTTAACAGTTTTCAATGCTCTATGTTATTATTTTAAAAATTTTGACTTTCCTTTTCCTGAGTTCTTAATTTTGATTTCTATTTCAATTGGCTAGAATATGTCTATTTTTGAATATATCTATGTATATATTATAGATATATTTATACATAGATATATTTACTATATAGAGTAAATATAGATATATTTAAATAAATAGTAAATAGGTATATTTACTATATATAATATATAGTAAATATATCTATTTATCTTATTAGATAAATTTTCTAATAGATATATAAGTGGTTATTTCAGAGCCTTGAATATTCATGAATGCCTCATTTTCCCACCCAAATAACAACTTCATAGGTAAAATTTTGTGTCAAACTATGTTTTATTAAAACTTGCAATTATCTCTTCTTTGTACATGTTGTATTATTCATGACAAATATGCAGCTTTTTTTAATAGCTAAATTGTTTTTACTACCTAAACAATCATAGGGTTTTTTCTCCACTATCTTTGCAGTTCTAAACCTTATTGAGAAAAATCAAATAAATAAGAGAGATATATAATTTTCATGGATTAGAAGACCTGAAGTGATATCAGTTTTCTCCAGAATGATCTCATTGATCAAATATCTAGTACTAATTTTTAGTGGAACATGATGGAAGTATTCTAATAAGAATTCTATCTATCTATCTATCTATCTATCTATCTATCTATCTATCTATCAACTATCTATCTATCTATAGGTATCATATGTCTAATAGATATAGATATCACATATATCCAAGACACCAATTGACAAAGAAAAAAAGGTAGGGAGCTCATTCTAATAGATATCGTCTTAATAAGAAGCTACAAAATGTATGACAGTATGGTATGCTCAGAATAAGAGGAAAAAAAGAACAATAGAACAGAAAATAGATACTCAGAATTAGACTCATTCCATATGGTCACCAGATTTATGATAAATGTTGGAATACAGTGCAATATGAAAGAAATTATCTTTTCAATAAAAATGCTGGGATAATGGATATACACCTGGAAGAAAATGAAACTCCATTCCCATCTCCCACTATATATAAAAATCAATTTCAATTATTAAAGGCAAAACAACAAAGATTTTAGAAGATGAATGAAGAATATCTCATGACATTGCAGTAGGAAAACTTTTCTTAAACAGGACACATTATGCACTAACTATAACAGAAGAAGACTGGTGAATTAGAAGATTGATAAATTTGACTACAGGAAAATTGAGAACTTTGGTTTATCAAATGTAATCATTGAGTGAAAATGGAAACCATGTAGTGGGAGAAAATATTTGCAACATATATAACTATCAAAAGACTCTTATCCAGAATTCCTACAAATCAATGAGAAGAAAACTGATAAATCAGTAGAGAAAATGTATTAAAGAATGAACACCCAATTCACAAACAGGCTATCCAAGAAGCCAAATGAAACTGTATTCAATCCTAGAAATTATTAGGGAAATGTAAATTAAAATTACAATACCATACCAGTGCACACCTGTCAGAATGGCTAAAATGAAGAAGACTGATAATAATAAATGTTGGAATAGATGTGGACTGATAGTAATTTTCATGTACAGTGTTGATGTTATTGTCAATAAGGACAACCACTTTGGAAAATACTTTGATATTATCTATTAAAATTGGATGTAAACATATCTGTAACCCAGCAGTTCCACTTCCAGGTATAAAATCAACAGAAATACATGATCATGTGCATTAAAAATATACACTAGAATAGATGAATTATTCATAACAACCCAAGTCGGAAACAGTGCATATGTTCTTGAAAAGGAGAATTATTAAATGAACTGTGGTATTTTCATACAGTGAAATGCTATACAGAAATGAAATTGATACACTACAGATGTCCACAGCAATGTGGATGAGTCCTACAGACATAATTATTTTAGAAGATTACAATAAAATGACAGGCATACTACATACTGTAAAAATACTAATCCATAACATTAGAGACACATACCTAGCTGATGTAACTATAAAAAAGAAGGAATGAGTTGATCAACATAAATTCAAGGTAGTAATTATTTTTTGAGGAGAGTGAGACTTTTGTTAATGGGGAGAGGCCTGCTTAGGGCTTTGGTGATGCTGTTGATGCTCTAAATCTCTTGACCTGGGTGGTGGCTTCATGTTTATAATTATGATAATTTATTAATGTGAACATTTATATTAGCCCCTGTGCCTAGAAGAGTGTCTGAAAGCCAAAGTTTCTATTAAATTTGTATGAAGAGTAAAGACAAAACTGAAGGATGCCGTAAACTGTCTTGAAACACATATTTCTCCCTATTCTGTATTCCTGCGGTGGAAGTCCTTGGGTGGAAATCACTTTGTGGTACATTGTTTTCCTAATTAATCTTACTACAATGAAGGATATACATTCAACCCTTTTTAAAAAACATTTTATTGGAATATAGTTCATTTACAACGTTGTGCTAGTTTCAGGTATACAACAAAGTGAATCATATATATATTTTTCAGATTCTTTTCCCATATAGGTTATTACAGAATACTGAGTAGAGTTCCCTGTGCTCTACAGTAGGTCCTTATTAGTGATTTATTTTATATATAGTAGTGTGTATATGTTAATCCCAATCTCCTAATTTATCATTTCCCCCCAGGTTTTCCCTTTGGTGACCGTAAATTTGATTTTGAGATCTGTGAGTCTGTTTTGTAAACAAGTTCATTTGTATCATTTTTACATTCAACTCTTGTCTTCTTCAAAATCTATTTCCTTACTTCTTCCAGGAAACACAGCCATCCTTTATTTAAAATAATGTGTCTTTACCATCTAGTTTTCTGGGGGCTCTGTTTCAGAGGACTCATTGCACATCCCTACTTGACCAGGATAATTGCAAATAGAACATAATGGTAACTTTATAACATTTGACCAGATTGGTCAAATCCTCTATACCAGCCTTTGGCCTGGAGTTACCGAGTTTTCACTCTTGGTTGTTGGCTTCGGCTTTCTGGAATGCCCATAGACTGCAATTTTATATTTTATGAGTTATTACCATTGTGTTAATTAGATGATGTCTCATTATTCAGTAATTTTAGCTTCAACTTACAAAGGGGTAAATCCTTCTCTGTTGCATTTCTATGATTTTGTGTAAGTCATTGTAGCATGACTAAATCGGGTCTAAGACTTGTTGGTTTCTCTTTGAAAAAGTATTAGAGATGTTTAATTATACACTAAAACTTTTTGGAAGTAGGGAAGATGAATAGGAAGGCATTGCTAGCCTCTATATAAGGAATATTGTTTTTGTTTTATTTTGTGTGTGCGCATGCTTTACAAGGGGGGATTCAACCATATTTACCTGCATTATTGGTGAATGTCTTGTGATGCCTGTCCAGTGGGCATCCTGCCAAGACTAGATACTAAATAGAAGAGTGAATTGGCCCACCTGTAGGTGATCCCCCTTTTAGTATGGACTCACTTTATTTAAACTGTCTTTTAATCAGTTCCTGTTTGGCACAGATGGTAGGAAAGCACATTACAGAATTTTAAGTCAAGCTCTAGGTCTGTTGTGGTTTGCAAGATATTTGGTCTTGAGAAGAGCATTTCCCCGGACGTCTGGGGAGAAAATGTTTTTCTGCTGAGCAGAGAATCACAGGCCACTAAGAGGACAGTGGAGGCCCCAGGCAGAGGTGAAAAAATCAACATGTTCTTGTGGTAGAATGACTTTTCCATCAGGTTTCTGATTGCCAGGAGCCAGCTGGGATGATTTTTTTTTTAAATTTATTTATTACTTATTTATTTATGTCTGTGTTGGTCTTCGTTTCTTTGCGAGGGCTTTCTCTAGCTGCGGCAAGTGGGGGCCACTCTTCATCGTGGTGCGCGGGCCTCTCATTATCGCGGCCTCTCTTGTTGCGGAGCACAGGCTCCAGATGCGCAGGCTCAGCAATTGTGGCTCACGGGCCCAGTTGCTCTGCGGTATGTGGGATCTTCCCAGACCAGGGCTCGAACCCGTGTCCCCTGCATTGGCAGGCAGATTCTCAACCACTGCGCTACCAGGGAAGCCCCAAGGGATGATTTTTTTAAACTTAGAAATTGCAGCTACAAAACAGGGTTGATTTCTGGCTTCTACACTTCCTGACTGTGTGGTTTAAGATAATATTTCTCAATCTTGTTTTTCATTAATGCTCCACTAAAAAGCCTTTTTTGACATGTTTTCCTAACTGTTCCTTTATGAGATTTTAATAATACCAGAAATACTGTATATCCATTTATATACTATATGTATATCTGTGTTTCATACTTATAAAAGGTAAGCAGAAATCTTACTCTTTATTCAATACAGGGTTAAGAATGACTAAATAATATTTTTAAGTTAAAAGAAAATTCAAAAACTGAAAAGCTATAAACATTTAATTTAACCTTTTAATTCTATTTGTTGAGTAACTTTTAATGTAATTTATTTACTTATATAAATTATAATATATCAAATTATATATGTAAACTAGCCATTTATATAAATATATAATATCAGTAGTAGCAGTGTAATCAAATTTTGGAAAAGTCATTCAAAACAGTTACTTTTCCAGCAAAAGTAAAACAATAAAAAAATTTCTTAGAAGTATTTTAGTACTTTTAACTTTGCTTGATATGAGAAAATACTTTTTAACTAGCTGTTAGATACTCATTCAAATATTGTCAACATTTTTCTTTTCAGTACTGGAAAAATAATGTTAGGTTGAATATATTTTTTAAAATTAAATAATAAAATATGTACTATTATTTACTAATTTTCAAAGGCCAAGTCACACGCAAAAGCACTGAGCATCAAATAACAGCCACAAGGCTGGCAACGGCAGCCAATAGACATGCACAGACACTCATGATATGGCTTTAAGATTGAGCAAAATCAATGTAGAGAAATCTCTCCAATCACAGTCACCTACTCATCATAATTTTATAGCTATGTGTTATATATATTTTGTGCATGTTTCATGAACTCACAAAGTCTTACAAGGGGGGATTCAACCGTGTTTACCTGCATGATTGGTGGATCCAAGGTTTCTGAGAACACTGGATTTTTAATTAAAAATATAGGGATGTTATCAAACTCAGGTTTAAATGGTGGAAGCACTAATACAGTGCTTGGTTATGTACTTTACTATTGTTCAAGCAGCATTTTTTGAGAGTTAACTATGTGACAGACACGATGATAGGTACTAGGGATACAAAGTTGAATAACACACTAATGACCTGTGGTTCCTACTCAACAGTTTACAATATAAATAGGTTGATAAATATGTAGGCAGATGGCTTTAATACAATATGGCAAGTGCAGTTATAGTAGTGGGCAAAGAGGAGGAATCTTATCTTAGATTTCCTCGTGGATCAAGGAAACATGAAGATGGCAGATCAATTTCATCTTAAATGTGAATAGAAAATGAATTGGTAGAAAACTCTTGGTGTATGAGGGCATAAGGTGAACAATCTGGTGAGGGAAACAACATGTGCGATGACAACGGGAAACAATATAATTATGTGTCATTTGTAGAAGGAAAAGCAATTCTAAAGGTCTAAGAGGTAGGCTTAAAGGGACAGTGTGCTGGGAGATGAGCTTGGGCTATAGGTGGAAGACAAGTCACAGCAATCTTTGTGATATTGCATAGCTTGGCTTTTATTCTGTCCCTCAGTGCTTCTTAATCTTTCTCACCAAAGTACACCTAACAACAGAGACTGCTATAATAATACTGCACTGATACTTTATCACTTAGCTTAAAATTTCATGTAAATTTTAGATTCTACTCCATTATTTGTCTACTTAGTAATATAGTAATAATTTGAAAATTACTTGTTAAATTGCTTCCAAAAATATTTGAGTAAAATCGATGGTCTAGAAATATGTGCCATGTTTTTATGCTTTGAGTTTCTCTTGGTACATCTCTATATGTGTGGTAATAGGCATGCCTGAGTTTGAGGAGTAAAATCTTAGGTATGAGGAAAATTTAAGGATCGTAGAAAGGTAGTAACATGTCATATTTCTTCTTTAAATAGAATATTCAGGTAGCAGAGAGGAGGATGAAGTTGAAGGAGATAAGAGTGGAAATAAGTAGGGGGTTGCTGCAATAGTTCAAGTGAGTGTTAAAGAAGTTAGGCTTTTTCCCTCCTACAGAAACTGGGAGATAGGCCCTATCTTCCTTGATGATTACATTTCAAAACGATGGCTCCTAGGGACTTTAGAAGCTCCTTCCTAGGTTGCAAAACTAGCAAGGAGTTTTTTAAAAAAGATTTACATGTCAAAGGGGCAGGAAAGACAATCCTGCAGCCTGTGGACCAAAAACCACAGTTACAGAAAGACAGAGAAGATGAAAAGGCAGAGGGCTATGTACCAGATGAAGGAACAAGAAAAAACCCCAGAAAAACAACTAAATGAAGTGGAGATAGGCAACCTTCCAGAAAAAGAATTCAGAATAATGATAGTGAAGATGATCCAGGACCTCGGAATAAGAATGGAGGCAAAGCTTGAGAAGATGCAAGAAATGATTAACAAAGACCTAGAAGAATTAAAGAACAAACAAACAGAGATGACCAATACAATAACTGAAATGAAAACTACACTAGAAGGAATCAATAGCAGAATAACTGAGGCGGAAGAACGGATAAGTGACCTGGAAGACAGAATGGTGGAATTCACTGCTGCGGAACAGACTAAAGAAAAAAGAATGAAAAGAAATGAAGACAGCCTAAGAGACCTCTGGGACAACATTAAACGCAACAACATTCGCATTATAGGGGTCCCAGAAGGAGAAGAGAGAGAGAAAGGACCAGAGAAAATATTTGAAGAGATTATAGTCGAAAACTTCCCTAACATGGGAAAGGAAATAGCCACCCAAGTCCAGGAAGCGCAGAGAGTCCCATACAGAATAAACCCAAGGAGAAACACGCCGAGACACATAGTAATCAAAGTGGCAAAAATTAAAGACAAAGAAAAATTACTGAAAGCAGCAAGGGAAAAACGACAAATAACATACAAGGGAACCCCCATAAGGTTAACAGCTGATTTCTCAGCAGAAACTCTGCAAGCCAGAAGGGAGTGGCATGATATACTTAAAGTGATGAAAGGGAAGAACCTACAACCAAGATTACTTTACCCAGCAAGGATCTCATTTAGATTTGATGGAGAAATCAAAAGCTTTACAGACAAGCAAAAGCTAAGAGAATTCAGCACCACCAAACCAGCTCTACAACAAATGCTACAGGAACTTCTCTAAGTGGGAAACACAAGAGAAGAAAAGGACCTACAAAAACAAACCCAAAACAATTAAGAAAATGGTCATAGGAACATACATATCGATAATTACCTTAAACGTGAATGGATTAAATGCCCCAACCAAAAGACATAGACTGGCTGAATGGATACAAAAACAAGACCCATATATATGCTGTCTACAAGAGACCCACTTCAGACCTAGGGACACATACAGACTGAAAGTGAGGGGATGGAAAAAGATATTCCATGCAAATGGAAATCAAAAGAAAGCTGGAGTAGCTATACTCATATCAGATAAAATAGACTTTAAAATAAAGAATGTTACAAGAGACAAGGAAGGACACTACATAATGATCCAGGGATCAATCCAAGAAGAAGATATAACAATTATAAATATATATGCACCCAACATAGGAGCACCTCAATACATAAGGCAACTGCTAACAGCTATAAAAGAGGAAATCGACAGTAACACAATAATAGTGGGGGACTTTAACACCTCACTTACGCCAATGGACAGATCATCCAAAATGAAAATAAATAAGGAAACAGAAGCTTTAAATGACACAATAGACCAGATAGATTTAATTGATATATATAAGACATTCCATCCAAAAACGGCAGATTACACGTTCTTCTCAAGTGCACACGGAACATTCTCCAGGATAGATCACATCTTGGGTCACAAATCAAGCCTCAGTAAATTTAAGAAAATTGAAATCATATCAAGCATCTTTTCTGACCACAACGCTATGAGATTAGAAATGAATTACAGGGAAAAAAAACGTAAAAAAGACAAACACATGGAGGCTAAACAATACGTTACTAAATAACCAAGAGATCACTGAAGAAATCAAACAGGAAATAAAAAAATACCTAGAGACAAATGACAATGAAAACACGACGACCCAAAACCTATGGGATGCAGCAAAAGCGGTTCTAAGAGGGAAGTTTATAGCTATACAAGCCTACCTAAAGAAACAAGAAAAATCTCAAGTAAACAATCTAACCTTACACCTAAAGAAACTAGAGAAAGAAGAACAAACAAAACCCAAAGTTAGCAGAAGGAAAGAAATCATAAAGATCAGAGCAGAAATAAATGAAATAGAAACAAAGAAAACAATAGCAAAGATCAATAAAACTAAAAGTTGGTTCTTTGAGAAGATAAACAAAATTGATAAGCCATTAGCCAGACTCATCAAGAAAAAGAGGGAGAGGACTCAAATCAATAAAATCAGAAATGAAAAAGGAGAAGTTACAACAGACACCGCAGAAATACAAAACATCCTAAGAGACTACTACAAGCAACTTTATGCCAATAAAATGGACAACCTGGAAGAAATGGACAAATTCTTAGAAAGGTATAACCTTCCAAGACTGAATCAGGAAGAAACAGAAAATATCAACAGACCAATCACAAGTAATGAAATTGAAACTGTGATTAAAAATCTTCCAACAAACAAAAGTCCAGGACCAGATGGCTTCACAGGTGAATTCTATCAAACATTTAGAGAAGAGCTAACACCCATCCTTCTCAAACTCTTCCAAAAAATTGCAGAGGAAGGAACTCTCCCAAACTCATTCTATGAGGCCACCATCACCCTGATACCAAAACCAGACAAAGACACTACAAAAAAAGAAAATTACAGACCAATATCACTGATGAATATAGATGCAAAAATCCTCAACAAAATACTAGCAAACAGAATCCAACAACACATTAAAAGGATCATACACCACGATCAAGTGGGATTTATCCCAGGGATGCAAGGATTCTTCAATATACGCAAATCAATCAATGTGATACACCATATTAACAAATTGAAGAAGAAAAACCATATGATGATCTCAATAGATGCAGAGAAAGCTTTTGACAAAATTCAACACCCATTTCTGATAAAAACTCTCCAGAAAGTGGGCATAGAGGGAACCTACCTCAACATAATAAAGGCCATATATGACAAACCCACAGCAAACATCATTCTCAATGGTGAAAAACTGAAAGCATTTCCTCTAAGATCAGGAACGAGACAAGGATGTCCACTCTCACCACTATTATTCAACATAGTTCTGGAAGTCCTAGCCACGGCAATCAGAGAAGAAAAAGAAATAAAAGGAATACAAATTGGAAAAGAAGAAGTAAAACTGTCACTGTTTGCGGATGACATGATGCTATACATAGAGAATCCTAAAACTGCCACCAGAAAACTGCTAGAGCTAATTAATGAATATGGTAAAGTTGCAGGTTACAAAATTAATGCACAGAAACCTCTTGCATTCCTATACACTAATGATGAAAAATCTGAAAGAGAAATTATGGAAACACTCCCATTTACCATTGCAACAAAAAGAATAAAATATCTAGGAATAAACCTACCTAGGGAGACAAAAGACCTGTATGCAGAAAACTATAAGACACTGATGAAAGAAATTAAAGATGATACCAACAGATGGAGAGATATACCATGTTCTTGGATTGGAAGAATCAACATTGTGAAAATGCGTATACTACCCAAAGCAATCTACAGATTCAATGCAATCCCTATCAAATTACCAATGGCATTTTTTACGGAGCTAGAACAAATCATCTTAAAATTTGTATGGAGACACAAAAGACCCCGAATAGCCAAAGCAGTCTTGAGGCAAAAAAATGGAGCTGGAGGAATCAGACTCCCTGACTTCCGACTATACTACAAAGCTACAGTAATCAAGACAATATGGTACTGGCACAAAAACAGAAACATAGATCAATGGAACAAGATAGAAAGCCCAGAGATTAACCCACGCACCTATGGTCAACTAATCTATGACAAAGGAGGCAAAGATATACAATGGAGAAAAGACAGTCTCTTCAATAAGTGGTGCTGGGAAAACTGGACAGCCACATGTAAAAGAATGAAATTAGAATACTCCCTAACACCATACACAAAAATAAACTCAAAATGGATTAGAGACCTAAATGTAAGACTGGACACTATAAAACTCTTAGAGGAAAACATAGGAAGAACACTCTTTGACATAAATCACAGCAAGATCTTTTTCGATCCACCTCCTAGAGTAATGGAAATAAAAACAGAAATAAACAAGTGGGACCTAATGAAACTTCA
Source organism: Balaenoptera acutorostrata (assembly GCF_949987535.1). NCBI lineage: Eukaryota > Metazoa > Chordata > Mammalia > Artiodactyla > Balaenopteridae > Balaenoptera > Balaenoptera acutorostrata. Next base: position 75,475,301 of record NC_080072.1, read on the forward strand.
AAGCTTTGGCACAGCAAAGGAAACCATAAACAAGACGAAAAGACAACCCTCAGAATGGGAGAAAATATTTGCAAATGAATCAACGGACAAAGGATTAATCTCCAAAATATATAAACAGCTCATTCAGCTCAATATCAAAGAAACAAACACCCCAATCCAAAAATGGGCAGAAGACCTAAATAGACATTTCTCCAAAGAAGACATACAGACGGCCACGAAGCACATGAAAAGATGCTCAACATCACTAATTATTAGAGAAATGCAAATCAAAACTACAATGAGGTATCACCTCACTCCTGTTAGAATGGGCATCATCAGAAAATCTACAAACAACAAATGCTGGAGAGGGTGTGGAGAAAATGGAACCCTCTTGCACTGTTGGTGGGAATGTAAATTGATACAGCCACTATGGAGAACAATATGGAGGTTCCTTAAAAAACTAAAAATAGAATTACCATATGACCCAGCAATCCCACTACTGGGCATATACCCAGAGAAAACCGTAATTCAAAAAGACACATGCACCCCAATGTTCATTGCAGCACTATTTACAATAGCCAGGTCATGGAAGCAACCTAAATGCCCATCAACAGACGAATGGATAAAGAAGTTGTGGTACATATATACAATGGAATATTACTCAGCCATAAAAAGGAACGAAATTGAGCCATTTGTTGAGAAGTGGATGGATCTAGAGACTGTCATACAGAGTGAAGTAAGTCAGAAAGAGAAAAACAAATATCGTATATTAATGCATGTATGTGGAACCTAGAAAAATGGTACAGATGAGCCAGATTGCAGGGCAGAAGTTGAGACACAGATGTAGAGAATGGACATATGGACACCAAGGGGGGAAAACTGCGATGAGGTGGGGATGGTGGTGTGCTGAATTGGGCGATTGGGATTGACATGTATACACTGATGTGTATAAAACTGATGCCTAATAAGAACCTGCAGTATAAAAAAACAAACAAAACAACTAATACTAAACTTTCATTGGGTTATTTGTATGGAAATATGTTAATATAAATGTTTCAGACATTACATGAAATTTCTAAAAATCTTATATTTGTATTTGTATGGAAATATGTATGGAAATATGTTAATATAAATGTTTCAGACATTACATGAAATTTCTAAAAATCTTATATTTGTATTTGTATGGAAATATGTATGGAAATATGTTAATATAAATGTTTCAGACATTACAGGAAACGTCTAAAAATCTTATATGTTCTGGTATAATGTTATAAGTAATAATCCTAGTTATTACTTTAAAATGTATATCTCAGAAATAACTAATTTTCTTGTCAACTGCATTATTATGAACTTTCATCAAATCTTTAACCATGGTCATTTTTAAGTCTTTTGTCATTTACAGACAGTTCTGGGTGTACTCTGATGATTTTGCAAATATGTTCCTATAAAAGGGTTTCATCTTCAAGAAATTCATGGAAAAGACTCTGACAAGTACAGGTTTCTGGTAACTGACTGTACTGCTGAACTGAATGAATAAGCATTTTCAGAACTCTAATGAAAAACTGATGAACTCATAAAAGTGCTAACAAAAGATCAAGATGAAAAAAAAAAGAAATTAATTACATGGGACTGAGTGAACTGATGAGGATGAGTATAATTTTTGTGACTTTCTGTCTGAATTAAAAAAAAAAAAAAATCCCACAAGGACTCAGAGGAAAAGAATATACAAATCAATTTTCACTGCAAAGTAAAGGAGCTGTTACAGTGGAGGATTACTGGACTGAATGTCAATATTATGACATAGTATAACTGTGTTTCATGTTTGGTAATTGCAATCATTGTTGCTTTTGTTGTGGTCATCCATATACAATGCTTGGTGTCAGTCTATTTATCTCTTGTAAAAATAAAATACAGTGTGTGTGTGTGGAAAAAAAAAAAGGGGGCAGGAAAAGGATTTACACTTATAAATTTTCTAATGTAAATGCTTCAAAAAATCTGAAGTTGGGGTGAGGGTGTCTATAGTCAGGAAAAAGCCTGTCTAAAGTTTATTTAAGATGAAGGAAACATTTAGGACATCTTGGTCAGTGCTAGACTACATTTTAAAGCTGGTCTCCATCAACTTGTATATAGAATAATAAGAGAAAGAGAAAGAGAGAAGAAAAAAAGTCAGCATATAAATAAACACATGTGCATAACAAGCAAAGAGGAAATACCAGTAATTCCATGGACACGGGCCCCTGTATGCACTTTCTTTGCTTTGAAAGATTTACTTGATCAGAAGCAATGCTATTTGAAATATTATCACAGTGGATAATCAGGATCAACATTCTGCAAAATAGCACAGTAGATAGGTCCATGAATGGTGGTGCTGGCAAGAGCATATGCACAGGGTAGGTTAATCCATATCCAGAATATATGTGTCTATTTCAGTGAAGATGAATCTCTGACCCCTCATAATGGAAAAGGTTCAACATAATCAACTGCCACCAATTGGCTGGTTGATTCTCCCCTACACTGGGAAGGGGTTTCATGGGTGACCTCTTCCTTTGGCAGATTAGTCACTCAGCAGTAATAGCTTCTAGGTCAGATTTGGTAACAGAAAGTCCAAGTTTTGAACCCAAGCATTGTCTCTATCCCTGCCACCAAGGGCACTTTGTACATGGGCTCATTTACCTTGTAATGAAGTGACTGTGGATAAGGACTGACTGATGTGAGTAATTTTGTCCACTGGACTATTGAAAGCCTCCTTTAGTGAACATTCACATGGGACAAAAATATTTCACAGTGTTTGCCCATTCTGAGAGGCTCATCCACATGAGTCTTTCCAGACGTTTTTGGACACTTATCTTTCAACCCTGTTCCTTCCAAGTCTATGATCATCCAATCAAACCATCAGCAGTTGCCTATGAGTCAGCCATCTTTCAGTCCAAAGTGGAAAACTAAATACACCATTTGAATTTTTACCTATGGGGAATACTTTCCTTTATTGCTGTCATTCACTGTCACACTATGTATTGCTGCATCCATCCACTTTATTTCTTCCTGTTTGTGGAACTCCGTATGAGGCTGTAGGTGTGTATTGAAGGAGAGGAAGAAACACAGCATGAGTAATTGTTAAAGGAGTGTGAGCTACCTGCTCGTACATCTTGTATCTTCCATACCTGTGTGAACCCAGATTCTTTTATACTTTTTTTCCTTTAATTACAGATTATGTCAAACATGCCCAAACTCATGGTTTGGTCTATCAGGTCCCAGTTTATGATAAGAAGCTCAGATTGCATGACCAAATGATGTTAAATGGATAGGCTTTCAATCTCTATATAGCATTCTCATTTGCCAAAGACACTTAATATCATTAGGTCTACACTCAAAAGACCCTAGTGGAAAATCAGTTTTCACTGCAGTATGGACTTGCCTTCTTTTTCTCAAACCCAGCAAACTTACCAGAGACTTGGTAGGTGGTCAGAGTAGCACATTCAAATGTGGAATATGTTGCCTCACAAATCCATGAAGACTTACCGTGTGTTGTACCTATTTTTGCATGGTAGGTTGTGAGAGATGCAGTAACACATTTTTCAAACTCAAGAGGATATCATCACACACTCCAGACAACTGTACCCCTAGAATTTTCACTGAGTTTATAGGTCTGTGAATTTTCATGAGATTTATTCCTTATTCTCTGAATTTCCTGTCTTACTAAGGCATCTAAAGTACTTGCTACTTCCTGTTTATCAGATCCAGTCATCATAGTGAACCAATGTGATATTTTGCAGAATATTGAGATGGCCAACATCTCATGAACTATGTTGTGACAGAGAGCAGGACAGTTGTATTGTAAGATGTTATGGAAAAACCCGGGCGAACTTTTTGGCCAACCCAGTATTAGCCCTGAGGAAAGATTGTAAAGGTGTAATTTTGGCCTTCTCAGGTAAAATAAAACTACTTTTGTTTGCTCTCATATGTTGTTGCAGGAAAACACATCAGTCTAGTCACTAGCTGCATACTAGGTGCCAGGGGCCATATCAGTTTGCTCAAGTAAAGATATTATACCTGGGAAAACAGCTGCAATTAAATTCACTATCTGATCAAGTTTGTGAGAATCCAGTCATCCTTCAGTATCCGTCCAACTTCTTAACCAGCTAACTGCATCATTTAAGTGAGCATGGGATATGTATTACTACCCCTGCATCTTAACAAGTTTTCAATGTTGGCAGTAATCTTTGAAATTCTCCCAGGAATGTAATATTGCTTGTATGAATATTCCAAGGGTGTTCAGTTGGGCCTTTCTACTATGGACATTACCCCATGGCTCAAAGGGTCAGTTTAGGTATTCTGCTAATTTCCAATTAGTCTATTTTAATTATACAATGACTGTAAGAACAAACAAACAAACAAACACATGATGAATCTATGGACTTGCTGGGTTCACTATCATTCAAATTTGGGATAAGACTCCATTCATCACCTTACCATTATTCACCCTCACTTTGATTTGTGGGTTACGATAGCATTTTGAGCCCCTAGGAATTATTGACAATTCACCATGCCTGGTAATCCCCAGAAAGTCTACCCTTTTCCTTGTGCACTATCATTCTAGTTATTGGCTGTAGTTCCCTTTGGGAAAGGCTTGAAGAGATAACTATGGTATATACCAATGGCATTGCTGCAGGGTTCTTCTACAAGGAGATCCAAATTCCTCTTCAATTAAAAGATTCTGTGTTGCATGGTTCCCAATATATACAGATGTAAATTTGCGTATATTATATAACATGTAATTTCCTAGCTCTGTCCATTAATAAAGTCTGAGAGCAGTGACATCCCACTAGCAGTGAGCACATCTATCACCCTGGTCTTAGTTTTGAACTACTGTTCTCCACTAAAAGAAACCAGAGCGAGGGGGATTGGAGAAGATGGCGGAAGAGTAAGACGCAGAGATCACCTTCCTTCCCACAAATACAGTAGAAATACATCTACACGTGGAACTGCTCCTACAGAACACCCACTGAACGCTGGCAGAAAACGTCCGACCTCCAAAAAGGCAAGAAACTCCCCCCGTACTTGGGTAGGGCAAAAGAAAAAAGAAATAACAGAGACAAAAGAATAGGGACGGCACCTGCACCAGTGGGAGGGAGCCGTGAAGGAGGAAAGGTTTCCACGCACTAGGAAGCCCCTTCGCGGGCGGAGACTGCGGGTGGCAGAGGGGGGAAGCTTAGGAGCCACGGAGGAGAGCGCAGCCACAGGGGTGCGGAGGGCAAAGCGGAGAGGTTCCCGCACAGAGGCTCGGCGCCGAGCAGCACTCACCAGCCCGAGAGGCTTGTCTGCTTAGCCGCCGGGGCGGGCGGGGCTGGGAGCTGAGGCTCGGGCTTCGGTCGGATCGCAGGGAGAGGACTGGGGCTGGCGGCGTGAACACAGCCTGAAGGGGTTGGCGCACCACAGCTAGCCCGGAGGGAGTCCGGAAAAAGTCTGCAGCTGCCGAAGAGGCAAGAGACTTTTTCTTGCCTCTTTGTTTCGCGGCGGGCAAGGAGAGGGGATTCAGAGCGCCGCCTAAACGAGCTCCGGAGAAGGGCGCGAGCCGCGGCGATCAGCGCGGACCCCAGAGACGGGTGTGAGACGCTGGGGCTGCTGCTGCCGCCTCCAAAAAGCCTGTGTGTGAGCACAGGTCACTCTCCACACCTCCCCTCCCGGGAGCCTGTGCAGCCCGCCACTGCCAGGGTCCCGGGATCCGGGGACAACATCCCCGGGAGAACGCACTGCGCGCCTCAGGCTGGTGCAACGTCACACCGGCCTCTGACGCTGCAGGCTCGCCCCGCCTCCTCTGTACCCCTCCCTCCCCGCGGCCTGGGTGAGCCAGAGCCCCCGAAGCAGCTGCTCCTTTAACCCCGTCCTGTCTGGGCGGGGAACAGACGCCCTCAGGCGACCTACAGGCAGAGGCGGGTCCAAATCCAAAGCTGAACCCCAGGAGCTGCGCGAACAGGGAAGAGAAGGGGAAATCTCTCCCAGCAGCCTCAGGAGCAGCGGATTAAAGCTCCACAAACAACGTGATGTGCCTGCATCTGCTGAATACCTGAATAGACAACGAATCAGCCCAAGTTCAGGAGGTGGACTCTGGGAGCAGGAGATATTAATTTTTCCCCTTTTCCTTTTTTTTGTGAGTGTATATGTATATGCTTCTGGGTGAGATTTTGTCTGTATAGCTTTGCTTTACAATAGCTTTATTTTACTTCACTATATTATAGCCTCTTTCTTTCTTTCTTTCTATTTTTTCTCCCTTTTACTCTGAGCCGTGTGGATGAAAGGCTCTTGGTGCTCCAGCCAGGCATCAGGGCCGTGCCTCTGAGGTGGGAGAGCCAACTTCAGAACACTGGTCCACAAGAGACCTCCCAGCTCCACGTAATACCAAACGGCAAAAATCTCCCAGAGATCTCCATCTCAACATCAAGACCCAGCTTCACCCAACGACCAGCAAGCTACAGTGCTGGACATCCTATGCCAAACAACTAGCTAGACAGGAACACAACCCCATCCATTAGCAGAGAGGCTGCCTAAAATCATAATAAGGCCACAGACACCCCAAAATACACCACCAGACGTGGACGTGCCCACCAGAAAGACAAGATCTAGCCTCATCCACCAGAACTCAGGCACTAGTTCCCTCCACCAGGAAGCCTACACAACCCACTGAACCAACCTTAGCCACTGGGGACAGATACCAAAAACAACGGGAACTACGAACCTGCAGCCTGTGAAAAGGAGACCCCAAACACAGTAAGATAGGCAAAATGAGATGACAGAAAAACACACAGCAGATGAAGGAGCAGGCTCAAAACACACTGGACTTAACAAATGAAGAGGAAATAGGTAGTCTACCTGAAAAAGAATTCAGAATAATGATAGTAAGGATGATCCAAAATCTTGGAAATAGAATAGACAAAATGCAAGAAACATTTAACAAGGATGTAGAAGAACTAAAGAGGAACCAAGCAATGATGAAAAACACAATAAATGAAATTAAAAATACTCTAGATGGGATCAATAGTAGAATAACTGAGGCAGAAGAAAGGATAAGTGACCTGGAAGATAAAATGGTGGAAATAACTACTACAGAGCAGGATAAAGAAAAAAGAATGAAAAGAACTGAGGACAGTCTCAGGGACCTCTGGGACAACATTAAACGCGCAAACATTCGAATTATAGGGGTACCAGAAGAAGAAGAGAAAAAGAAAGGGACTGAGAAAATTTTTGAAGAGATTATAGTTGAAAACTTCCCTAATATGGGAAAGGAAATAGTTAATCAAGTCCTGGAAGCACAGAGAGTCCCATACAGGATAAACCCAAGGAGGAACACGCCAAGACACATATTAATCAAACTGTCAAAAATTAAATATAAGGAAAACATATTAAAGGCAGCAAGGGAAAAAAAACAAATAACACACAAGGGAATCCCCATAAGGTTAACATCTGATCTCTCAGCAGAAACTCTGCAAGCCAGAAGGGAGTGGCAGGATATACTTAAAGTGATGAAGGAGAAAAACCTACAACCAAGATTACTCTACCCAGCAAGGATCTCATTCAGATTCGATGGAGAAATTAAAACCTTTACAGACAAGCAAAAGCTGAGAGAGTTCAGCACCACCAAACCAGCTTTACAACAAATGCTAAAGGAACTTCTCTAGGCAAGAAACACAAGAGAAGGAAAACACCTACAATAACAAACCCAATACATTTAAGAAAATGGGAATAGGAACATACATATCGATAATTACCTTGAATGTAAATGGATTAAATGCTCCCACCAAAAGACACAGGCTGGCTGAATGGATACAAAAACAAGACCCATATATATGCTGTCTACAAGAGACCCACTTCAGACCTAGAGACACATACAGACTGAAAGTGAAGGGATGGAAAAAGATATTCCATGCAAATGGAAATCAAAAGAAAGCTGGAGTAGCAATTCTCATATCAGACAAAATAGACTTTAAAATAAAGACTATTACAAGAGACAAAGAAGGACACTATATAATGATCAAGGGATCGATCCAAGAGGAAGGTATAACAATTGTAAATATTTATGCACCCAACATAGGAGCACCTCAATACATAAGGCAAATACTAACAGCCATAAAAGGGGAAATTGACAGCAACACAATCATAGTAGGGGACTTTAACACCCCACTTTCACCAATGGACAGATCATCCAAAATGAAAATAAATAAGGAAACACAAGCTTTAAATGATACATTAAACAATATGGACTTAATTGATATTTATAGGACATTCCACCCAAAAACAACAGAATACACATTTTTCTCAAGTGCTCATGGAACATTCTCCAGGATAGATCATATCTTGGGTCACAAATCAAGCCTTGGTAAATTTAAGAAAATTGAAATCGTATCAAGTATCTTTTCCGACCACAACGCTATGAGACTAGATATCAATTACAGGAAAAGATCTGTAAAAAATACAAACACATGGAGGCTACACAATACATTACTTAATAACGAAGTGATTACTGAAGAAATCAAAGGGGAAATCAAAAAATACCTAGAAACCAATGACAATGGAGACACGACGACCCAAAACCTATGGGACGCAGCAAAAGCAGTGCTAAGAGGGAAGTTTATAGCAATACAAGCCTACCTCAAGAAACAGGAAACATCTCGAATAAACAACCTAACCTTGCACCTAAAGCAATTAGAGAAAGAAGAACAAAAAAACCCCAAAGCCAGCAGAAGGAAAGAAATTATAAAGATCAGGTCAGAAATAAATGAAAAAGAAATGAAGGAAACAATAGCAAAAATCAATGAAACTAAAAGCTGGTTCTTTGAGAAGATAAACAAAATTGATAAACCATTAGCCAGACTCATCAAGAGAAAAAGGGAGAAGACTCAGATCAATAGAATTAGAAATGAAAAAGGAGAAGTAACCACTGACACTGCAGAAATACAAAAGATCATGAGAGATTACTACAAGCAACTATATGCCAATAAAATGGACAACCTGGAAGAAATGGACAGATTCTTAGAAATGCACAAACTGCCGAGACTGAACCAGGAAGAAATAGAAAATATGAACAGACCAATCACAAGCACTGAAATTGAAACTGTGATTAAAAACCTTCCAACAAACAAAAGCCCAGGGCCAGATGGCTTCACAGGTGAATTCTATCAAACATTTAGAGATGAGCTAACACCTATCCTTCTCAAACTCTTCCAAAATATTGCAGAGGGAGGAACACTCCCAAACTCATTCTACGAGGCCACCATCACCCTGATACCAAAACCAGACAAAGATGTCACAAAGAAAGAAAACTACAGGCCAATATCACTGATGAACATAGATGCAAAAATCCTCAACAAAATACTAGCAAACAGAATCCAACAGCACATTAAAAGGATCATACACCATGATCAAGTGGGGTTTATCCCAGGAATGCAAGGATTCTTCAATATACACAAATCAATCAATGTGATACACCATATTAACAAATTGAAGGAGAAAAACCATATGATCATCTCAATAGATGCAGAGAAAGCTTTCGACAAAATTCAACACCCATTTATGATAAAAGCCCTGCAGAAAGTAGGCATAGAGGGAACTTTCCTCAACATAATAAAGGCCATATATGACAAACCCACAGCCAACATTGTCCTCAATGGTGAAAAACTGAAACCATTTCCACTAAGATCAGGAACAAGACAAGGTTGCCCACTCTCACCACTATTATTCAACATAGTTTTGGAAGTGTTAGCCACAGCAATCAGAGAAGACAAAGAAATAAAAGGAATCCAAATCGAAAAAGAAGAAGTAAAGCTGTCACTATTTGCAGATGACATGATACTATACATAGAGAATCCTAAAGATGCTACCAGAAAACTCCTAGAGCTAATCAATGAATTTGGTAAAGTAGCAGGATACAAAATTAATGCACAGAAATCTCTTGCATTTCTATACACTAATGACGAAAAATCTGAAAGTGAAATTAAGAAAACACTCCCATTTACCATTGCAACAAAAAGAATAAAATATCTAGGAATAAACCTACCTAAGGAGACAAAAGACCTGTATGCAGAAAATTATAAGACACTGATGAAAGAAATTAAAGATGATACAAATAGATGGAGAGATATACCATGTTCCTGGATTGGAAGAATCAACATTGTGAAAATGACTCTACTACCCAAAGCAATCTACAGATTCAATGCAATCCCTATCAAACTACCACTGGCATTTTTCACAGAACTAGAACAAAAAATTTCACAATTTGTATGGAAACACAAAAGACCCCGAATAGCCAAAGCCATCTTGAGAACGAAAAATGGAGCTGGGGGAATCAGGCTCCCTGACTTCAGACTATATTACAAAGCTTCAGTAATCAAGACAGTTTGGTACTGGCACAAAAACAGAAATATAGATCAATGGAACAGGATAGAAAGCCCAGAGATAAACCCACACACATATGGTCAACTTATCTTTGATAAAGGAGGCAAGCATATACAGTGGAGAAAAGACAGCCTCTTCAATAAGTGGTGCTGGGAAAATTGGACAGGAACATGTAAAAGTATGAAATTAGAACACTCCCTGACACCATGCACAAAAATAAACTCAAAATGGATTAAAGACCTAAGTGTAAGGGCAGACACTATCAAACTCTTAGAGGAAAACATAGGCAGAACACTCTATGACATACATCACAGCAAGATTCTTTTTGACCCAGCTCCCAGAGAAATGGAAATAAGAACACAAATAAACAAATGGGACCTAATGAAACTGAAAAGCTTTTGCACAGCAAAGGAAACCATAAACAAGACCAAAAGACAACCCTCAGAATGGGAGAAAATATTTGCAAATGAAGCAACTGACAAAGGATTAATCTCCAAGATTTACAAGCAGCTCATGCAGTTCAATAACAAAAAAACGAACAACCCAATCCAAAAATGGGCAGAAGATCTAAATAGACATTTCTCCAAAGAAGATATACAGATGGCCTACAGACACATGAAAGAACGCTCAACATCATTAATCATTAGAGAAATGCAAATCAAAACTACAATGAGATATCATCTCACACCGGTCAGAATGGCCATCATCAAAAAATCTAGAAACGATAAATGCTGGAGAGGGTGTGGAGGAAAGGGAACACTCTTGCACTGTTGGTGGGAATGTAAATTGATACAGCCACTATGGAGAACAGTATGGAGGTTCCTTAAAAAACTACAAATAGAACTACCATACGACCCAGCAATCCCACTACTGGGCATATACCCTGAGAAAACCATAGGTCAAAAAGAGTCATGTACCAAAATGTTCATTGCAGCTCTATTTACAATAGCCAGGACATGGAAGCAACCTAAATGTCCATCGACAGATGAATGGATAAAGAAGATGTGGCACATATATACAATGGAATATTACTCAGCCATAAAAAGAAATGAAATGGAGGTATTTGTAATGAGGTGGATGGAGTTAGAGTCTGTCATACAGAGTGAAGTAAGTCAGAAAGAGAAAAACAAATACAGTATGCTAACACATATATATGGAATCTAAGGGGAAAAAAAAAAAAAGGCCATGAAGAACCTAGTGGCAAGACGGGAATAAAGACACAGACCTACTAGAGAATGAACTTGAGGATATGGGGAGGGGGTGGGGTGAGATGTGACAGGGTAAGAGAGTGTCATGGACATATATACACTACCAAATGTAAAATAGATAACTAGTGGGAAGCAGCCGCATAGCACAGGGAAATCAGCTCGGTGCTTTGTGACCACCTAGAGGGGTGGGATGGGGAGGGTGGGAGGGAGGGAGATGCAAGAGGGAAGAGAAATGGGAACATATTGTATATGTATAACTGATTCACTTTGTTATAAAGCAGAAGCTAACACACTATTGTAAGGCAATTATACTTCAATAAAGATGTTTGAAAAAAAAAAAAAAAAAAAGAAACCAGAGCTTTTTGAAGAAATGGCTGATTCCAAGGCTAGGGTAGGGAAAGTAGAAGATGAGTCTGGAACACCTTGTGCTACCAAAAAGTAAGGAGGTGCTCAAAGAATGCTGGAAATACGTCAAAAGGGTATAGGAACCAGTTAGAATGGGTTCCCACTGACCAAATCTGGAAAAAATAGAGCATCAAAGTAAATGATAATAGTAACAGATTATAGCAATTGAATAAAATAAGAACCATAAATCCATACACAGTTATAACATTTTAAATGGATAAATAAATGGGGAGAAGGAAGGCTTTTCCTTGTGGTAGAAAGACAGCTACTAAATGTAAAAAGGGTCATGGTATTAGAAATTCACCATTTGGCAACCACCGAAGTAATAATTAATTCAGGCAAGAAACAGTAAGAGATGTTACAACTAGTGGGTGAAGGTGGAGTCACGAATGGGACTTTACACAGTGAAAAAGTACCTCTCACAAAACATGTGTTAAATACAAAGTGGGGGAAGATATCACTTTAAGTGGAGAAACCTGCAGCTACCATCTTAACCAAGCGATCAAAGTTAAAATCACCAGTAAGAGGACAAATAGACCATGCACATACCACTCAATAGGTTTCCATGAAAATAACACAGCATATACTCACTGAAGATACATAACCTGGGTCTAATGGAGAGGGAACAATGGACAAACACAAACTGAGGAACATTCTACAAAATAACTACAAAACACACTTCAAAAAATTTAAAGTCACGAAAATCAAAGACAAAGGAGCTGTTCCAGATTGAAAGAGCCTAGAGGAACATGACAACCAAGTCCAAGTGTAATCCTGTATTGGACCTAGTGCTACGATGGATGTTTCTGGAACATTGCCAAAACTTGAGTGGGGTCTCAGGGAGAAAGATATACAGGAGTTCTTTGTACCATTTTCACAGATTTCTGTAAGCATGAAAAAAAATTTAAATAAATTTTTAAAATAAAGAATAAGAGATTCTGTGTCTTTGAATGGCTTTAACTAAAACGTTATAATTTCGCATTGTGATGACTCAAGTTAGGTTTTGGCTATCAGACCCAGAGTTATTTCTGTTATATGGTTCGAACAGTATCCTTGTAGGCCACCCATCTGTTCTATTACTAGGGACACTGTGATCAATTAGTCACTGGCAGAGATCCTTAAAAGCCAAAATATATTTTTCAAAAAATATTGTAACACTTTATTTATAATGACTTTTACAGCACTATACATTCATTTCCCACTATTGAGTTTTTTTGCTATTTTGTCATACATTGTACATCTAAATACTACAAATCCCATATTACATTGTTATTTTGTATTTTATTTTATTCTTTAAGTATTTGGCTAGTTTTAAAAGAACATTATATTAAAATTTTTTTATATTTACTGAAATGTTTACTGTTCCCAGAACTCTGCATCACTTCAACTAGATCCAAATTTTCACTTGTCATTTTATTTAAATTTTAAGAACTTCCTTTAAGATTTTCTTTGGTGAGTTCTGATGACTAAAAATTCTCTCAGCTTTTGTTTTTCTAAAAGTGTTCTTATTATACCTTTATTTATTTTATTGAAAAATATTCTTATTATACCTTTATTTTTATGTAATAGTTGATGTACAATATTATATGTTACAGATGTACGATATAGTGATTCACAATTTTTAAAGGTTATACTCCATTTATAGTTATTATAAAATAATGGCTATATTCCCTAAGTTGTACAATATATCCTTGTAGTTTACTTTATACATACTAGTTTGTACCTCTTAATCCCCTAAAATGTTTTGATTACTGGGATATCCCTGCTGCCTTTTGCGGCAAACATGTTCATCTTGTCTTTGGCAGTTAAGTGCTGCCACTTGGTCCCTGCCATTCTAGGAATCCCATCATCTTTATTGAAATCAGAGGCCCATCTCAATTGTTGCATCTCCGTTGTCATTTCTGGCTAACCAAGGAGAAGAAGCAGAGATTTTCAAGGATGAGGGTGTGAATCTTTAATGTATTTGACAACGCAGAATGAAGGGAGTATCCTCTGGTTTTCTTGGTCAGTGACTGTGCACATCACACATTAATCCACTCCAACATTCCCATCTCCTTAAGCTTTGAATTCCCTCCTGCTCATCCTTCAAGGGAAGCCCTAATATTTCCTTCTCATTGTACATAGCCATTAAATCGTGGTTTCAGTCAATCAATCAAGTAAGATATCAGAAACACTTCTAGGTACATGAAACCAATTCATTAAATTCTGATTATCTAGTAAGTGTACTCATATAAATGCATTTTGCTTGACCTGGTATTATATTCCACCTTCTCACATATATCCTCCAGGATTCACAGTCTTGCAGTTCTTTGGAGTATGGTCTATTTCATCTGGGTCTCACCGTGTAACTGATACCTAGAGTGTACGCTTACAAGTTATCTGTCCCAGGTGAGGCTGTCACAGAGTTTTCAAGCAAAAGAAAAGTAGTCTCCTCAGGCAGAAGGGTGGAAGCTACTGATAAGGGAGGTTCAACATGTCTCAGAGATTCAAGATGCTCAGTTTCATCTGAGTCCAACCAGACTTCCTCATTTAACGTTTTAGGGGCTATTGTTTTCTAATCAATATCCTGATGTTCACATTAGAGAACTCGAGTGGTATAGAAGTAGCAAATGAAAAAAGCAGCTACTTCCTCTAGGGTTTAGGCACAGCAAACAAGGAAAGACTAAGAATTTATCAGATCTCTTTTACCACAAGATTGAAATTCAAACCTTTTTGAGGGGGTGGCTGGAATAGGAAAATGCGGCCTGCTAGTAAGAAAGAAATTTGCCAGAGGTTGCAGGCCAGAGGTAGTGCAGTGTGTAAGAGTGGTCCTCCACATGACTGGAAATACTCACTAGAGGTTGCTAGTTGGACTGGTACATAAGAATAGCCAGGTGGGTGGTTAGAAAAACTTGCTGGAGAGTGCAGGCCATAGTTCTGTGAGGATCATGAGGGTGAGTGCTACTGGGGCTATCTACACACCTGGGCACTCCCACATACCAATCTGCTGGCAACAAAACAAAGCCTGCACACTAGAATATGGAAAGGATAGCCCTTCCTTCTACTGTGGTTTTGCAGGGTCCCTCCATTACCCTCTATTAACAAAGCCTAACAATAAGCTGGCTGGCAGAGGTTTCAGAGTCCAGATCCAGTATCATAAAGCAAGGAAAAGAAGGGTGAATGTGGAGCTGAGATGAATAAATTGTAACTAGTATAGATAAGATGACAAGTACAGTTTTGGACATTGGGATTGTTGACTGAAAAAAATGCATAACCTAAACATTGAAAATTATGTCTTATTCATAGGCATTACTGAGGACTATAGCCTGGGATGGCAGCCTCTCACATAGCTCTGAGGGACTGTTCCAAAGACGTAAGGGAGGAGCCAGGATGCATAGGAGTTTCTGCTGAAAAAAAACCATATACTTGAACATGAAAATATTACGGCTGATCACAATACACATCTCAAGTTAATGATTTTAGGGCTTTTTTATGTATGGGAAGATGCAAGAGTCTGGGCTTTTTGAAATCATTCCTTTGATATACATCTTAATTTTCTAGGACCAGTATCTTGTTTTTCTCCATCTTATATTCCCTTCAGGGTGCACCATTGGGTGGCTGCAGTAACTGATGACTTTATGGCTGCCACATATTTTGTTTACTGAAATGGCAGGTTTACTGACATTCTTTGTCCATAGGATTGAGATGCCTATAACACATTAATGTAAATAACTAGCAAGTCTTTAGATATGGTGTTCCAGAAAGATTTCAGGGGTCTAATGTAGTCAGAGCTGTTATCCACATATGAGTGTTTGAAATCTCCAAGAAGAACATGCAGAGCAATGGCTAGTTGTCTAAAACAAGAGCCAGAGGAAATGTTATTATTTAAGGGTTGGTGAAGGAGGAGAAAAAGCCTACAAAATAACTCTAGAAGTCCGAGTAGGACATTCAAGTGTGATAGATTTCATGGAAGCCTAAAGAATAAAGTTTCAATAAGGAGAGAGAGATCACCAGTGTCAAATCTAGCAGAAGGGCCTAGCAAGAAAAGACATGAGTAAAGGCATTACATATTCCTGATTTAAAGCAGTCTGGAATAAAATGAATCTAAGTTTTTTATTTGGAGGGATATATGATTATTTTGAGAAGTTTGGTTTAAAAGGACAGACAAGAAGCAGAGCTGGGGGTGTGATGCAGGTGGCAGCTGAATGATCGAATGAAATATCTAACTTTGCAAGGGAAAAACCTGAACATTTTTAGCCTGCAGATGTCCTTTGCTTGGCTCACATTATGTTCTTTTTTAAAAATGTGACCTTGACAGTCTTGGTGGGAGGGCATGAATTATCTTTTATTTTATTATCCTTTATCCATCTTGAAACATTTATTTATGCTAACTGCCTTATTCCTGCAGACATTTTAGAATACTGACATTTGCAATGCATGTTTCTTGAATTGAATGAATGGACAAAAGGAGATTGTTAGTAATTTTTCCAGAAAAGCAATTTATAGCATTATAAATATAATGAACATTGGGATTCAAAAAGAACTTTGAAATAGTTGATCTCCATGCCTTTATTTTTCTTTCTGCTGGGAACATTTCTTTAATTGAAGTGTTTTTAGTTTACAATATTGTATTCCATGCCTTCATTTACTATTTGTGTCCTAAGACAATTGTCCTAAGATCAGCAAAGGTAAATGACTTTCTCAATATCACACAGCCAATAAATGGCAGATTGTGGTTAAAACTGAGGCTCTTATCCATCCACTCTTAAGAACATCACCATTGTCTACATGACACTTTCATCCCCATCCTGCCACTCTACTCAGTATTTAGTTTCAAAAAAAATGTAGACCAAAGAGAAAGCTTATAAAAGGCTCTTTAGGAATTGGCCAGAATGTGATTTAATTGTTTTTCTTTTCAACCAGGAGATTTTTCCTATGTATTATTAAACAAGTTAAAACTCTGACTTGCAACTTGCTAGCCCTGGTTTTTAAAGTCAACAATATCACTTATTTTCACCATACCTTAGAGAATCTCTTGGTGTATGTCTTCTTTCAGCCATACTGAAATGGCTAAAAGAAGTCGTTACTGGAAACTATGTAGTCAGTAGAAACACCATTCTTTAGTCAGTGAAATTGCTCCTTGTCTCTCACTAACAGAGATGAGGTGAGAGTGAAGGAAGTAATGTTGATAAATTGCTTTGAGATTCTTAGATGTCAGTGGAAACCAAATATCAGAAATCTCAATCTTCCTCTTCCTTCTCCAAGGAGTGTATTTTTCTCAGTGTTGCAGTACAGAGAAAATCAGGGAATATCAAACTACAGAAAAGGGAGGGAAACGCTCAAACTACTTTTGTAAACATTTTCATGGAGACAGGAAGGAAATGAAAAACCTGCTACCAATTGTTGAACAAATGGTCTTTCTGACAAGGCTCGCTGAGATCTAGCTTGCCCCATTACCTACCTTGTTTTTCATGTGGACTGAAGAGACAGTTGAACTCAGTAGTTAAGAAGAGCCTTCTAGAGAAAGACAGATATGGGTGTGATACCAGGAGCTGCTTCTTGCTGTCGGTGAAAACTTGAGTAAGTGATAATCTCTTTGACACTTGGTTTCCATCATTATCAAATAGAAATAAAATGATTCTAATTTATTAGAATAAAAATAATGAAAGAAATTGTAAGAAATCAATGAAAAATGCACAGTAAGTACTTAGCAAAGTGCTTCACAAGCATTTAACAAAAGTTATTATTTATTACTATTATTACTATGGGTAATAACAATACTAGTAATAATGAAAATAATCATACAGTCCTTATGTCACTATTTGGTATAAACCCTTCCAGTGACTTTGCTCATGCCAGAAAGTTAAAGTTCAATAGTATGGATTCAGGGTCATGAAATTCGCTACTTCCAGATTATAACACACACAGACACAAACACACATAGACACGAACACACATTATACTACATCTAGATTGGCTTGCTCATCCATCCCAAACATGTCAAGTCATTTTGCACCTCTCTGGTAGATGTTTGCACTCTTTTCTCCACTTATCAAGAAAACCTTTACCTCTGTTGCTATTTTAATAAAATTCTACTCTCATGAAAACACCTATTATAGAAAGCATTTCTAATCTCCAAAATAGCAGTTTTCTCATTCATTCTTGTGTGGGTCCACTGTTAAGAAGATTTTCTTCTGTATTAAATTGTAAGCCTTTAAGATTATGGACTATTCTGTCTTTATCTGTACACACACAAGCATTGGGCTAGTGCTTTGCAAATACTATTAAAGATGCCATACAGTCTGTGAAAAGAGTAAGTTCCATTTCACTCCAGATGAAGAGGGCAGTCCATCTCTGCCTCACAGGCTATTGATTGCCCCTTTTATTAAGTTTTCTTGCTTGGCTAGTTGTTTCCCCTACCTGGTTGTAGATTGGCAGTGGATGTGGTATTCTGTAACATATGACTGTGCTCTGAGGACTAGGAATGTTGGAAGTAGACCGCATGAGGAGAGAAGGAGAGAGACAGTGTGATGGGAAAGCATCCCAAGTTTGCACAGCAGACTGCATGTTTTAACTCTGACATTTATTAGCCATGTGACCTTGTATGTGTTCCTCAGCTTTCCAAGCCTTTGTTTCTTCACCTGAAAAAAAGAGAATAGTTATTTTTACCTCATAGAATTCAATAAAGGACCAGACGAGATAAAATGTGAAGCAACGTGTGCAGACCTTGGCACTCAATACATTGTACTTAGGGCAAGTTTCTTTTTTCCTCTTTTTCTCCTGAGAGGTGTCCAAATATAATTTATCACCAAAAGAATAGGCTCTTGTCCTTCTTATAGATAAGATATTCAAAGCATGTAGAGTTTTTACGAATATAGGTCACTTGATACTTGAAAACAAGCAAATGAACAGATGATAAACTAGAACTGATAGTGAACATAGTGTTTATAAGGCATAAAAAATCATAGAACAAGTGCTCATTAATCTCTTAACAATGTCCATCACAGAATCAGAGGTGAGTGAGATTAAAGTGTCAACCTTGTGATATGGTTTTTTTACCTTCTAAGTTCTTGGTTTCCAAGTGACACAAAATCAATTGAAGCCTGACAGCTATTTGGTAAGCCATGTAAAAATGAATTCAGTGAGTCAGCTGAGCTCCTAATGGCTAATGTCTTCAAAGTAGCAGATATGTCTGATAGGTCTAATTTGTCATCAGTTATTGCTGGCTATTCTAGCAATTTGGCTGAAAAAAAAAAAGGATGGGGTGTGGGTCCTATTACTGAGTTTTTCTTCTCTCAACAAAAATATCAAAGCACTGAATTATAAATGGCATTAAATATTAATAAGGTACATATTTATACTACAAACAAGCATAAGAGTATACCCTGATCCTTTTTGTTCTATCTTTTCTGTTATTATACATTAGGAAACTTTAATACAATTCTGTTGTATCTCTTCCCAGAAACATACCTTCTCAATTTTCACGGTCTTATTTATTTATTTATTTATTTATTTATTTATTTATTTATTTATGGCTGTGTTGGGTCTTCACTTCTGTGCGAGGGCTTTCTCTAGTTGTGGCAAGCAGGGGCCACTCTTCATCGCGGTGCGCGGGCCCCTCACTATCACGGCCTCTCTTGTTGCGGAGCACAGGCTCCGGATGCGCAAGCTCAGTAATGGTGACTCACGGGCCCAGTTGCTCCGTGGCATGTGGGATTCTCCCAGACCAGGGCTTGAACCCGTGTCCCCTGCATCGTCAGGCAGACTGTCAACCACTGCGCCACCAGGGAAGCCCACGGTCTTCTTTTTGAGTCCTGCTGCTGATCAAATCATAGCTGGACAATCTCTCTTCCTTTCTAATTCATTCTAATTAAAGCAACAATGATTATTTCCCTAAATTATTTTAATCAGATTGCTCCCTACACAAGAAACCACTGTGGCTCTTAATTAGCACTTGAATCAAACTCTTCAGCATCTGCCCCAAGGCCTTCAAGTCCTGTTGCTCATTTTACTGGTTTTAGTCTATGGTACACATATCCAGATAGAATAAGCCTCCCTCTTTTCATTTAAGCTCACCTAGTCACTTCTGTCTCTGAGTTTTCAGGCTTCTTTTTCTTCTGGTTAAAAACGTGTTCTTCTTACATTGTAGTAAGTTGTGTCCACATCCAACTTCAGATTTTTTTCTTTAAATTCACCATCTTATTCACCTTCTCTGATTAACTCCCCTAGATTCTGGCAAATCCCTCCACTTTAGCATTTACTTAGTTTTGGGGATAAGAATTCTACAGGGTACTCAATAAACTTTAGCTATAATATAGATATATAATAAAACATAAATATATAAATTAATTATATAAATCATATAAATATATAAATATAAAATTAAATTACATAAATTATGTAAAAATATATAATATAAATTATATATAATAATATATTAAGCACAATGTATATTTATTTAACTATATAAATATATTTATGTAAACATAATAAAAATATATTTATTCCAGGCTCTCTTTAACCACTTTAGACATATGTCAAAAAAATGAACACAACCCTATAAAGAAGGTGTTTTTCTTATAGTCATTTTACTAATAAGGAAAATGAGGCACAGAGAGGTAAAATACCATGCCCAAAGTAATTGGCTGGTAGGCGTTGGGAGTGGATTCTTTTGTATTCTTCAGCACCAAACGCTAAGACAGCTGCATTAGCTTACATTCACCGGTGAGCTTTCTCTGTTGGAGGTTTTCTGTCTTAGTTACATTTTCTCATTTAACTCCCATATTTTATTGGCAGAACCTAGAGGTCAGAAACTCCACAGATGAGTCACATATCTAGAAATATGCTGTCCATAGAATAGAATCTCAAAACATATTGCTGCCTAACCCACTAGCTAATATTTCAGGAACGTTTATTTTTCTTGTGAAATTTTGGACTAAGGTTTTAATTTCTCATGTGGTTTTCACTCACATTTAAGGAAGTAAAAAAGTTGGACCTCTACAAAATTTTGAAGATGATGTTTTCTTCATGTAGTAAACACGACATGTTGGACATTGGGCTAACACTGGGAATAAGCAGGGAAAAACATCACCTCTATTTGATGGAAACAACTATCCCATTGGAGGAGATGAATATTAAAACAAAAATAGGCAAATATTTATTTTATTGTAATTAAATTCTATGAAAATATACTTAATTGTAATTTTAATTGCAATTTTATTATAGTTTTCACAAGTTCTCTGAAGTAGACATACAGGGAATTATAGGATTGCATAACTTTTTTTTTTTTTAACATCTTTATTGGAGTATAATTACTTTACAACGGTGTGTTAGTTTCTGCTTTATAACAAAGTGAATCAGCTATACATATACATATATCCCCATATCTCTTCCCTCTTGTGTCTCCCTCCCTCCCACCCTCCCTATCGCACCCCTCTAGGTGGTCACAAAGCATGGAGCTGATCTCCCTGTGCTATGTGGCTGCTTCCCACTAGCTATCTATTTTACATTTGGTAGTGTATATATGTCCATGCCACTGTCTCACTTTGTCCCAGCTTACCCTTCCCCCTCCCCATATCCTCAAGTCCATTCTCTAGTAGGTCTGCGTCTTTATTCCCATCTTGCCCCTAGGTTCTTCATGACCATTTTTTTTTTAGATTCCGTATATATGTGTTAGCATACGGTATTTGTTTTTCTCTTTCTGACTTACTTCACTCTGTATGACAGACTCTAGGTCCATCCACCTCACTACAAATAACTTTAAGGGAATCAGAAAAGGGTTCCTTGAGAAGGCAACGTTTAAGGCTTAGAGGATCATTGGAAGTTGGCAGAGTAAAAGGGATGGGTATGGAGGAGCATTCTCAACAAAAGAACAGCATATGAACAGGTCCTGAAAGGATTAGGAAGGAGTTGGAAACTTTGAGGAGCTAAAAAGAAAGCCAGAATGGCCGGACCACAGTGACTAACAGGATTATAGAGCGGGATGAGACTGGAGAAGTCGGAAGTGGGCCGAAAACACAGGGCTTTGTGCATTGTAGTGTTACCTGTGTTTAGCACCATAAAATCCTTTTTCTGCATCCTTGTCTTTCCTCCTAAGAGAGGTCCCTCAGCCCTCAATGTTTCTATGTGCTCTATCTCTTTCCCCAGCTCTTGTGAAATGATGAACTTTTCAGTAGTGATTACAGAGTCTTAAAGTATAATATTGCTCATGGACTTTTGTATTATAATAGGAAGCAGAGCCTATGTTTTGTTCCAGCCAAACAAATAAAGATATACTCACTGTCTTTTACTCATTGACCATTTAGATATGTGAGCAGAAGAGCAGCTATTTTGGGAGTGGTAATACTGACATCATGCCAGTAGGCCAACTACCTGCTAGTCTAGGCTTGGTAATTATATGAAGAGAAAAGTTCTTTCTCCTTATTCTTTGTCCTTTAGGCATGTCGCCTTTGTCTTTTAGGCACATCGTCTATGTTTCCTGTCCTTGTGAGGGTGAAGCGAGTGGGGATGAGAAGGATGTGGGTCGTGGCATGTAAACAAGACAGTTGAAGCATTCTACATGGTGTGTGTGTGGGTGTGCATGTGTGTTAATAGGAAAGGCAATTCCAATCCAATAAATTTGGTATATAATTCTTTAATCAGGTGGCTGGCCACTCTAGCCCATAAGTAAATCAAAATGTTTAAAAATAATCCTGAATTTTCTACATGTTTTTCACTTAAAGGAAGAAAACACGTTATGAAAGTCTTTCTTCACATACCATGAATCATGTGGTACTTGAACCTGCCACTTAGAGCTTTGATTAATAGTATGCTTAATTGCTTTCCTTCTCCTTCTCACAGCTGGCAGATGGAGTGCTATAGATGTGACTGAACAACACGGATGGTATTTATGTTGCAAACAAATGGTGTTACAGTCTGTGGATTTCTCCTCTTTGATCCAAATACCCTAAAGACAAAGCAGAATTCTTGAAAATTTATCTGTGCTTCCACTTTGGTCTCTGCTGCCTTCTTAATTTTTAGAGGAGCGCTTTGGGATTTGAGCCCATTTCAATGTGAACTTGAGGATTGTAGCTTGTTTCTGTTCAGTTCTCAAGATGAGTGACTCAGAAAGTAGAAGCCTTGAGAGTGATAATCAGGATATGTATTGTTTGCTTTGAGAAGAGCATACACTGGCATTCCTGTTCTCCATGCTCTTTGCTCTTGCACGGAATGCGTAGCTACACAATCAGAATAAATATGTGTCATTCATTCACCAGATTTAAAAATATCCATTTGGATGTTTTGCAGCTCCCAAACAATTTTATTTTTCACTTTTGCTAGTGTCTCCCTTCAGCTTGGGATACAAGGTCTATTCAGTTCCGTGGCCTCTGGGATTGGAACACTTGGGAGAAGGAATCTCTCTTACGAGGTATACAGTATGAGGGACAGGCAGGTTTTAGTGTTATCAGAGGTGAAGCCATCCTCTTCACGGGTAACACCTGCTGAGGGAATGATTTTTTGAGGGAGATTTTAGTTGCACAAGTCCTATTACCTGAATTGACATGTAGCAGATGGGTAGAGAAGAAATAAACAAGAATTAACTTTCAAGGATGGAGTTTGCTGAGCAAAGGTTTTTACATGGGGATAAGTAATGTTCAATAGCATCAGGAAAATAGAAAAACATTGAAATAATACATTTTGGATTTTGAGGTTAAGTCAGGGTATTTTATCATTTTAAGATTTAAATAATTTATTAAAATATTGATTTGATAATGCACTATGTTATGTGCTGTAAAAATTAACTGCACAAATAGCCAGCTTCTTGAACCTGCTTCATTCCCCTGTTCCCTTCCTCCTTCCCACCTTCCTTCCCTCCCTCGTTCCCTCCCTTCCTTTCCTCCTTCCTTCCTATCCTTTCTACTTTTGGTTTTTACCAAAGTTACACACACATAGTCTTTAAGGCGTTGACTAATCTTCAGTCTCTTAGCTCTCACCACTGCCTATAACCCTTACCCCTCACGACAGCAAGAACACTTTCTTTGGACTATGTTTTGGTTTTTTCATTTACTTAAGCTATTTAGGGCTATTTTTATATCCCTAGGTAACTTGCTTTATTGACATCTTTATTTTTCAATTAGATTATTTTTTATTCTCCACTATAGAAGAAGAGGATATAGTCTTTTCCTTTTTTCACACTCATTTGACAGCCCCTGTTACACACAAAAGAATCCTTTCCATTCCCATTGTCCCAGTGCTGTTATACTGCAGTTTCAGTCAGATCAATTCCATGTGTATAGTATTTGACTATGTAAGCACTAGTCACAGCTGAGCCATGATGCTTCTTTGGATTATGTTCTCCGTCCTGCCTATCTTATTTTTCCCCCTTATAATTGTATAGTTGTCTCATTTTCGTATAAAATAATTTCTATTCACTTATCATTAATTGTATCCCAAATCTTCAGTCAATTGTCTAAATCTCAAAATATTTAGATGATTTAAGAGTTTGTAGTTTCAAATTTTTGAAGATACTTTTGTGATCTTTTAATCTTCTGGTTGCCCTGATACTGGGTACATGGTAGTTATTGTGAGAACTCCTTTACCAGCATTGCAGGGCCTCTTTTCACCTCTATTCTGATAAAACCCCTATCTCTTGTATTCCATGTCTTCCTTCTAACTTTTTCACTTTGTTTGCATACAACCTCTAGTAGCTGTGAAGAAAGGGAGTGATGGGATTTAAAATTTTCAAGATCTGGACTATTTGAAATATGTTTATTCTATTCTCACATTAAGTATGTAAAATTCACTGTTAGACATAATTTTCCTTTTGTCTTTTATAGGCTTCACTGTCTTTACTTTCCATAAATATTATGTTTGGATATTCTGATCCTAGGTGTAGAAGTGAGGATGATGATATTAGTAGCAGACTCACATAAGATTGTTGTGAGGATTTAATAAATTACTCTGAGTCAAGCACTTAGAAGAGTACCTGGCATATATTAAGCTTTTAATAAGCCTTAGCTTTTTAAATTCACCTAGGCAAAATTCTTTTGAATGATGTATTTGGGTGAATTTCTCCTCTTCCATTTCTCCATTCTCTCTGCCTATAACTATATTATTCCTGAGCAGGACCTCTAAATTTCTTAACTTTTCTCTTCCATTTTTTTTTTTTTTTTGCCCTTGTCTTTTGTTCAGCTTTCTAGGAAATTTCCTTACCTCTGTCTTCTCTTTTCTTCAGTTTTTCATTTTTAATGCCATATCTTAATTTCCAACACTTTTTTTTTTTGTTGTGTGTTTTATAGAATCTTGTTCTTGGTTCACAGATACCATATCTTAAATTTCTGAGGATATTAATTGTGATTTTACTTTTAATGCTTTGTTTCCTGTGAACAGTCTACTTTTCTTCTAAATTTAAACTTATCTTTGTTTGGTTTGGATTCTTTCAGTTAGAGACTTTTCCCAGGTCCTCAGTCATACTTAATTGTCTGCTTTATTAGAGAACTCTGTTGTCTAACCATTGGATACAAATCTGTTTTTATGGAAGTATAGTTGATTTACAATATTGTGTTAGTTTCATGTATACAGCAAAGTGATTCAGTTATAAATATATTTTTTCAGATTATTTTTCATCATAGGCTATTACAAGATATTGAATATACAGAAACTATATTCCTGTTTCAACAAGGACAATTCAATAAGGACAGTAAATCCTTGTTGCTTATCTATTTTATGTATAGTAGTTTGTATCTGTTAATCACATGCTCCTAACTTATTCCTCCCCTCCCTCCCTCCCTTTCCCCTTTGGTTACCATAAGTTTGTTTTCTATGTCTGTGAGTCTGTTTCTGTTTTGTAAATAAGTTCATTTGTATCATTTTTTAATTACATTCCACATATAAGTTATATCATACGATATTTGTCTTTCTCTGTCTGACTTACTTCACTTAGTATGATAATCTCTAGGTCCATCCATGCTGCTGCAAATGGCATTATTTCGTTCTTCTTTATGGCTGAGTAATATTCCATTGTATATGTGTTCCACACCTTCTTTATCCATTCACCTGTCAATGGACATTTAGGTTGCTTCCACGTCTTGGCTATTGTAAATAGTGCTGCTATGAACATTGGGGTGTATGTATCTTTTCAAATTGGAGTTTTTGTCTCTTTTTGCATATATGCCCAGGAGGGGAATTGCTGACTTATTTTAGACTTCTTTTAGATCCTTCTATGCTTGTTTCGCCCTAAGAATATTTGTCTTTTTGCTAGAATGATCTTCTTCTGGATTTTCACAGAACTTTCTCCCTTTTACATTCGACCTTGGCTAATTACAATCTCTTCAGAAAAGCCTTCTCTGTTGTTGCAAGTAAAATAACAACCCACTGATTCTCTATCATATCCACTAATTTTAATTCTGTATAAAACAAAGATCACTGTTTGCTGTTTTTTATGTTTACACTATTTATTCCTACATGTACTGTATTTCTGTTTATTTGTTATCTCCAATCAATTAGTATAAAGTTCGTGAGTGTAAGGACCTGGTGTACAACTATATTCCTACTGGCACTCAGTGGTTACTCAGTAAATATTTGTTAAATACAAAATAATATATGTAATATAAAATTGCTTATTGAAGGCCCTGGATATAGAGGTATGAGTAGAAAGCCATTACTTTCCCCCAGTACTCACTCTGCAAATGTATTCCATGAACTTCTTTCCCCCTATGGATTAAATCTCCACCAGGTCCAATAGCTTTTCCATTTGCTTTCACAAATGAAAAACCTCAGCTAATTTTATATTAAAACTCTAGACCCTCATCTAATGAAAAACTCTCCTGCCCTAGTGGGCTTGATTCCTTCCTGGAGTCCTATGGTAGGAAAGAGCCAGGGAGGAAAGCCCAGGGGACTGCCTACAATTTTCCCACATTACTCTTTCCTCTTCAGTGCTCACTCACTAAGATTTTTCTGTCTCCTTCGAGAGAAAGCTGGCTGCATAGCATATCATTTATACTGGGACTCTCTTATGAGGAAAAGGGCATTGTTAGGAATTACGCCTGCACAGCAAGCATCAAGTGGGACTGCCCCTGGCACACTAGGACAGGGTACATGGCTTTCTTATTCTAGGCCCAGGAATAGTGGTGGCTGGGAGAGATAAAGGGCAGAAAAAATTGTAACTTGGCACCCAAGCTTTCAGCATGGTAGATGCACACTTGCTGGTTTTTTCTTGCATGGAGCACCTTTGAGGACTTCTCAGAACAGCACTGCCCCTGCTTCGCCTATACCTAGACCCAGAAACCTCTCTTTCTGAGGTTTCTGGCACAGGTGTTACCACCTCTGGCTGTTAGCCATGGCCTCTGCGTCAGCATCTGCGTTCTCAGCCTCATCCTCTGCCTCCTTCTGCCGAGCTCACTTCAGGGCAGGTGGAGAGCTCTCTTGGGTATGTGTACTTTTCAAGATGAATTACTGTCATCTCCTCCGTGTGGGGTCCATGTTGGGTACCTTAGTCTCTGCCATCAGTTAATGGACACTTTTTTCTTCGGTGGCCCCCTCTCCCTTTTCTGTCAACTCTAGATCACTTGTCTTCTGTAGCCATAAGTCAGGTACAACTTGTGTACAAAGGGATGGCCCCATAACCCCCAGGGATGTGTCAAGCTCCCTAAATATTTTTCTGAAGGCCCCCTTACAAGGTTTGGTATAGATGATTCTCCCTCTTCCTCCCACGACTTTCTGCAAACTCTAAAAAATCCTTCCGACCATTGACTTTAACTTCCTGAAGTCTCCTTTCTCCTCCCTAATGGAGCCTGGGGGTTGGCAATGGGTTGTTAATACTGTCAGCACCAGTTCTACAATTAATCTCTACGAAGGCGTAATGCCTTCATACCTAGCATATGGAGCTCTGAGCACCTATGGTAGAGTTCTTAGCCTTTAACTCTCAGTTCAAACTCCAAGACAGTAAGAAAACGTCACGTGTAATACCCTGTTACACTAATTTTAATCAAAGACTGTTTATGTGCTGAGAACAGCATTGGGCATTTTGCATGTTATTTCTGATTTAATGCTCATGATAATTCCAATGAAGTGGTAGCCATCTCCATTCTACAGATGAGGAAACTGAGGCCAAGAAATGTTAAATAATGAAAAACAGACAAATCACAGTCACACAAATGATGTAAAGCGGAGCCTGGATTTGAATCCAGGAAGACTGCTTTAGACACTACAGGCTTGATCACAACACCACCCTGCAAGTGAGGGGTAGGTGAAGTAAGCATGAAGTCGTCTGCCTTCTTCACTCCTTGTCTCGTCTCAATCTTACCCTAAGTGGTTTATAGCATCATGAGACAGCAAAGGAACTTTATGAAAGCTGATTAATAATAGCAAGAGAAAAGCCTCTTTGCCATGTAGGTAATCCACTTTAGGATTGTGAGGATCCAGGCTAAACTGGGTTCTCCCAGGTGAAATATAGCGGGCAACTGCAAGATGCAGCTGGTACCACGCAGGAAACAGAGATAGAAAAGGGAGGTGACCTGAGGGGGAGAGTAGAGAAATGTTTTCACCTTTCTCTCGACTTCAGGTTTTTCTGCTTAGCTCCAAGGAAGGTAGGATTCTTTCTGATGATGGAATGAAGTTTTCCAAATACTCAGGAGCAAAAAGGCAACATACATATAGTATAGAGGAGAGAGAGCCAGAGTATTTATCAATGAGAATCTAAATAGAACAGAGGTGAAGAGCAACTCAGGTCCCATTGATTTTGGCTGCCTTTCTAATAATTATCATGACTATTTCATGAATAAAAGTATTTTGTTCTTGCTTCTCCAGCAGTTTAAAATATTTTCAATTTTATTCCTTTATTATCCCATTAACACGTTGCTAAATCATTGTATTTGTAATCTTCTCCATCTTAGAACCCTACAGTTCATACTAGTTTAGCTAAAATAGATATGGAAATTAAACTTGATATTTTACTGGAGAAGGTAATGGAGCATAAGACACAAAATTTTCCAGCAGGAAAAACATTCTCAGTGATTGTCTAGTAACCATGAAAACTATTGTGTTTGTTTTAAAATTGACATTATCCATCATCTCTACAACTATCAGTTCAGTTAAGATAGTTAACTTATTTAATGATATCCCATAACCTTAGCTCCCTTACCCACACCTTCCTCTGCTAATATACAGACATTACGCAAATAGATGGACAGTTTTTTACAGGGGGGAGAAATGTATGTAATATATCTAAGGGCAGCACCAGATTAAAATTGAAGTAGTCTCACATTATAGAATGCATTTAGACTCATGAATCCAGTGCCTGAATTTATTGCTTCCAATAGGTCAACTACCAAGAACTGCCTTTTTTTTTTTTTTGTTTACTAAAAATGATTTTGTTACTTCTATATAAATTGGCCACACAAAGCTGCTTAGTCAAAAGGTAGGCATTATTGTTCCTGTCTGGAAATGGAGTTTGATTGAGAACTACTGTGATACTTAATTCCCAGCAATATGCATTGGACATAAATTAATATATTATATTAAAACCCGGTTTCTCAACTGAAAACCCAGTTTCTCAACTGAAAGTGACTAGAAACACATTAGGTGATGTTTATCTTTGGGTCTGTGGTCCGTGCTCTGCTCCAAGGAACACGTGATCATATTGCTTGGCCTCTCACAGCTAGAGCAGGTGTTTGCTCTTCTGCAATGGCTGGGCATCTACCATGACCTCTGTCACTGCTTTCCTGATGACATTTTTCTCCTCTGCTTGATGAAACCAATTATCTTTTTTTCCCCAAGAGTGTGTCAATTATGTCACTGTCAATGTTGCAGCCAAAGGGACATCAGTCTTGCTTTCTGTTAAATTCACTCTGAAGTCTTGGCATTTTATTCTAAGGCCTTTCTCTTTTCTATCTGTCTTTTAAAAATGTTCTTGTACTGTAATTGTATTTTGTTGTCTCTTTTGATATGAAAGTGTCTGCACTTGACATCCTTGTCAGAGTGTTTTTCTTTATGTCTAGTACTTTATTGTATATGTCACTGTGATTGTACAATTGCGTCACAATATTTGTCACATTCTCAATTTTGATGTTCAGTATTTGTCCTATTACTGCCACAGATACAAGAT
The DNA here is from genome assembly GCF_949987535.1 of Balaenoptera acutorostrata. Classification (NCBI taxonomy): domain Eukaryota; kingdom Metazoa; phylum Chordata; class Mammalia; order Artiodactyla; family Balaenopteridae; genus Balaenoptera; species Balaenoptera acutorostrata. The sequence goes on from NC_080072.1 coordinate 75,505,340, forward strand.
AACCTTTTATCAAATACTTTTACTGCCACAGATACAAGATAACCTTTTATCAAATACTTTTAGAACCTTCAGACAGTCTCAAAGAGTAGTGAAGCAGTTATTCCTGTTATTCCTGAAATGTTCTGCAGACAATTCTAAAAAAACAGAGGAAGAGCTTTCTCAAACCCACAGAGTTCCCCAATTGTTTATTAAAGCTGCCAATTTCATTGCATCCTTTTCATCAATTCTTATTTTCATGTCATGCTAAATAGATAGTTGAATACTTTTTTCATATTCTTGTTTGAATTTGGTGGCTCTCCTGAAATGGAAGTCTGAGCTTTATACTGTGAGCACTCACTGTAGCAGAATTCTAATTTGTAGTGGAGAAAATATGCCTCTTTGAGTTGATATGATTGTAAAAGTATATGTAAGATGCTATAAACATTAATTATATTTGGAGGAAAAGGAAAATTAAAAAAGTTTCTTCTTATTCTACAGGGTTATCTAAGTAAACTCTTAAGGAATAAGAGAATAATCCGCTCCTAAGAGCTAGAAGTGATTTCAATAATACAGCTATGAGTTATGTTACTGTTTTTCCAGAATATAAAATGAGCAACGGCTCAGTGTTAATGACTTTTCTTTTTCCCAAAATGACTCAACATCCTTTGGTTTTGAAGGCCATAATTCTTCTTGAGGCCTCTAAGATTTCTTTTACCCTTTAGTCCTTCTAAAATTGTCAGAAACTCAAACTGGAACTCCTTCCCTTTTTGTAACAAGGACTTCTCCAAATTTAATTTCTAATGCCCTCTTCCTCTTGATCTTCTTTTTATTTCAACCACTTATTTCTTCAGAAGACAGACTAGAATTTTAAACTTTTGTTAACATTGAAAGAGCCCTGATAATTTAAATTTCCAACCACTTGATTAACAGGGAAAAACAGGGAAATCTTGGGTTAGGGACATCGTGAAGATAAGTGTCAGAGGTTGTATCGTTCGAATCCAGCTTTCCCAAATTCATTTCAGTGTATGAAATCTTTCTCTATCCCAGGCTATGGCTCTTTTCATGCAGTTACTTAGGAATAAAAAGTAATAACAAAAGCAAAATATCACTGAGAGTTCTTCTCAGTGAGGGAAAACTCATTGGTGTTGGTCATCAAACCCAGTACTACGGTTCAATTTCATCCTATATATATATGCCCATCTGTGCTCATGTTAGCACAAGACGTTTCTCTCTTGTCTTTAGGAAGAAATCTTCAATTATGAGTAAAGGGACAGAATGGCTTTCCTTGCTATTTTAGCTTGTTAAAGTAATCACTTAGTGTTTCTTATACTAATTAATTATCTCCCTGTTTGTTTTGTGCAATTATTTGCTTTTACTTAGTGGGTAGATAATGAATTCCTGTTGGCAGAAGGGGATAAAAGCAGAAATTAGAAGAGATCTAAAACCTTGACTCAGGATTTGGAACATGAATGGGAAAGTTCAAAGGCGTCATTAGGATTCCATGTATTGGCATGAACTAGCATTGCCTTTGGTCACTTTTTGAGCATCAGTTCTGCTTGCTGAATTACTGAATTATGGTTCCTCAGTGTTTGAACTTGCAATGAACTGCTTGCTCTAATAGGCTTCATCTTCATTATAAGTTGATATGACAAATAAGTGTAAACATGTAATTAGAAGCTAGAGCCCTTAAAGACTGATTTATTAGGAGACAAATTTTGGGTAACAAATATAAGGCTATTAAGATGTTGACTGAAGATGAAGACAGTCACTATCAGAATTTTATATACAAGTGTTACAGTCACTTTTTAGTGAAACAGTATATTTAAATAAGCAAATTATTGCCTGCATTTCTCCTTGACATTTCACTAACCCATGAATTACGTATTCAGTCTGGCCATCACGATATAAAAGCTTGGTTGCTAAATAGCAGATTAAAAAATTGATGGTGAATATTTCAAAGATTTCAGTCTCTCAGCAGTTCTTATATCGATCCCAGCAATCTATTTCACAATGTGTCAGCAGACAAATGCATTTTAGGTAAACTTGATATATTAAATAGGATACCATTTTTTATCAGGATTTATAACAATCAGTTGACATGTTCTATGATCTACTTTCTGATCGGCCAAATTGATTCTGTCAAAATCAAAGGAAATTGCCCTTAACATTTCTATTTGTGTTGTTTACAGCTTGTTATTCAGTTATTTACTAGAATATGATACACATATATATTTGAAATACCCTTAAGATTTAAACACTTTTTGAAGTTTTAAAGTTTTAGAAAATGAAATTATTTGGATTTAGTTGGGAACTTGTCACAGGTTATCTCAATTGGATTCAATTTTCAGCTATGAATATGGTATCAGAGCAAGATGGGATGAAAGTGTTAGTGATGTTTACAACTTCTAGGCATGAAAATTTTTGCTGTTCTAATTAGCTTGAATGCCATTATGAGACATATTAAGGAATTTTATAAGGAATTTAAGCAGTTTTTAAAAAGATGTGAAAGGGCATAACTATTGGAGTCAGAAAAAATCTGCAATTAAATCATTGTTTTGCTACATTCATTATTTAATTTTTAAGAAGTAACTTGCTGTATAATTACCTTTTCTTACCTATTATATGGGGTAGTAACATGACTTGTGATGCTGCTGTGTGGACTGAATGTAAAGAAAGAGGGAAAAGTATCTAGCTCGTTCTTGCTTGGCATTTAATGCAGTGTCTCAAGGATGTGTTAGGCACTTAGTACATATGATCTTTAATCTTCCCACAATAACAAATAGATAATATTTATTGAGAACTTACTAAATGCCTCCCACAGTTGTAAATGTATTTATATGTAATAACACATTTGATTTTTTACCATAAGTCTATAAGCGACTGCTGAATTAATTATATTTCACAGGCAATGGAACTTAAATAACATATCCAAGGTCAACATATTTTTATTTGACTTTATTGTGCCATTCCTTATATGATGCATCATTATTTTATGTTAAAACTACAAGAAAAAAAAACACTGGAGGTAAATTATGACTTATGCCATCTATTTTGAAGAAACCAATTTCAGAGATGTCAGAATGTGAAAAAATGTGCATTCTTTAATTGATGAAACAATATGACATCTAGAAAGTGGGAAAACGAGGACTTACCATCCAGGCAGTCTTTTTCCAAAGTTTTCCTGCTTATTCCTGCCAATATTCTTTCCCTACACAGAGTAAAGTTTCAACAGATAAAAATTTACTGATTAATACAATGGGCAAAGCCAACAATATGCCAATCACTACACTTTTTGGACAGTTTTCACCTAGCTATTTAGGAGATTAAGGAGGTGAAAGAGTGGGGGTAATGTGGAATTATTTGAAAATATTTCTAACTCTCTTCTTGACAAACGTCACTGGGTGTTTACTGAACAAAGACACACCTGGTATGTATGCAATAAATAATTTGTAGAGGAAATGATCGGCTAATTGTAACAAGCGAAATGAACATAAAATGTTTATGAATCCTCTTTTCCTGTCACAGTTATTTTTTATTTTATAACATCAACATATAAAAGGAAAGATAAAAACAACTCTCCTTATTCGATGTCCCAAAACAAAACAAAACAAAACCTGTGAATGCCTTTTTCTGAATTAAAGTTAGCATTCTAGTGTAGGAGGATATTTCTACAGCATAATGTTGTTTATACTGATATATTCCATACTTTATATTAAGTCATTAGAGACAATTCTCTTGAAACTTAAAACAGACAAGAATTTCTCATTCATTGATTTCTGGAAGAGTATTTAAGAAAATGAGTATAGGAAGTGCCTCTGAACAGGGAATAGGGTGGCTGGAAGACAAGGAAAGGGGCATATTTTGCCGTATACCATCTCGAACAATGAAAGAAAATGGTTGTTGTGTCATGAACCTTCATTAACTATAAAAAATAAACAATATAAAGTAAAAAAAATTACAAACTCAAAATATTAGCATGCAATTTTACACCTTCCTGCATTTTCCAAATTTATATAATGAACGTGAATATTAGTTAAATAGCTTAGCTTATGTTTATACAATGGGGCTGAATTCACAATGCCTGCTTCACCACTTAGTTATGAGACGTTGTGTTGCTTACCTAAGTCCCAATTAGAGCTCTTTGTAATATATTTCAGTAGCATAATTTAATTACACTCATCACACTTTTAGGTTATTAGTCTTGTTTGTATTATCCATCAGACTATAAGATTTAAGAAGGCAGGAATTGTGTCTGTCTTGTTTATTGCTGAATCCCTAAAGCCTAATATAGTGTTGGAGGTGAACTTGGCAGTCAATATATATTTATTTAATACAACAGGATAAAAATAACTAAGACAATTGAAAATGTTTATACTTTTTAAATCTTAGAAAAATAATTTACACTTGATATAAACAATAGATTTACAAACACAAATTGAAAATATTAGAAAGCATTATACAATCTTAGAGAAATACAGTTATTACTCATAGGGTAAACTCAGATTTGGGGTTCTGAATAAAGGGATTCATAGAAGCTGCTTATCTTTCAGGAATAGAGCAGACTGGTTATGTAAATGTTTTGGGAATTTTTAAATATTTAGGTATGGTTGATTTACAATTTTATATTAGTTTCAGGTGTACAGCAGAGTGATTCATTATTTTTATAGATTATCCTCCATTTAAAGTTATTACAAAATAATGGCTATATGTCCCTGTGCTGTACAATATATCCTTGTAATTTACTTATTTTATACATAGTACTTTGTACCTTTTAATCACCTGCCCCTGCCTTACGTCTTGCTCTTCCCCTCTCCCCACTGGTAACCACTAGTTTGTTCTCTATAGCTCTGAGTCTGTTCTATTTTGTTATATTTATTTGTTTGTTTTATTTTTTAGATTCCAAATAGTATATAGTATTTGTCTTTCTCTGATTTATTTTACTGAGAATAATAACTTTTTGGTCTATTCATGTTGTTGCAATGGCAGAATTTCATTCTTTTATGGCTGAGTAATATTCATATATATAATCACATCTTTATACATTCTTCTGTTAATGCAGGGATCCCCAACCCCCGGTCGGCAGACTGGGCCTGTTAGGAACCAGGCCGCACAACAGGAGGTAAGCGGCGGGCAAGCAAGCGAAGCTTCATCTGACGCTCCCCATCGCTCACATTACCACCTGAACCATTGCTTGCATTACCGCCTGAACCCCCGCCCCCCCCCCCCCCCCCGCCTCCCATCCATGGAAAAACTGTCTTCCACGAAACCGGTCCCTGGTGCCAAAAACGTTCGGGACCACTGTGTTAATGGACACAAGTTTCTTCTATATTTAGCTATTGTAAATAATGCTGCTATGAACATTGGGGTGCATATATCTTTTAGAATTACTGTTTTTATTTTCTTTGGATATATACCCAGGAGTGTAATTGCTGGATCATATGGTAGTTTTATTTTTATTTTTTCGAGGAACCTCCATACTGTTTTCCACAGTGGGTGCACCAATTTACATTCCCACCACCAGGGTACAAGGGTTCCCTTTCTCCACATCCTGGCCAACATTTGTTATTTGTAGACTTTTTGATGATAGCCATTCTGACATGCTTGAGGTGATATCTCATTGTGGTTTTGATTGGCATTTCTCTAATTATTAGCAATGTTGAGCATCTTTTCATGTGGCTGTTGGCCATCTGTATATCTTCTTTGGAAAAATGTTGACGAGAGGTTTAACCCAAAAATAAACTTCCAGTCAGTGACTACTGATAATTGGAGCATGTATTTCTTTGGCATGGAATAGGACATTTCCCCCCTTATTCTGTCATCTTAATTCCTTAATAATTATAAACTTAGGAGTAGATCCAGTACCATACTTAAAAGCTGGGGTCTGTGTTGCTTGGCTCCTACGTTGGTTTATTCCAGGTGCGGAGTTTGTGATTAAATAGATCCCCTGGACCCTGTGATGACAATAGAAATTTCCTTCATTAAAAATGAGATTAAAGTCTGTGTCTTCAAATATAAGCAGACCAATCACAAGCACTGAAATTGAGACTGTGATTAAAAATCTTCCAAAAAACAAAAGCCCAGGACCAGATGGCTTCACAGGCAAATTCTATCAAACATTTAGAGAAGAACTAACACCTATCCTCCTCAAATTCTTCTAAAATATAGCAGAGAGAGGAACACTCCCAAACTCATTCTATGAGGCCACCATCACCCTGATACCAAAACCAGATAAAGATGTCACAAAGAAAGAAAACTACAGGCCAATATCACTGATGAACATAGATGCAAAAATCCTCAACAAATACTAGCAAACAGAATCCAACAGCACATTAAAAGGATCATGCACCATGATCAAGTGAGATTTATCCCAGGGATGCAAGGATTCTTCAATATATGCAAATCAATCAATGTGATACACTATATTAACAAATCGAAGGAGAAAAACCATATGATCATCTCAACAGATGCAGAAAAAGCTTTTGTCAAAATTCAACACCCATTTATGATAAAAACCCTCCAGAAAGCAGGCATAGAGGGAACTTACCTCAACATAATAAAGGCCATATATGACAAACCCACAGCCAACATCATTCTCAATGGTGAAATACTGAAATTATTTCCTCTTAGATCTGGAACAAGACAAGTTTGTCCACTCTCACCACTATTATTCAACAAAGTTTTGGAAGCTTTAGCCATAGCAATCAGAGAAGAAAAAGAAATAAAAGGAATCCAAATCAAAAAAGAAGTAAAGCTGTCATTGTTTGCAGATGACATGATAGTATACATAGAGAATCGTAAAGATGCCACCAGAAGACTACTAGAGCTAATCAATGAATCTGATAAAGTAGCAGGATAAAAAATTAATGCACAGAAATCTCTTGCATTGTTATACACTAATGATGAAAAATCTGAAAGAGAAATTAAGGAAACACTCCCATTTGCCATTGCAACAAAAAGAATAAAATACCTAGGAATAAACCTACCTAAGGAAACAAAAGACCTGTATGCAGAAAACTATGACACTGATGAAAGAAATTAAAAATGATACAAATAGTTGGAGAGTTATACCATGTTCTTGGATTGGAAGAATCAACATTGTGAAAATGACTATACTATCCAAAGCAATCTACAGATTCAATGCAATCCCTATCAAACTACCAATGGCATTTTTCCCAGAACTAGAACAAAAAATTTCACAATTTGTATGGAAACACAAAAGACCCTGAATAGACAAAGCAATCTTGAGAAAGAAAAACGGAGCTGGAGGAATCAGGCTCCTGGACTTCAGACTATACTACAAAGCTACAGTAATCAAGACAGTATGGTACTGGCACAAAAACAGAAATATAGATCAATGGAACAGGATAGAAAGCCCAGAGATAAACCCATGCACATTTGGTCACCTTATTTTTGATAAAGGAGGAAAGAATATACAATGGAGAAAAGACAGCCTCTTCAATAAGTGGTGCTGGGAAAACTGGACAGCTACATATAAAAGAATGAAATTAGAACACTCCCTAACACCATACACAAAAATAAACCCAAAACAGGTTAAAGACCTAAAGGTAAGGCCAGACACTATAAAACTCTTAGAGGAAAACATAGCCAGAATACTCTACGACATAAATCACAGCAAGATCCTTTTTGACCCACCTCCTGGAGAAATGGAAATAAAAACAAAAATAAACAAATGGGACCTAATGAAACTTAAAAGTTTTGCACAGCAAAGGAAAATGTAAACAAGATGAAAAGACAACTCTCAGAATGGGAGAAAATATTTGCAAATGAAGCAACTGACAAAGGATTACTCTCCAAAATTTACAAGAAGCTCATGCAGCTCAATATCAAAAAAACAAACCCAATCCCAAAATGGGCAGACGACCTAAATAGACATTTCTCAAAAGAAGATATACAGATTGCCAACAAACACATGAAAGGATGATCAACATTACTAATCATTAGAGAAATGCAAATCAAAACTACAATGAGATATCACCTCACACCAGTCAGAATGACCATCATCAAAAAATCTACAAACAATAAATGCTGGAGAGGGTGTGGAGAAAAGGGAACCCTCTTGCACTGTTGGTGGGAATGTAAATTTATACAGCCACTATGGAGAAAAGTATGGAGGTTCCTTAAAAAACTAAAATTAGAACTACCATATGACCCAGCAATCCCACTCCTGGACATATACCCTGAGAAAACCGTAATTCCAAAAGAGTCATGTACCACAATGTTTATTGCAGCTCTATTTACAGTAGCAGGACATGGAAGCAACCTAAGTGTCCATCATCAGATGAATGGGTAAAGAAGATGTGGCACATATATACAATGGAATATTACTCAGCCATAAAAAGAACGAAATTGAGTTATTTGTAGTGAGGCGGATGGACCTAGAGTCTGTCATACAGAGTGAAGTAAGTCAGAAAGAGAAAAACAAATACCGTAAGCTAACACATATATATGGAATCTAAAAAAAACAGTTCTGAAGAACGTAGGGGCAGGACAGGAATAAAGATGCAGACATAGAGAATAGACTTGAGGACACGGGGAGTCGGAAGGGTAAGCTGGGGCGAAGAGAGTGGCATGGACATATATACACTACCAAATGTAAAATAGATAGCTAGTGGGAAGCAGCCACATAGCACAGGGAGATCAGCTCAGTGCTTTGTGACCACCTAGAGGGGTGGGATAGGGAGGGTGGGAGGGAGATGCAAGAGGGAGGAGATATGGGGATATATGTATATGTATAGCTGATTAACTTTGTTATAAAGCAGAAGCTAATACACATTTGTAAAGCAATTTTACTGTAATAAAGATGTTTAAAAAAAAAACAACTCTCTAAACACATCCACGCAGAGGAATAGTATTCAGTCATAAAAAGGAATGAAGTGCTGACACCCACTATGACATGGATGTACCCTGAAAACATGATGCTAAGTGAAAGGAGACAGACACAGAGGCCATATGTGTTATATTGTTCCATTTAAATGAAATATCCAGAATAGGCAAATCTACAGAGACAGAAGGTAGATTAGTGGGTGCCCGGGGATGGGGGAGAACAGAGAGGATAGGAGTGACTGCCAGTGAGCACAGGGCTTCCTTTTGGGATGATGAAAGTGCTCTGGAATTAGACAGTGCATGGTTGCCCAACCTTGTGAATATACTAAACACCACTGAACTGTACACATAAAAGTGGTGAGTTATATGTCAATAAAAATAGTAAATTAAAAAAAAAAAAGTCTGTGTCTTCATAGTTGTGAGTACCACTACACCCTTAGAAAAACATTCCTTGGTATCTTCTTTCCCTATTCCAAATGATATGCTTATTATTTGTTTAAGGCTTCTGTTTTGGTTCCCAGTCCTTAGTTTTGATCCATTGCATTTTTTAATATTCTAGTCCCTAACTGACTAGTGGAGGCCCTGGCCTCTGCCTAAGCTCTGTTTACGAATCTCTCTAAAGTTGAGTCTCATCTTGTACCTCTGGAACACTGCACTGGACCCTACTGGGTTTGGACATATATCCCTCCTTTATTCTATGGCACCATGATTGAATGTTTATTCAGTTGTAACTTGAATCCATCCAGTAACAGGAAGCTCATTATTTCATAAAGCAGATCACTCCACCATTAACTATTTGTTTCTCCTCCTGTTTGAAAATTCTGCCTTTGGAATCAGATTCTGGTTCATTGTTCTACTCTTTAGGATCACATGAAAATTGTCATTTATTCCCAAACTTGGGGAGATTTAGAATGAATAAGTTCAGTTCCTCAACTCTGTCTCAAATGTCCTGGTCTGTAGAGACAATGGTCATCAGCGTTTGTCCATGTTCCACCTTCTCAAAATTCTTAAAATGTGGATGCTTGAACTTATGCCAAATGATTCATTATTTAATAGGGATATCTAACTTTTATTGCATGCTTAGAATGTATGAAGCATTATTCTAAGAGCTCTACATCTATTAACTCATTACTAAAATTCCCTACACTTTTTAACAGACAAAATGAGGAGTAGAGAGGTTATGTAGCTTGTCTGAAGACACATAATCAGTGGTAGAGCTGCACATCTTTAAATTATATACATTTTCTATTTCTACCAGTAATATACAATGCCAAGTTCCCATATCTCATGTGGACTATTAAAGTAGCGTCCTAACTTCTTCCCTCATTTCCATTTTGTCTTTCTTCTATGCACCTTATTTAAAACACTATTATAAAATATACATACAAAGAATCTATCTCCTAGATATAGAATTAATGAAAACCATAAAATAAACCTCATTACACCATAGAACATTTTCAGGATCTTTGAAGACCTTGGTGCATTCCACCCAGTATCTTCTCCATTCTCCCACATCAGAAGTAACGAGTGTTCTCAAACTTGTTAATCATCCCTTTGCCTTTTTAAAAATAGTTTTACCACACACGTAAGATCTTTAAATAGTGTCTTTTAAGTTTTATCTGCTATCATTCTTCTATAAAAGGAGTTCTACTTTTTAATTTTTTGTGCCTTGTTCCCTTACTCAGCAATATTTACTTGAATTTTTCAGTGATAGCTGGATACAGTGATAGCTGTATCTGTAGTTCTTCATTTCTAATGACGAATAATGTTCCAAATATGTCTACAACTTTTAAAACATTACAATGTTTAAAATCCCTTATTTTGTTTTTGACTTTAGTTTCTTTTTGTTTTTTTCTATTTTAAAACAATTACGGCATGGACATGTCTTTTATGTCTCTAAGTAAGCATGTACACATGTCATCCCAGAGTTACCACATTATAATTAATCAAAGAAAATAAATATGACAATAGCAAGGGATCAATTAAATATTGTTGTATAATGAAACAGCTTAAAGTGTTAGCAAATTAATGTTGGTCTTGTGAGATTGGCTTAGCTGTTCTGCTTATCTGGCCCAAGCTAAGCTGATCCCTCCTGGGTTTGTCATGTGTTAGCCATCAGTCTGTGAGTAGGCGGGGACTGGATAGACCAGGATGGCGGCATTAGGGAAAATTCAGCTCTGCTCTGCATCATCTCACATCCTGAGCAAGCTAGCTTGGGCTTATTCCCATACCCATTCTCATGCAGTGTCAAGGTACCTAAAAGACAAAGCAGAAACATGCACAGCCTCTCAGAAAAGGCACACCATCCTTTCTGCCACATTTCTTTGGCTAAAGTAAATCTCAAGTCCAGCCAGGATTCAAGGAATAGAGATATAGACTCTTGATAAGTGGAGCTGTGAAGTCACATTGCAAAAACCATGAGTACAGGGAGCAGGGTTGAATTGCACCATGTTTGTAATCAGTATGCCACACTGACTCAGAGGATGAATTGCAGCGGGACCTCTCCTACTCTGCTGGCATCAATGTAATTGATACAGTCGCTCTGGCAATCAATTTTGCATTACATAGTAAACTTCAAGATTCCGTTCTGTTGCTCCATGTCACAAGTTTTTCAGGGGCAGGTCATCTAGGAAGGACAGCAGGCAAGCCTGTGATTGTCCTGGTGTACCTGTGCCTGGGTAGGTACATTACATGCTTAATTCTGGGGTGCAGTGTTAGGAAGTCTTCTGTTCCCATGTATCGGAGGTATCAGGAATAGGGCTGACATTTTGACCTCTATCTGCCTCACTCCTTATTTGTTTCTCTACTATTTCAGAACAAGGGCTGGGAAAAGCATTATTATGAATTGGGCTCCCTCAGATCACAGCAACACATTGCCTAATATCTGTCTTCATGTCTAAAAAATAAACCTCTTTTCCCCTGCAATATAAGTCATCATGTCAGTGTAATTCAGTACAGTATTTCTAGCACTCAGAACAGTGTCAAGGTACTCCATAAGTGATTACTGGACTGACTCAGTGAATGAATGAATAAAAGAACTTTTTCCTCTTGAAAGCACTAAGAGAACAAGGTGAAGCACAGTCTTATTCTTTAGGCTGCTGAGATATTTTTGGCTCCGACCCGTTTTATTTTTACACCACACTATACTCAGCACCTTTGGCTCATGTTCACATGGTGTATGCGATCCTTCACATTATGACGCTGAATAATCACTACCCACTGGTAGGTATCACTTCTTTCCGGGTTGTCCTGTGATGGTGACCTCTATAAAGACAAAGGCAGCACAATGAATTAGCAATCCTGCCTACTTAGCATCTCAGCAATGGACAGTTGGTTTCAGGTTTTTGGCACCCCCAGCATTTTTCGTTCATTATGATTCATACAGTGGGATCTACTGAGAGCAAACACATTAACAAGGGCATTTATAAAACCACCCTTTGTAGAAGATGATAAGAGAAAAAACTAGGTTTCGTTTCTCTTAGAGGGGAGAAATCTATGCCAAGCAGCTTTCTCCAGAGGGTGTTGCTGATTTATGGGATGCTAGAGAATTATGTATTTTTAAGCTCGTTATTTTAGAAAATTTCATATTTATACTAAAATAGAGACAATAGTATAATAAACTTTATTACCACCATCATGCTGAAACAAGATACAAGAGGACTATAATCTGGATAATAGGACACAGAACATCAAAAAGCTGAAGGTATAAATTCTTATCTTGTTCCATCTTTCTTGGAATGTGATGGTTACAGAGTAATAAGAGCTCTAAAGTCAGAGTCAGAGGTTAAACAATAACTCTGTAGGACTGTACTATTGTTTATTATCATTTCACCTATAAGGACACAGAGGCAAGGAGAGACAGAGTAATTGACACAAGATCACAGAGGTGGTAAGCAGTGGAGCGAGGTTCCACGGGTCTCTCTCAGTCCTGAGGTCACAATTTTACCACCATCCCACTCAGTCTTACTGCTCTCCTCAGCACACCTGCATCCATGCCATTGATTCTTACTTGGATCTCTGGATCCCCTCTTTCATGGTGAACAGACTCTATGAAATCGATAAATTCTCTTTCCCTTTTTTCTTGTTTACTTCTCCAGTGAAGCTCACTTGTCCCATGCCTTCTGGAACCCATACTGATCTTTGCTTTATGTCTACTTCTGGGCCATTGTTGTGCTGTACTGCTTAAATAGTATTTTTTGGAATATCATTCCTCTGCCTAAGACATCTATTTTTTTTGGGGGGGGGGGTCATCTCTTGTCTCTTCTGTCTTCCCCTTTTCACAGTATCTTGCTTATCCTTCCCCTGACATTAGTCTTTAGCATTTGTGTTGATGACCCTTAAACCCCTGTAGTCTCACAATTATACAAAATCCTTGATGGTGATGATGTTCTCCACTACTTCACATTTGGCAACTCATTATCATTGCAGAGAGGGTGAAACAAAGCTTAGTGATAAAGAATATCAACTTTGAAGTTAGATAAACCTAAATTAGAAAATATGGCTTACTAGCTACATGGCCTTGGGAAACCTGTCCTCTGTAAACCTTATTTATCATGTGTAACATTACTTAAGAGTATCTTTATAATACAGTTGTTGCTAAAACTAAGCGAGAAATTATCTGCTAAAAGTATAGCATAAAGCTTGGCATGATGTGTAAATCCTTAGTAAATGTTGGCACTAACAATGTGTGTATACACATTCTTCTTTCCTTAGAATTACTCAACCTTCAAGGTCTATTTTCATTCTTTTTATAACCATTTCTATGTCTCTCACTTCTCCACTTACTATAAATAAAAAAGCTGTATTCTACATTCACAGCACATTTTTGGTTATTGTTTCAATTTGTTAATCCTTCTAAATTCAATGGCCTGTCTCTTCACTATAAGCCATTTTCATAAATTGCTTGCTAACAAGTACCATTGAATCCTTTGTACTCTTCCAAATGTAGAAATTCCTCAAAAACTACTGCCCTCTTTCTTTGAGCCTGTATTTTCAGCTTACATATCTTTGGAAAAGTCATATTTTTTCTTAATGAATCTCTACATATTCATGCTGTTTAACTTCATCTGGTCCATTTATGTTCAGAAATGTTTTATTTATTTAATTGACTCCAAATAAATTGAATCTGATATAATTTCTTAAAATTTTCTTTTTTTCTCAGAGTAGCAACGTTGCTTTAGTGAGACTGTCAAGACTTTTGGATGAAAATATCACTTACCTCTTTGTGGGTCTTATTCAGAAACACATCGCTCCTATTCTAATTTTTACCTGATTGCTAAGATATTAAGTTTGGCCCTCCCAGACTCGGTGGGGTCATTTTTCCTATTAGGCATTTCTGAAAACAGAGAAAACAATTGCAACTACTATTCTAAACAACTGCACATTTCTTATTTTAGACTGAAATTGCACACAATACAGCAGGAATATCAGTGTGTCCATATTGTTAGAATACTAGCTTCTGGTAATCTTGGGTCTTGTCAAGGATAGCAGTTCTTTATAGTGGTTGTTGCACAGTTATCTATGTTCTTTATCTGGTGGTGTCTTTTACTTCCAGTAGACAGCAAGGAAATTGATAATTCCTTCCCCTCTCCTTCTCTTTTGCTCTTTACCTAATATTTATTATACCACTACTACTGTAGTCCCTATTATATTGTGTTGGCCACTGCAGGATATAAATATCCAATCTCTAATTTCAAATATCTTATAACTGATATATGCCATTCTGATTTTTCAATATAAGCCATTCTTATGTTTCCTCCCTGTATTTGAAATAACGATTCTCTCTACTCAGTATCCACCCTGTCTCATCCTTCTCTTCAGCAAAGGGAAAGTCTAAGCTAGATCTGCAAGCTACATGGTCTGGCTTACTCATTTCACAATTCTCAACCAAGTAGCATTTCTCTCCTGTTGGAATTTACAAGTTAGACTTTCTGTAACTTCAGAGTTGGGGATCAACTTAATTTCTAAAGTTTAAGAATGAAGTAGTAAAGAAACAGTTCAGCAACATGATTCAGATGTCATGTCTAAGCATTATTTTTTCATCTTTAAATTTTGTTAAAACTTATATTGAAGGAAGAGAGAAGGGACCTTGATTGGTCTCAGGAGATACACAAATCAGAGAATGGGATGGTCTTACAAAGTCACCTCTGGGAAAGCCCAGCCTATAGAGGATGCTTCTCTTTATTTATGGAATCAGTGAGCTGCTTGTAAAAGACTGGCTGGGAAAAATATGCTTTTTTAGAGAAAATGTTGTCTTCGTCTTTGACTAGAAAGGAAGCAGCTTTAGCTTACCCTCATTTTGCCCTGGGACTGCCACATCTGCAGCTGAGACTTTCCTGAGTCTCAGATGAAAGAATAGGCAGATGGAAGTTCTAACCTTTATAAAGGGTATATCACATAAAATCTGTTGGGAATTTAATCAATTAAAAGATAAAGCCATTTATTCAGTGCTCTTTTTCCCTGAACAGGATGATCTTTTGCCTGCAGGCATGCAAAGGCTACTTTACTGTTTCTTAGGTTATTTTTAGGTCAAATGTAAAAACAGAAAAGTCATTGCCCAAAATGTCAGTGGACACTACTTTCAATTAGTACTGACACATAAGTGAGTTTTCAGGAAGAAAAAAATCCCCCTTACAAGATGGTTTTATTTTAAAGTCTGAATATACATTCTTAGCAATTTTAGTAGGCAACAAATTTCTCTCCAATGAAACTGCATGTTTTGCAGAGTCTTTACCTTCTTGATACTTTAAAGATTAGAGATTACACCTGTTTAATGAAAAAAAAATTCATTTACCTATGTATGAAGTGTTATTGAAAAGAAAATCTTCATAAAAACTAACAGCATAAAATTTAGTGTTTTTCTATTTCTAAGAAACACATTAGGTGGAGTATACTCATCCACCTCAAGTGTTTTAAGTGGGTATTTTGAATTCTCAGCCTCAGAAGAACTTAAACAGCTGACAGGATGTTGGCATATCTGTAAATATCTAAATAATGGTAAGGGTAATGGGGATGAAAACAGATAGTCAGAAGGAATAAATGGCATATCCAGAGACTATCTGGATCTGGAAGTACTCTTGAGAGAGAATTTGATCTGTTACAGGTGAAGATACCCTATTGTAAACAACACTATGGAGAGATGTCACCTACCACTCTACATCTAGCACCGAGCACAGTGCCTGGCACAAACGGTCATGAAATAAATCTTTGTTGAATGGATAAATGAGTGAGTGACCTGGAGTGGAGTCATTTTGTTTGGATTTGATGAAATTCTCTTGTCTCCAGAATAAGCGTAAGACTGCCAGGGATAACAGCTTCACTCAGGGTATCACAGTGTTGAAGGAACAGCTCTGGACAGTTCGTCCCTGAGGATTCAAATCTCAAATGTCTATTTCTCTATGTATTTTTCCTGTCACTTACTAAAATTATTTTTAATCCATAGATTGAAGAGTCTAAAATTTTTTGGAAAGCCTTTCCTGCAATCTAATCTATAACAAATTTCTGTTGGTTCTACCTCTGAAATATATCTTAAATATGTTTCTTCTTCACCATTCCCCTTCCTGGTGTATATCATGTGATTGATAAATGCTTTTTGAATCAAGGAGTAAATGGATTAGAGAACAGAGTGATCTTATTTCAGGTATTCACTCTGAAAGTATTGAAGAAGAGAGGTAGCTGTGCACAAATACACTTTCCTACTTTACAGCGTTTTTCTCTGTGTACTTAAAATCAGGATGGAATAAGATAT
Source organism: Balaenoptera acutorostrata (assembly GCF_949987535.1). Lineage (NCBI taxonomy): Eukaryota > Metazoa > Chordata > Mammalia > Artiodactyla > Balaenopteridae > Balaenoptera > Balaenoptera acutorostrata. The sequence continues at coordinate 75,521,910 of NC_080072.1, forward strand.
TTTCTCAGCTGTTATTTTTATTTCTGTCCTCTACAGCTCCCATAGTGCCTGTTTGGTATCCCTATTTGTACGTCTTATTGTGACTGCAAACACAACACTTTTAAAGCAAGTTTATAATCCCCTCCCCCTAAATCCCTCTCCCTTCAGACTTGCATTTTAGTTAATAATGTCATCATTTTTCAGACCGTACACTCCCACAGCTGGGAGCCAAGTTTAACCACTGTTCCTAGCAAAATGAATGGCCACATCCTTTAACATATTTCTCACATCTATCCCTTCCTTTCTATTCTGACTGCTGGTACCCACGCTTAGGTACTTATATTTCAAGGCTGGACAATTAAAATAGATCCATAATTGAACTCTCTGTCTCCCAGTGTTGCACCAGTTCACCCAGGCTGTAGCTATGGGACACCTTCAGTAACCCCAAGTCCTTTGGTATTTATATGTCTTTGGCATTTGAGGTTATCTAAAATCTGATTTAGCAACTTTCTCTCTGTGTCTCCGATTGTTGCCCCAAAGTAACTTTTTGCTTCATTCAGACCTGATCATGAACACTTTGATATCAGACACAGGACCCACCCTCTTTCAAGAATAATACTCCACCCTCATACTGCCACCCAATTAAATAGTTCAGTTTGACTATTTGCCACTGCATTATGGAAAACGAATGTAAATACTCTAACTGCGAGTGCAGCCACAATGTATTATAACACAATATGAGCAAGAAACAAATAACAGGGGAAACGACTAATACTTGAATAATACATATACAAAGAACAAAGAACATGATAATTGGCTCTGAGACTGGGGGGAAAGATCATAAAAATCTTTTATAACATTCCTAATTGTGCCCAAATTGAAAACTAAGAGTTTATGGCTAAAAAAAAGGAGCATAATTCAGCAGTTCTCTCTTTTGTGGATAATGGACTGGGGAGGGTGTCAAACTCTGCACATATCAGCTTTTTGGTGTGTGATAAAGGATATTATAAATGTATTTACTAAATTGCAACCTATTTCTGTTATTTATAAGGGAAAAAATCTCTTATTCATCTTTTATTTACAAAGAAAATTCAGCAAAACTTTTTAAAGACATCTTTCAGAAAGATTTGAGTATTTATTTTCTGAATGTTCAGGAGTGAGTTATTTAGAATTCATCATAGTTCTTTCCTAACACAAGCAGAAGTACCTCAGGGAAACAATGGCTTTGGAGGAAAGTCTGATTTTGCCATGATTATGGATCAAAGTCACAAATGAAATGTATCTACATGGAGGATCACATTAAACTGGGAAATTACTATATTATGCACAGATCTAAATAAGTGCATTTTGACTATATTTTATTATTGTACTTTTCAGTGAAAATACAGAAGATATCCCCACTGCTGACTCAATGCTAATTTAAAATTCAATTATTTATGGAAAATAAAAATCTTGAGGTATATTTTACAAGTACTTCAACTGAAGTTAAATTAAAAAGCTAGACTAAATGGGGTTTATTTAATGGATTTTAAGATGGACTCAAACATTGTCACTAAAAGAAAAAGGGGGGTAATTAAGTGATAAAAATATGCTAAGGTTTTACAAAATAAGAAAAAATATTGTAATTATAGAAGCTTCACCACACAATGTATTTAAAATTAAATAATAGCAACAACAGAAAAAATAGAATATTTATCAACCACATAGAAATTTGACAAGTATATTTTGAGTTTTAAAATATGCATTTTAGTCTGATCTATTTAAAAGTTAATGTTTTGAGCTATAACATTTGATCAGGTAAAATGTAATCAATCAACTGAAAAAGAGAATCTATAAAAGGCTAATTCAGTCCCCCCATTTTAGCACTTCCTTTTCTGGAATTAAATATCTATAATGGAGATTTTTTTATCATCTTCCAGTCAATAAACTATTTTCACTATATTTTAAGTGTAAGCTAAGTTATAGGGTGTTGGAACAGGGGCTTGAGGAATTTCCATATGCTAGACTAGGAGAACAACAACCTAGAAAATTTGGCATGCCCATATGAGACAGATAAATGTTGGGCGCAAACTCATTGGCAGGTTTGGGGATGAAGCCCAGTCATACCAGTGTGGTCTCTGGAGAGAGATGGCTACAGGTGATTGGTAGCCTTGACAGAGAATTGTTGGTAGGACCATCTAACAAGAGGGACAGCTGTCAAGGGGTGAGCATCACACTGAGGATCCTGAAAACAAGAAATATTCAAAGGTGGAATAAGACAGCATTCTGATCAACATCAAAAAATTTGACAGCAGAGATAACCCCATCTATTTCCTATGGTGTCCAACAGAACCATAGTACAAAGATCTCTAAACAGTTTTTGAATGTTACCTCTAACAGCAAAGATAGAAGTGGGTATCTACATTCCATATACATATATTTATGTATGTACTATATATGATTTACAAGAATTTGTTAATATCTAATGGCTTACTATACACTAAAGGGGGTTCATAATTAAAATAGAAAAAGTAAATCAACATTTTAGATAGTCTTCTTGATTATTTGATTACTTTTGCAAACTTCTAGTCATATATGATGAAATTGTCATTGTTTCTCCTTTGAAGTGTAGCTGATGAAGAGCTTATATTTGTCATTGCCATTTTCTTACTTTTTTACAATTCTTTATGAATATTATTTTTAATCTTTGGTTTACTTGTATGGGCTACTTTGAATTCATTTGTCCTTTTGTGAGGGTTAGTTTACATTTCAATAAATATCTAAAAAGTTGCTCCATCTTTTTAGTCACCTGGGAGATAAAAATTAAAACCACAATGAAATACCTTTATACAGTTTGCAACATGGCTGAAATTAAAAGTACTGATAATACCAATTATTGACAAGAATGTAGAAGTACTAGAACTCTCACTGCTGATGGTGAGTCAATTGCTGCAATTATTGGGAAATTTTTTTTGCAATTTCTGCTGAACATATGCATAATAAATGACCCAGTATACCAATTGGACTCTTTAGACTTCATACTCAGTGGTAATCCATGCACATGTGTACCAAAAGATGTGTGCAAAAATGCTCATAGAATTGTTATTAAAGCTGGGAACAAAGCAATTTCTATCAACAGTAGACTGAACAAATGAATAGTGCTACATTTTACAAATTAATACTACTAAGCAATGAACTACCTAAAATGTGGATGAATCTCACAGAGGCCTTAGCAAAGGAAGTCAGGTACTGAAAAAGTACATATATCTTATTCCATTAATAAACATTTCAAAAACCAGCAAACTAATATGTATGGTAATAAGTCAGGTTAGGTATTACCTTTTTGGAAAGAGTAGATAGTGATTAGGAGAGGTGAAGAGGAAGCTTTCTCTGGGACTACAAATGTTCTATTTCCCGATCAAAGTTTCCTTAGTAAAAATTCACAGAGCTGTACACTTATGACTTGTGTAAATTTCTATATTTTTAAAAACTTTTAAAATAAATGTATTAATTAAAGAAGTTGTTTTAAATCAGACAGGTTGGTTTTATTTCTCTTTTTTCCATTCTATCTCTCTGAAATTAAAAGAAGAAAATGGAAATTTTTACATAAACTGAAAGTGAACAACGTTCTGGTGACATGATTGTTAACACTTCAGACATAAAACTGTCCTCTTTTTCCCTAAATTATCACTGCACATTTTTGTGTGTGTGTGAGGTGACATCTTACATGTGGATCCAACAAAAGTGACAGTGTCTAATATTAAATATTAGTTGTTTCAATTTTCTTATATTTTAAGATGAACAGAAATAAAATTGTCTAAATATTGTATACCCAAATCCACTGGATCACCCACTGTGTGTCTCCCCACTTTGTAGATTACTATTATAATTCCCCCTTAAGAACACTTGAATGAAAGCCTCAAGCTTGTGGAGTTAGGTAGTGATTTCCAAAAAGTGTAGAATTATAGAGGTTCAATGAAGAAGATTATTGGGTCCACCTTTGCTGAAGGGATTTGAACAGAGATAACAGATAAGGAAGCGTTTTGAGAGTATAGGGATGCATAAGCATAAATTCCAAAATTATCTTGTTAAATATCTTTTATATAGATTGATTTTCATTGAAATGGAGGTTCCAGTACTAAAAATAGCACCTAATGATATAAGAAACTGGTGTCACACCTGGAAACAAAATGGTAAACAATTTTTAGAACTGGGGAATAAGTTGTGACATTTAGTCACAAGAGCAAGGAGAAACAAAGAGATTAGAACTGAAATGCTGGCAGGACAGAACTAAAAATGATGTTGACTTGAGTTTGAATAATCTAAGGAAATGAGGAAGAGTAAAGATGTTCTAGAACTTCTTATCTTAAACAGCTTTTTGTACCCTCTACATCTTCCTGTAGTTACTGCCCTATTTTTTTCCTTTGTGCCCCAACCAAACTTCCCTAGAGTTACTATAATTTTCTCTCATTAACTTTTGAATCCATTGCAATCTGACGGCTCCCACCACACCACTGAAATACTGTTTCATAAAGACCCTAGTGAGCTCATCTCACTCGAATAGCTGAGCACTGTTAATGTATTTGTCCATGCTTTCTCTGTTGAAATACTGTAAACATGCTTTTCCCCTGACTTTCATGATACCACGCTCTTCTACTTTCCCACCTATCTCTTTAACTGATCCTTCCTAGACTCTGTTTCTTCTAATTTAACGTCAAATTCTGGACTTTCTCAGGGCTCAATCTTATTAACTACATTTACTTCCTTGGGAAATATCTTCTACATCTATGTTTGGAATGCCATCTATATGCTAAATGTGTATTTCCAGTTCAGACCCCCCTTTTGAATTGCATATCTATAAATGCCTCATAAGTAGCTCAAATTCAGTATATACAAAACAAAACATATTACTTCCCAAATTTGCTATACTTCCAATAAATGGTATCACTATTCTTCCAGGTGTGATATATGTTTCTTACATACTAATTAAAAATTAAGCAATAGCAATTCCTAATCCCAAATAGTTCCCTGGATTTTCACCTCTCTCCATTCCTACAACCATTCCTCTAGTCAAAGATGTTACTTCTTCCTTTAACTCTTGCACTCTTCATGGTATTTTGGATTCTGATAACTGGTCTTTCCTTATAAATTTTGGAATTGCCATGGTCTCTTGCCTGTTTAAGAGAACAGGTAAAACTCACTTTCCCCAGTGGACCTGGGAACCCTCAGCTCTATCGGGGGAGGGTCTTGGTGAGGAGAGCAGTTTAGATTTGTTCTGAAGACTTTGCATCGTAACATCCTCTAAGGTCCTTTTCTGTGTTTGTGGTTTTGTACAGATTTGTTCTTGAGTGTTGGGTAGCAAGGACAAGGTAAGGGGAGTGTTCTTTTTTAAGAAAAATTGTTTTAGTTGTCATTCTCCCTGTTTTGTGGAAGTTCTCATACTGAGGAATTTACATATTTTACATTAAATCATTTCTTATTAAAAAAAAAAGAGAGAGAGAACAGGTAAATCTTTCTGCTAAAAGCAATTGTAAAATTCATATGGAATCACAAAGTGCCACCAATAGTCAAAATAATCATAAGAAAGAAAAACAAGCTAGAGCATCGCATTTCCTGATTTCAAAATATATTTAAAGCTATAGTAATTAAAAGATCATGGCATGAAGACAGACATATAGACCAACAGAACAGAATAGAAACTCCAGAAAAATACTCACACATATATAGTCAACTGATCTTTGACAAGGGTGCCAAGAATACACAATAAGGGAATAATAGTTTCTTCAACAGATACTGCCGGGTAAACTGGATATCCACATGCAAAAGAATGAAATTGGACCCTTTTCTTACAGCATACACCAAAATCAACTCAAAAATGGATTAAAGACTTTAAAACTCTTAGAAGAAAACATAGGGAAAAGCTTCATGACATTGGTCTTGTCAATGAGTTTTTGACTATGACACTAAAAGCAGAGGCAACAAAAGCAAAAATAAACATATGGGACTACATCAAACTAAAAAGATTTTGTACAGCAAAAGAAACAATTAACAGAGTGAAATGACAGTCTACAAAATGGGAGGAAATATTTGCAAACTATATATTATAATGGGTTAATATCCAAAATATATAAGAAGCTCCTATAACTCATTAGAAAAGAAAATTTTGTAATTGAAAAATGGGAAAAGGGACTTAAATAGACATTTATCCAAAGAAGACATACAAATGGCCAACAGGTATATGACAAGATACTCAGCATCACTAATAATCAGGGAAATGCAAATCAATACCAAAATAACATACTAGTCCACACCTGTTAAGATAGCCATCATTTTATGAAAGATAACAAGTATTGGTAAGGATGTGAAGAAATATGAACACATGTAAACTATCAGTGGAAATGTAGAATGGTGAAGGTATTATGAAAAACAGTGTGGAGATTCCTCAAGCAATTAAAAATAGAGCTACCATATGATCTGAGCATATATCCAAAAATATTGAAATCAGGATTTCAAATAGATATTTATACTTCTATGTTTATTGCGGCATCATTCATAATAGCCAAGACAACCTAAATGTCTATCAACGGATGAATGGATAAAGAAAATATGATCTATACATACAATAGACTATTATTTATCCTTAAAAAAGGAAGGAAATCCTGCAATATTGTGGGATGCAACGATGCATGGATGCATCTTGAGGACATCATGCTAAGGGAAATAAGCAAATCACAAAAGGACAAATATTTTATGATTCCATTTGTATGGTGTATCTAAAATAGTCAAACTCAGAGAAGCAGAAAGTAGAATGGTGGGTGCCAGGGGCTAGGGTGAGGGGGAGATAGGGAGTTGCTAATCAAAGGGTATAGTTTCAATTATGCAAGATGAATAAATTCTAAAGATCTGCTGGAGATGGTGCCTATAGTTAGCAATACTGTATAGTACACTTAGAAATTTGTTAAGGATGGATCTCCTGGTAAATGTTCTTACCGCGATAAAAAAGAATTAGAATTTAGAATTAGCCTTATTTCTTACAACATTTGCTCTTGCTCACAGGGTTTCAGCCACACTAGCCTCTTTCTGCTTTTACCAAGCCCCTGCTAGCCCAGGCTCTTCAGAAAACTGTTCCATCTCATTACTGTGAATCTGGTTTTCCTGACTTCCTGAACTCTCTCCCCTACCTTCCCTCCCTCTTTTTCTCCCGGGTATTCCTAATTATTCTCCTAATGTCACTTCCTCATGGAAGGCTTCTCAGATTGCTGCAGTATTTCCTTTCATTGCACATTGTATGTGTCCTTTGAATAACTCATCACAATTTTAGTTAAAAATTATTTACATTATTAATTGTTTAATGTCTGTCTTCTCACTAAATTAAAAATTACTTGAAGGCAGTTCTGTGCCTGAGTATTTATTATTACAGCAACTCTGGCAGGCCAGAGTCTGGCAGATATTGGTTGCTCAATGAATATTTGTTCAGTAAATGAATAAAAAATAGTCGGGAAGTGAGCCACCATTAGACTTTGCATTAGGTAACTTGTTCTAATCTGCACTCAGCTACTGGCCAGCTGTTGTCCTTGAGCAAGTCACTTGAATGATTCAGGTTCTCATTTTTTCATCCTTTATTAAAAGAAGGGATTAATCTAAATCATTAAAGTATTTATTTCTATAACTTTGAGTTCAATTTGTGTGTCTAGATAGCTAAGTGAATGTCTTTCACAAAAATTTTTACTACAGTTCATTATTAGTTTTTCTCTTAGAAAGTGATATTACTAAATTATAATAAAGATTTGATTATAGATTATCTTTCATTTGCTACATATGACTCTAGATTGAATTGAATAGTTTATTTTTTAGTTTTGGCTACATTTAGAATATTTTGGGAAAATGAGGGAAAATATTTAATGATGATTGGAACCTTATGGTTATCACTAAGGTATAGTGTACTTATGTCATTGTAGCAGTCAAATAAATGACATATTCTTTTTTTTTTTTTTTTTTTAATTAATTTATTTATTTTTGGCTGTGTTCGGTCTTCGTTTCTGTGCAAGGGCTCTCTCCAGTTGCGGCAAGCGGGGTCCACTCTTCATCATGGTGCGCGGGCCTCTCACTATCACGGCCTCTCTTGTTGCGGAGCACAGGCTCCAGACGCGCAGGCTCAGTATTTGTGGCTCACGGGCCCAGTTGCTCCGCGGCATGCGGGATCTTCCCAAATCAAGGCTCGAACCCGTGTCCCCTGCATTGGCAGGCAGATTCGCAACCACTGCGCCACCAGGGAAGCCCATGACATATTCTTTTAAAAAACATGTTATTTTGCTTTTTACTTTGATGCCTTTAAATTAGTTTTCTTACTTATAATATGGGAGTAATAAATAATTCTACTAAACCATTTGGTCCTAAAAAAAAAAAATCCTCAAAAAAAAAAAAAAAAAAAAAACCTTAGAAATGATCAGGGTACAGTGTGAATAATGATTAAACCTCAAATTAAAATTACAATCCTCCCTGAATTGACTAGCCTCTGGTTTTTAATATCATTAGTAAAATGGTCTTCCTCTTACTGAATATTAGGCTCAGTTCTCTTTGCTGTTATTTTAGCAGAGAATTATTCTTTGCAGCTTCTCATTCATCCAGGTCTGACCACAGCAGGCAAAAAGATTAGTGTCTCCTAGCTAGTAAAGACCTGTGATACTGGCATTTGTTACTTTAATAACATTAGAAAGAACAGGCATGGGTTTAAATGAGAATTTTGCTAAAACAATAGAATCTTAAATGTGGTAAGCTATAATCAAAAGTAATAATGAAACCTTTATAAAAAGGGGAAAAAACATTAGAAACTTACTATCACAAGGATGATACATGCAGAATATTTAAAGTTATTCAAAAAGTATTTGGATAAATTCATAGGTGAGAAGAGTGTCTTTCTGGAAAGACACAGGTCCTGGTACTTGTGGGTCCTTGGGAAAATCATTTAACCATTCTGAAGGGCTCAGATTTTTCATCTGTAAAACAAACAAACAAACACAAAAACAGCATAATACTATGTGCTGTTTTTTTAATATGGTTGTTTTAAATATAAAATCAATAATGCTTGAGGAAGTGCTAGCATGGACTCTGACACGTATTCAACAGATAATTTAAAAATCGGAACCTATTTAATGTGAAAAGCCAGGGGAATGGACTAGGGAAATGGTTGCAGAAATGGAGAGCGGGGGCTTCCCTGGTGGCGCAGTGGTTGAGAGTCTGCCTGCTAATGCGGGGGACACGGGTTCGAGCCCTGGTCTGGGAGGATCCCACATGCCGCGGAGCAGCTGGGCCCGTGAGCCACAACTACTGAGCCTGCGCGTCTGGAGCCTGTGCCCCGCAACGGGAGGGGCCGCGATAGTGAAGGGCCCGCGCACCGCGGTGAAGAGCGGTCCCCGCACCGCGATGAAGAGTGGCCCCCACTTGCCGCAGCTAGAGAAAGCCCTCGCACGAACCGAAGACCCAACACAGCCAAAAATAAATAAATAAATAAATAAAGTAGCTATACAATTAAAAAAAAAAAAAAAAAGCACATATTTATAAAAAAAAAAAAAAAAAAGAAATGGAGAGCGGTAAAACTTAGGAAACTATTTGGGAGTTAGAATAGATAATCCCTTCTAGAACTATTTGGGAATTAGATATTATATAGGTTGGTGCATAATCAGGGGTGTATTGCAAAGGAGCATTCCTGACCCTTGGGAATAATGTCAAGAAATTAAAAGGGCATTATGTCCCATGGATCCCTTTTTAGCCTCTGTCACAGAGAAATTCTTAGATAAGAAAGGAACAATTCAATGAACATACTGTGAAGAATAACTCAAGCGAGTGGAAGTGGGACCATTGCCTCTTTAATATGATTCCCAACTTCCTTCCTGCAAGAGTCCAGGAAACATCTTTGACTTTACGAAATCTGGATTGTAGTTTTCCTGGTTTTCAAGATGAGTATTTGTGTCTTCTTCAAGTTTTATTTGCTTAATCCTGGGAAAGATTTATGACCTCATGATATTCTTCACATTTCTAGGCAGCATGAGGTTTTGCACACAGCAGGTGCTGGACTCTAGGTGACTTCATCACACGCCTTTCTGTGGTGCTGTGTATGTCCTAAGAGTCCAAGGGTGTGTGTGAAGACCCAGCAAGCCATAGGAAACATGAAGAAGAAAAGCTCCAGATCCATGTGGAAGCAGAGTATAAAGCAATGTAATGGTGCCCAAAGCTGAGAACAGCAGGAGGAAGAAGTCTATCCTGGCAGGAGAAGCCCAGCATTGCCTTGCAGGCAAGGAAATGAGACCGCGCATTATAAAACTCCCTGTGGCTAGCAGCAGCAGCCATTGTTTCTGGAACAGACCGTGAAGATGACTAGTGCTGAAGGACACAATAGTCTCTCCATTTTCACCTCTAGGCATAGGAAACTGTATCTATTAAAAGCTGAAGTAGAGAGAAACCAGGGGAGGCAGCTCTTGTTCTATCCGGGCATTGCCATTCTCTACCTTCTCTCTCTATTTGGATATTTATATTTAATTCTGAAAACTGAAATTCAAGCTCACTTCTTTTCCTCTCTTTAAAGGGGCAAAATTAGAAAACAAATTAAACACAGGCTGAGAAGAGCCTGTCTTTCATTTAATAACAACATTCAGTAATACTTTACTTTTTAATCCGGGAGAATAAATCAGCTTCTTTAGTTTTTGCTCTTGACCCCTATCCTATAGTCACATAGCCAACTTTGAAATCATAGGTTGTTCCTCCATATTGTTTGGCGTGGCACCGAGAGGAAGGCCTGTAGCCTGTTAGTGCTCTGTTGTGTGCTCTGCAAATAGAACTGACCCCTTCCTCCTCATGAATGGTAATATGAATACCTTTGCTGACTGTGTTATATATACAGTTCCTAGAATGAACTGAGACATTCTCTATTAAATCTCTCTCTGAAACTAGTCTTCTGTTTTCCGATTTTTCCCTTAGAACATATACCTCCTTCTCATTGTCCCTATATCCCTCACTTGGTCTGTTTTTAATAATCTCCAAAACAGCATGCCTACATTCCATGTTTTCTCTTCTGTAGCTATATTTTATCCTGTGGGAGTCCTCTCATTTTGTTTTTTAAAGATTTCCATAAACTTATGTATCGAAGTATAACATACATAGAGAAAAATGCAGAAATAATATGTGTACAACTCAATGAATTTTTATATATTCCATCATGTTTCTTTCTTACTCAGCTTACATTCCATGGTCCATTGTTGCAATCATTCTCTTTCATCACATTCAACTAATTTTCCTCCTCTCAATTTATTGTATGCACTTGATGAAACTCCAACCCTATTTAAATCAAGCTCTCTGCCTACTCAGTTCCTCCATGCAGTAAACCATGGTGACTGTTTTTCAACTCAAGACAAGTTACTTTTTTTTTTTTAACATCTTTATTGGAGTATAATTGCTTTACAATGGTGTGTTAGTTTCTGCTTTATAACAAAGTGAATCAGTTATACATATACATATGTTCCCATATCTCTTCCCTCTTGCATCTCACACCCTGCCTATCCCACCCCTCTAGGTGGTCACAAAGCACCGAGCTGATCTCCCTGTGCTATGCGGCTGCTTCCCACTAGCTATCTATTTTACATTTGGTAGTGTATATATGTCCATGCCACTGAGACAGGGTGAGAGAGTGGCAAAGACAAGTTACTTTAAGTTGACCCTTAGGGCTGGATGGCAAAAATACTATATTTCTTAGTCGTTCACTCTCCCACTTTTGGAAATCATCCTCATCTGCTCTTTCTTGAAATTTCCCACATCTTTCTCTCATCCTCATTCTCAGCTGATGCCCATTCTTCCACTTGCTAAGAAAAAGGAATCCATCAGAATGTCATTTTTGCAAGTTTCTGCCACAATATTTTCCCACTTGGCAGTACTCTTGCAGATAGTTTGTACTCTCCCTTTCTCCCTGTTACTGTGGGGGGACTGCTCATGCGCCTATCTAAATCCTCTACTTATCACTAGATCACATTATCTCTCACATACTCAAGAGAAAACAAACATGGTTATGGGGGGAGGGCGGGAAGGGGAAGGAGGGATAAATTGGGAGATTGGGATTAACATATACACACTACTATATATAAAATAGATAACTAATAAAGACCTACTGTAGAGCACAGGCAACTCTACTCGTACTCTGTAATGACCTACATGGGAAAAGAATCTAAAATAGAGTGGACATATGTATATGTATAACTGATTCACTTCGCTGAACAGCAGAAACTAACACAACATTGGAAATCACCTATACTCCAATAAAACTTTAAAAAGTAAAAGAGAGAATCTCTATGTTAATTATCCCCTCTCAACACTGCAGTGTCAAAACTTCCATTGATTTTATCTTCCTCACAAGCATAAAAACAAGTCATTTCTCCAACCTTAAAAATAAATATTTAAATGTATATATTATATATATATATATATATTAAACCCACTTACCCCTCCAATCACTGTCTCATTTTTCAGCTCTTTTTTACAGAAAAACTCTTTGGAAGAGTAGTCTCTATCTGCTGTTTCCAACCCTTCTTATCCCAGTCAGGATTTGATTTACACGATTTCTTGAACACTACTCATTTCAAGGTCTCCAATGCCTTCTACAATGCTACACCCAATAGTCAATTCTAGGTTTCCATCTTTCTTGATCTATCATCAGCATTTGACAGAGGTATTATTCCTTCTACTATAAAACTTTGCCTTTACTCAACTTCCACTCTCCCCTGGTTTTTGTTCTATCTCACTGACGACACCTTCTCGCATCTTCTGGACCAGTGGGTCAGCAAACATAACTTCTATAAAAGGTCACATGGTAAATAGATTTGGATTTGTGAGCCAAGTGTGGTCTCTGCTGCATTTTCTACTTCTCCTCTTTTTTAAACCCTTATAATATGTAAAAACCATTCTTACCTTGTGGACTGTAAAAAAATAAGCTGCAGGATAGATTTGGCCCTCTGGGCCAAATCTATAGTTTGCCAACCTCTGTTTAGACTTCTAAATTTCAAAGTGTCCCTGAGCTCAGTCCTTGGATCATTTCTGTAGTCTATATGCTAGAGTAGAGATCACTCATTCACTTGGGGATTCCATTCAATCTTATGGCTTTAAATACCGTATATATGCTGATGTATATAAATAGGTGTGTACTTAGCTCAGACCTTGCTCCTGAATTCCAAAACCATATATCTAACTGCCTACTTGATATCTCTGTTTGGACATTCACACTTAATATGCCCCAAACTGAAAAATACTGTTTTCTTCCCTAAAGTTGTCCTTGTATTCCCCATTTCAGTAAATGCAGCTCTAGTTTCTCAGGATCAGAAGCTGCTGTTCTCATGAACTTTATCTGTTGTTGTTGTATACCCCAAAGTTAATGCATCAGAAAATCCTGTGAGCATGTAGGAATATAGTTATTTATATCTATATCTATATCTATATAGATACAACTATATCAAATGGGTCTTTTATTTTTATCCATACCACTACCGTGGTCTAAAACACCATCATCTCTTACTTGGCTTATTGCAATAATATCCTAAAATAGTGCTTCTCAAAGTATGACCCATTGAATGGCCTATTGCTCTACAAGGAGGAAAAGAGCTTATGTCATTATATAAATGAACTATATCACTATTCTTACAATTTAGTTCAGCAAGCTTTTTTCCTTGGTAAGACTTTCTCAATGCAGGAAGCAGTGCATTTATTTATATTTGTCACAAACTTCTCATCTAGTTGTGAACTGACATTTTGAGTATCACAATCCTACAGGTCTTTCTGCTGATGGATTTTTACATCTTATATTTTATTCTCATTACAGTAGCTTAAGTTGTCATTTTAAAAACAAAAGCTAGATCATATCAAAACCTCCCAATGGCTTCACATCTCACTTAAATCCCAGTCCTTAAATGGCCTTCATTCCTTTATACATTGTCTTCCTTGTCACCTCTATGAATGTCTTTCTCTTTCTCCCTTGCTCACTCCATTACAGCCAAATGGGCAAAGCTCCTTCTCTAGCGTCTTTGCACTTGCTCTTCCCTGTGTCTTCTTCCAGATAGCTGTAGGGTTCACTTTCTCATGTTTGTGAGGTCCTTGCTCAGATGTCAGCAAAATATCAGCATATCCTTCTTGATTAGTTTATTTAATTTTTCCACTTTTATTTCTAGCATTCTATCCCCCTTTTCTGCTTCTTTTGTCTTTATTGCACCTATTGCCATATGACACACTGTATGTTTTGTTCATTTTCTAACTTCTATACTAGAACATAAATTTCATGAAGGCAGGGCATTAGTTTGTCTTATTTAATGATGGATTTCCAGTGTCTAGAACAATGTCTGATACATAGTAGGTGCTAAAAAAGATCAATTGAACCAACTAATCAACAGAATAAACAAGTTATATTGCAAACTTTTATTGTAACTTTTATCATAGTGTAATAATTACATATATATCATTTTTAGAGTATAAATTAGCAAAAGAAACATTTGTTTTTGCAGCAATAGTTCTTAGCACAGTGTCTGTAGGAGAAAATGCAGAAGGCACACAGGAAATTGTTGTTAAATATAAGACCCTAGAGCAGGGGTCCTCAACCCCCAGGCCATGGACAGGTACCAGTCCATGACCTGTTAGGAACCAGGCCACACAGTAGGTGAACAGAGGGCAAGTGAGCAAAGCTTCATCTGCTGCTCCCCATCACTCCCCATCACTGGCATCACAACCTGAACCATCCCCAATGACCCCACCCTGGTCCGTGGAAAAACTGTCTTCCATGAAACCAGTCCCTGGTGCCAAAAAGGTTGGGGACCACTGCCCTATAGGACCCTTAGCCTGCAGTGTAAAACCAGTACCACCAGATGGCGATGACTTATATATAAATTACTGAGATGTACTCCAAGGTATCTAAAAATGTGAAAGCCATCACAATTAACTGCTGAACAATCATTGACAGGAAGACACTGGAACTCATTAAAAAAGATACCCCACATCCAAAGACAAAGGGAAAGCCACAATGAGATGGTAGGAGGGGCGCAATCACAACAAAATCAAATCCCATAACTGTTGGGTGGGTGACTCACAAACTGGAGAACACTTATACCACAGAAGTCCACTCACTGGAGTGAAGGTTCTGAGCCCTATGTCAGGCTTCCCAACCTGTGGGTCCAGCAATGGGAGGAGCAATTCCTAGAGAATCAGACTTAGAAGGCTATTGGAATTTGATTGCAGGACTTCGACAGGACTGGGGGAAAGAGAGATGACTCCACTCTTGGAGGACACACACAAAATAGTGTGTGCATTGGGACACAGGGGAAGGAGCAGTGGCCCCATAGGAGACTGAACCAGACCTACCTGCTAGTGTTGGAGGGTCTCCTGCAGAGGTGGGGGGTGGCTCTGTCTCACTGTGAGGACAAGGACACTGGCAGCATAAGTTCTGGGAAGTACTTCTTGGCGTGAGCCCTCCCAGAGTCCGCCATTAGCCACACCCAAGAGCCTGGGTAGGCTCCAGTGTTGGGTTGCCTCAGGCCAAACAACCAACAAGGAGGGGCACAGCCCCACCCATCAGCAGACAAGCAGATTACAGTTTTACTGAGCCCTGCCCACCAGAGCAACACCCAGCTCTACCCACTACCAGCCACTCCCATCAGGAAGCTTGCACAAGCCTCTTAGATAGCCTCATCCACCAGAGGGCAGACAGCAGAAGCAAGAAGAACTACAATTCTGTAGCCTGTGCAAGGAAAACCACATTCACAGAGAGACAGACAAAATGAAAAGGCAGAGGACTTTGCACCAGATGAAGGAACAAGATAAAACCCTAGAAAAACAACAAAAGGAAGTAGAGATAGGCAACCTTCCAGAAAAAGAATTCAGAATTATGATAGTGAAGATGATCCAGGACCTCAGAAAAAGAATGGAGGCAAAGACTGAGAAGATGCAAGAAAAGTTTAACAAAGACCTAGAAGAATTAAAGAACAAATATCTAGCAGAATTAAAGAACAAACAAACAGAGATGAACAATACAATAACTGAAATGAAAAATATACTAGAAGGAAAAAATAGCAGAATAACTGAAGCAGAAGAACAGAAAAGTGACCTGGAAGACAGAATAGTGGATTTCACTGTCACAGAACAGAAAAAAGAAAAGAGAATGAAAAGAAATGAACACAGCCTAAGAGACCTCTGGGACAACATTAAAAGCAACAACATTCACATTATAGGGGTCACAGAAGAGAAGAGAGAGAAAGGGCCTGAGAAAATATTTGAAGAGATTATAGTAGAAAAATTTCCTAACATGGGAAAGGAAATAGCCATCCAAGTCCAGGAAGCACAGAGAGTCCCATACAGGATAAACCCAAAGAGAAACATGCCAAGACACATAGTAATCAAATTGGCAAAAATTAAAGACAAAGAAAAATTATTGAAAGCAGCAAGGGAAAAATGACAAATAACATACAAGGGAACTCCCATAAGGTTAACAGTTGATTTCTCAGCAGAAACTCTACAAGCCAGAAGGGAGTGGCATGATATACTTAAAGTGATGAAAGGGAAGAACCTACAACCAAGATTACTCTACCCGGCAAGGATCTCATTCAGATTCCACAGAGAAATCAAAAGCTTTACAGAGAAGCAAAAGCTAAGAGAATTCAGCACCACCAAACCAGCTCTACAACAAATGCTAAAGGAACTTCTCTAAGTGGGAAACACAAGAGAAGAAAAGGACCTACAAAAACAAACCCAAAACAATTAAGAAAATAGTAATAGGAACACACATATCGATAATTACCTTAAACATGAATGGATTAAATGCTCCAACCAAAAGACACAGGCTTGCTGAATGGATACAAAAACAAGACCCATATATATGCTTTCTACAAAAGACCCACTTCAGACCTAGGGACACATACAGATTGAAAGTGAGGGGATGGAAAAAGATATTCCATGCAAATGCAAATCAAAAGAAAGCAGGAGTAGCAATACTCATATCAGGTAAAATAGACTTTAAAGAATGTTACAAGAGACAAGGAAGGACACTACATAATGATCAAGGGATCAATCCAAGAAGAAGATATAACAATTATAAATATATATGCACCCAACATAGGAGCACCTCAATACATAAGGCAACTGCTAAGAGCTCTGAAAGAGGAAATCGACAGTAACACAATAATAGTGGGGAATGTTAACACCTCACTTACACCAATGGACAGATCATCCAAACAGAAAATTAACAAGGAAACACAAGCTTTAAATGACACAATAGACCAGATAGATTTAATTGATATTTATAGGACATTCCATCCAAAAACAGCAGATTACACTTTCTTCTCAAGTGCGCATGGAACATTCTCCAGGATAGATCACATCCTGGGTCACAAATCAAGCCTCAGTAAATTTAAGAAAATTGAAATCATATCAAGTGTCTTTTCTGACCACAACAGTATGAGATTAGAAATGAATTACAGGGAAAAAAACATAAAAAACACAAACACATGGAGGCTAAACAATACGTTACTAAATAACCAAGAGATCACTGAAGAAATCAAAGAGGAAATAAAAAAATACCTAGAGAAAAATGACAATGAAAACATGATGATCCAAAACCTATGGGATGCAGCAAAAGCAGTTCTAAGAGGGAAGTTTATAGGTATGCAAGCCTACCAGAAGAAACAAGAAAAATCTCAAATAAACAATCTAGTCTTACACCTAAAGGAACTAGAGAAAGAAGAACAAACAAAACCCAAAGTGAGCAGAATGGAAGAAATCATAAAAATCAAAGCAGAAATAAATGAAATAGAAACAAAGAAAACAATAGCAAAGATCAATAAAACTAAAACCTGGTTCTTTGAGAAGATAAACAAAATTGATAAACCATTAGCCAGACTCATCAAGAAAAAAAGGGAGAAGACTCATCAACCAAATTAGAAATGAAAAGGGAGAAGTAACAACTGACACTGCAGAAATACAAAGGATCATGAGAGATTATTACAAGCAACTATACATAAATAAAATGGACAACCTGGAAGAAATGGACAAATTCTTAGAAAAGCACAACTATCCGAGACTGAACCAGGAAGAAATAGAAAATATGAACAGACCAATCACAAGTAATGAAATTGAAACTGTGATGAGAAATCTTCCAACAAACAACAGTCCAGGACCAGATGGCTTCACAGGAGAATTCTATCAAACATTTAGAGAAGATATAACACCCATCCTCCTCAAACTCTTCCAAAAAATTGCAGAGGAAGGAACACTCCCAAACTCATTCTATGAGGTCACCATCACCCTGATACCAAAACCAGACAAAGATACTACAAAAAAAGAAAATTACAGACCAATATCACTGATGAATATAGATGCAAAAATCCTCAACAAAATATTAGCAAACAGAATCCAACAGCACATTAAAAAGATCATACACCATGATCAAGTGGGGTTTATCCTAGGAATGCAAGGATTCTTCAATATATGCAAATCAATCAATGTGATATACCATATTAACAAATTGAACAAGAAAAAACATATGATCATCTCAATAGATGCAGAAAAAGCTTTTGACAAAATTCAACACCCATTTATGATAAAAACTCTCCAGAAAGTGGGCATACAGGGAACCTACCTCAACATAATAAAGGTCATATAGGACAAACCCATACAAATTTCATATTTGTATGGAAACACAAAAGACCATGAATAGCCAAAGCAATCTTGAGAAAGAAAAACGGAGCTGGAGGAATCAGGCTCCTGGACTTCAGACTACACTACAAAGCTACAGTAATCAAGACAGTATGGTACTGGCACAAAAACAGAAATATAGATCAATGGAACAGGATAGAAAGCCCAGAGATAAACCCATACACTTTTGGTCACCTTATTTTTGATAAAGGAGGCAAGAATATACAATGGAGAAAAGACAGCCTCTTCAATAAGTGGTGTTGGGAAAACTGGACAGCTACACGTAAAAGAATGAAATTGGAACACTCCCTGACACCATACACAAAAATAAACCCAAAACAGATTAAAGACCTAAAGTTAAGGCCAGACACTATAAAACTCTTAGAGGAAAACATAGGAAGAACACTCTTTGACATGAATCACAGCAAGATCTTTTTTGATCCACCTCCTAGAGTAATGGAAACGAAACCAAAAATACACAAATGGGACCTAATGAAACTTAAAAGCTTTTGCACAGCAAAGTAAACCATAAGCAAGATGAAAAAATAATAATAATAATAAATAATAATAATAAATAAATAAATAAACATGTAAAAGCCAAAATTTCTTTAACATTAAAAATATTGTATAAAAATTTAAAAATAAAATTAATAACATTTTAAAAATATATAAAGTGTAATTTAATTTTATATTAAAATATAAGCACAAATGTTGGTAGCAGAATAATGTTCCATTAAGTTGTCTGATTTAGAATGCCACTTGGTATTTAAGGAAAACAAAATTATAGCCACTGAAGTAGCTTACTACATCTAACTTCCTATAATCTGTCACATTTCCAGGGACTTTTTAATGGAAAATTTATTTCAAAATCCTCTTGGGTTCTTCCTTTAGAACTAGGGATCTCTTTAGAGACTGGTATGGTGTTTTTTTCCTAGCAAACTTTTATTAATTGTCTTTGTTCATAACAAATAGCTCCCACATTTTCCTGGGCTTTACCTCCAGGAACTATACCAGGTTCACAGTTGAAGATGTAGAATGAGCCCCTTTAGCTTTGGCAGGGGGTAAGGAAGAATAAACTCTGTGAAATACACCTGGGGCCTCTTCCATGATAAAGACACATACTCCAGGTAAAATGACTTTGCTAGATAATTAATCTTCCTTTCTCATCTAAGGAAGGAAAGAAAAAAACAGTCAATAAGAGTTACAGATTCAAAGAAATAGCCTTGAGAAGCTAAAGAGGAAAGCAGTGGGCAGAAGGATAAAGCTACACCACTGGAGACACATTGTGAAGGTCACAGCCCCAAGTCTGTGTGACTCACAAAATGACTGATATTTAATCATAAGATTCTAAGGTTATCACCACACCGGCAATGTTCCAGCATGACGACCATGGGTAGCAGCTGAAAGAGCTGAAATACACAGACTTTGCTTAAGGAGAAGGACTTAAGGAAGTCCAAAGTCAAGAGGGGAGACAAAAACAAAGACACTAGAGGAATCTGAAGCCTCTGGCACATATACTTATAGCCAACATTAAACACATCCCAGCTCCTGGGCAGATTAACATAAACTCTCACTTAAAAACCTTGTTTACCTCAGTTTCTATTACTCAGTGCAGCATGTATAGCTTTCAACAATAACAACAACAAATTACAAGGCATGCAAAATAAAAAACAATATAAAATACAGTCTGAAGAGACAAAGGCAATCATCAGAATAGGACAAAGATATGACAAAGATGTTGGAAGATAGGTAATTTAAAATAACTATGCTTAATATGTCAGAGGTTCTAATAGAAAAAGTGAAGAGCAAGCAAGAATATATAATGTAAACAAAGTGATGCAAACTCTAAGAAAAATCTAAAGGAAATGCTGCAAATAAATATCATGATAACAGAGATAAAAAATGCCTTTAATGGGCTCATCAGTAGACTGAACAATGGTTAAAGGAAGAATCAATGACTTTGAAGATAGGTCAAGAGAAATATCCCAAACCATAACTCAAAAAGAAAAAGAACAAAAAATAGAACAGAATATCAAGAACTGTGGGACAGTATTAAAAAATGTAACATAATCATAATTGGAATACCTGACAGAGAAGGAAGAGAGGCTGGAGCACAAGAAATATTTGAAATAATAATGGCTGAGCACTTTCCAAAAATAATGACAGACACCAAGCAAAAGATCCTGGAAGCTCAAGGAACACCAAACAGGATAAATATCAAAGAAAGTCACATCTGGGCATATCATATTCACACTGCAGAAAACCAAGGTCAAAGAAAAAGATCTTGATAGAAGCTGAAGTGGTGATGGTGACGGAAATCCTTACATATGGAGAAAGAACAGGAATTACAGTGGACTTTTTGTCATAAACCATGCAAGGAAGGAAAGTTTGGAGTGAAATATTTAAGGTTTTGAAAGAATAAGCCCACCAAACTAGAATTCTGTATCTAGTGGAACTATCCTTCAAAAATGAAGGTGAAATAAAGACTTTCATAGTCAAAAACAAAAGCAAGCAAACAAACAAAAACAGGGAATTCATCCTCAACAGATATGGCCTAAAATATAAATTAAAATAAGTTCCTCAAGTAGAAGAAAAATGTTATAGGTCAGAAACTCAGATCTATATAAAAAAGAATGACAGATTAGAAATAAACAAAGGTAAAAAATATTTTTCTTATTCTTAATTGATCTAAAAGATAACTGTTTGCTTAAAGCAATCTAGTAATAATGTAGTATTCGTTGATTCTAGCATATGGATAAAGAAATGAGTATATGATATATGCAATGTCACAAGAAATGGGAGGGAGTATCTGCACAGCAGGTGAAGTGGTGTAGTGTTAGTTGAAGGCGATGAGTCAAAAATGCATATTGAAAACTCCAGGGCAACTATTAAGGTATTGTCAAAAAAAATGTATAATTGATACACACATACACAATGGAATCTAACAAAATGTTCAATTAAACCAAACCGTGTCGAATAAGAAAGCAGAAAAAAAAATAAAGAACAAATGTAACAAATAAAAACAGTTGTCAAAATGACAGATATCGATCCAAATATTTAAATAATTGCTTTAATTGTGAGTGGTCTATAAGGCAGAGATTATGAGCACAGAAACAAATTAAGACCTGAATGTATGTAGTTTAGAAGAAACAAACTTTAAATATGAAGACTCAGATAGGTAGATAGGTAAAAATAAAGAAATAGAGAAAGGTATGTCATATTAAGACAAATCAAAAGAAAGCTGGAGTAGTTATATTAATTCAGAACATGAAGATTATTGGGGGGAAAAGGGATATAATAATAATAAAGGGCTCAATTTTCCAAGAAGACATATAATCATAAATGTGTTTGCACCTAACAGCACAGCATCAAAATACATGAGGCAAAAAAAAAAAAAAGATAGAAACGAAAGGAGAAATAGACAAATCCACAATTATATTTGGAGACTTTAATACTCCTTTGTTAATGATTGATAGATCAAGGGGGCAGAAAATCAGTAAATATATAGATGACCTGAACAGCATTTTCACTATTAATCAACTTGCTCTAATTGACATTTATAGAATACTACACCCAACAAGAGCAGAATACACCTACTTCTGAAGGTTGTATGAAACATTCACTAATATAGACTATAATCTGGGCCATGAAATACACCTTAACAAATTTAAAAGAATGGAAATCATACAAAGCATGTTCTTAGTCTATAATGAAGTTATATTAGAAATCAATAAAAAATGTAGCTGGAAAATCCACAAATACTTGGAAGTTAAACAACACACCTTTAAAGAATAGCTGAGTCAAATCAGAAGTCTCAAAAGACACTTTAAAAATATTTTGAATGAAATATGGAAATACAACTTTTTAAAATTTGTGGAATGGGAAGAAATCAGTGCTTATAGGGGCATTTATAGCTTTAAATGCATATATTAGAAAGAAAGAGAGTTTAAAAATCAGTAACCTGTGCTTCATTTTAGGAAACTAGGGAAAGAAGTACAAATTAAGCCTAAAGCAAACAAAAGGAACAGAATGAAGAACATTAATTGGGAGGAAGCATGGTATCAATAAGCAGTTGTCCCAGGTGACTGCCCTGATAAAGACAGGAGATTTCATGGTAGATGTGAAGCACCACTTTGGCATTGCCCGAAATGTAATTTTTAGTGTTAATTTATCCAAGTATTTTTCTATTCTTGATACCTTTGCAAATATAATAACCTCTATCTGTGTATCTTTTTTTTTTTTCTGTGTATCTTTTTAAGTGAATATGCAGAGCCTGTGAAAGAATATGTACAAGGCGTCTTTTCTTTGTGATTTTTTTTTCCATTCAGATTCAACATTGTCTTCACACCTTAATTTCTATGACTCATAGATAGCAGCAGACACAGACTCACAAATGAATAATGTTAGGTTTATCAGAACATGAGGGATCAGTGACTACTTCTGACAGGAGTGTTCTTCAGAGAAGGCACAGTTTGTGCTGAATCCTGACTCACCGTTCAGGCACTTGATGATATTACTGGAACTGAGTATCATGGAGGACAGGATAGGTCACAAGCAGGAGGTAAGGATGCAGTTAGATAGACAGGTTAAGTAATATTGTGAAGGTCTTTGTATTTCATGCTAAGGAGCTTATTATTTAATGGGAGATAATGGAGGGTTATTGAAAGCAAGTTTAAAAAAATAAATTTTGAGAAAGAAAGAGCCATAGTTGGGTTAGGACTGGAATTAGGTAGTCATTATATTTGGTACCTGTGCTCATTTTTATAGGCTCTCTCCTCATATTATAGACCAGCATCCTCCATGAATAGGAGAATTTGGGGGCTGATGGCTGTAATTTAGAGCTGGAATACTATTCATTTTCAGTTCCAGCCAGGAAAATGCTAGAGAAGTTTTATTTATGTATTGACCTGCCACAGATCAAATTCTCACCTCTGCGTCATCATCTGTAGTGATAGAGTACTACAATAACATGATGACCCAACCAGTACCACATGATTGGCGTATGAGTGAGAAGTAGTTTACCAAAAAAGATTCACCAGAAGGTGGGGTATTGAGCAGAGTAAACAATGGGAGTCAATGGAAGAGATTATGCAGAATTGGTTACATTTTTACAACTCTTTGAAATTTGGAAGGTTAGTGGAAAGCAATGAAAATGACTTATTACAATCTCAAAATTAGCAAATTAGTGAATCAAAGAAAATCTAAATTCCACTTACATCTAAAGTCCTTCAGCAAGCTAAACAAGTAGAAATATTTACCTAGGCATAAATTTGCAGTCCTCCTGTTTGTGTTCCTGTTAATCTGGCTAGGTTTAATGGACTCAGAAATCTGACTTCTAAACATGAGCAACTATTTACAGGCTAGACATAGGAATGCCAGGCTCTTTAAGAGGCAGTCTCTCTTATAGAAAAAAACCTTTTTAGATAGTAACTAAGTAACCAGCCACATCTTAAGGTTTCTGGATGTGAGACTGATAGAAACAGAGGCAGTAGAAGATGAAGTGAGATGCTCAGAGTGGAGTGAGAAGTAGAGAGGGAAGGAGACAATGAGAAATACTGAGTGACAAGTACAGCAACATCACTAGCATACGTCAAGTGGACACCTGTTTCTGAAAGGTTGTCAAGATGATCAAATTGTGTAAGTTGCTTGTAGATTACACCCCCTGGGAAGCAGACTCTGAGACAGAGATTAATGTGCAGGACATTTATCAATATTTAGAGAGTGCTTTGGGAATATGAATAGGAAGGATGGGAAGGAGGTTTGGGCAGAAGGAAAATTTGAGCTGTGATATAATTCCAAGGAAGTTTTCAGCCAAGCCCATGGAGAGTTCTGGAACTGGGATAGCTTTCGATTTTTCCCAACCTGGGGCAAGAGGATCAGGACTTTACACCCACATTGTAATTAATCATTGGATCAGAGCTGCCTGTAGAAGGTGGCATGACCTTGGATAAGAAAGTATTCTTCAGTCAAGGCAATCTCCAAAGACGGCTGACAGCAAAGGGCCATCTTCCAGCAGCAATTCCAGCAGCTGGGGGGTATGTCCTTCCTCCCTGAAGGAAAATCTGGGTGGCATGCCACACAGGGATATAAAAAATTGTCTATTTCATAGGGTAGTTGTTAAGATTAAATGAATTAATATGTAAATAACACTTAGAACAGTGTCTGGCACATAGTAAGCATTATATAAAAGTGATTGCTGCCATTTTTCTTATTATTAATGACTGAATGGAAAGCATTCATAAGGTTCTGACAGGTTTGTTTTGACATGTTTATGGTAGTGGTTTAATCAAACTTTGCTCCTAACAGCTTCCAAAGAGAATAATGTTTAATGAATTGAAATGTTTCCTTCATTTCTTGTGGAAAATGAATACAGAGAAGAAAAACCTAAATGTTATCCTAATCTGTTTGCATACCTCTTGATTCAGATTTAAATCCTAGGGTTGATCTCAGCTGCTCTGAGTTCTGTGCATGATCTACCATCCTGCACTCAGTTCTAACGTGTTCCATCATTGCAGTCTGAGAGGCGTTGTGGCATTTAGCTTAATATTGATTCACAGTTGGATTCTTTTCAATTTTGGCTTGTATTTACTGTGATCACCGTTATGAACTTGGTCAGGCTCCAGATGCTGTCCCGAAACATAATGAGAGGGCAGGGCTGGTGGAAAGAGGCAACATTGCCTAGGGATGCAAGAGAAATTTACACGTATCTTGTAGGATTCTTGAATCCAAGGCAGAAGCACAGGCCAGGTGGTCTGAGTTCAGGCTCCTGTTTTTGTATCTTGGACTGCAGTCCAAACAGAGCTAGCTGTGCTTAGTATCAAATAGATATAAACTTCTTTAGTTGGCTCAAATATTTGGCTCAAATATTTGGTTGGTTCAAATATTTATCTTCCATTTAGAAAAATCTCCTTTGCCTGATGAAAGTGTATATCAGTTGTAGAACCATAGTCAGCATTTAACTGTATATACACACCCTTTTCTATGTGGTGTATACAATAGTGGATGGCAATAGGAAGACAGAAGTGTTGTTCTTTATTAAAGACTTCTTCACTTTTAAAGTTTTGAGTTCTTCTTTGACTTTGGAAAATATTTTTATAAAAGTGGCTATCAGTCCTGGCTGAACATAGGGATCACCCATAGAGTTCTTTAAAAAATAGAGATGGCTACACCTTGCCTACTGAATAAATATCTCTTGGGATGGGGTTTGGTGTCTCTAGAATAATTTCAAAAGTGATTCTGATGAACAATCAGGATTTAGAACACTGAGTTACACATGTTAGTTCTTTATGGTCTGCTTCTTTAAACAACAATGATGGCTTTCATTTTGTGAGTGTCAGGTGCTTGTTAAGAACTTTCTCTGAAATGTTTTCAATGAGTCTATGAGTTACACCTTATTATTTCCATTTTATGATGAGCTCAGTGAAGTTGAATAACTTGCCTAAGCTTGGTCTGTCTGACTTCAAAGCCTATGTTCACTCCACAAATTCATGCAGTCAAGGATGCTTAGAATTCAAGAGCGTGTACTAAGACTCTCTGCTAAATTGTTAGGATTATAGACACCCTTTTGCTGATGCTCAAATTACTAATCATCATAGCTCATAAGAGGGTAATTTAATGTGTGTAACTTCTTACTATTCCCATGACAAATTGCAGTGTAGTAAAAATGCACAAGAAAGGAGAAAAATAGTCTTTATTAGTTTTTACTATCACATTTTAAGTCTGAAGCTGGGGAAATAATGTATTATTACCAGACACATTAAATAGCCCAGTGAGCAGATCAATAACAAAGTGCAAAGACCACAAAGTCCCCCCTTATCTCTGTCTTTTAGACATATATCAAATTTATCACTCTTCCTGGATGCTGTTCTTCTTGGCTTCTACTAAATTACTTCCCTGTTAGCCCTTTACTCCGGGTCTGCCTTCCTCTCTGTTAGATTTTGCTTTTTGGCTGTGTCACAATCATGTTGCAAATGCTGATGCGCCCATGTGATATCAGAGGATGTTAATCCTAACTGCTTTGTCAAAAAAGTCAGTGTCATGTAGATCTTCAATGTTATGTTATTTTCCCAACTTCCTGCTTCATGACAATGCTTTTCAATTTAAATATATGTCCTCAGGACAAGGAGACGTTAATAATTCAAGCAATTGCAATGTATTAAACTACTAGAAAATTCTTATAGGCCAGTAGTTTTGTTCTGTTTATTCCCCTGGTTATTTTTTAGATTAGTAGTTAGATTTGGCAGAGTTATAGTGAAACAATAATGGAAGGACCCAAAGTTAGGTTCCTTATTTTAAAAATACTAGCCAGGATTATTCTTTAGCTTATAATAATTTACCTTAAGAAAAGAAGATCTGTGATAAAACACTATGGCTTCGCTAGAGTACACCTTATTCAGAAGGACCTACAGTGTTAATTCACAGCACAGACAACTGTTATCTACTTGAGCAGTGCTTCTGAACTGTTTCCTGATTGAATGTGTGTGTATGTGCAGCACTTTATATTAAAGCTTCAAGTCAGAGATATTTATGTGAAGCTGTAGTCACATGCTTAAGGCTTTCATTGAACGCTTTGAGTTTCAGCTGATTCAACACAGCTGCTTTAAATAAAGCAAACGTGACCTGAAAACAGGATGAAAAACGGAGCCGAATTGACTAAAATTGAGTGGCATGGTTGTTTGGGCTCAGAGGTGAATCAGTTATTGAGACAAACCAGACTGGCAAGAGCTTGTAGTAAAATATGCATGCCATTTAGGGAGGGCAGAGGCATAAACTGTCCTCTCACTGGCAAATGGCTTATGGTCATTATGGAAATAACTGTTTACAAGAGCTCATTTAAGTTTTTCCTTATATAACAAAACCTCAGGTATTAAAACCTGTAGATAAAAAAGTGTTCTGGGAGTTTACTATTCCTTCACACATCAGCATTCTTGAAATGATAAGGTGGTACATTATGTGAATCATGTCTTGCATTCCAAAGTGTCTGTCAATATCATCTGAATACATTTACTTTAATCAGTTACTGAAATAATTTCCTTCCTCATTGGTAAATACATCAAAGCACTTAACATGATTTCCTATCTTTCTATGCTCTTTCCTCTGTCTACAACATTTTTCCTTTACTTAGCCATTATTCTTTATACATAGATGTATCTCTTCCTTGATAGAGCTCTCCCAAAAGTGTAACTGAGGTCATTGGCTGCTTATTTTAACAGAGGAGTTTCGTACGTATCCATATACCTTTTGCAAATTATTAATAATTCTATAGTTATAATTTATCCTCATTATTATTTTTTTTAGATTGTTTAAAATAACTCAGAGTTCAAAACCCCTTTTTAAAATTTGTGTGCTGGGGGTGCTTTGGTTGACTATCAAGGATGGAATGACTAGAACTTAGTGAACTGAATAAAAGGCAACTTGACCTGGTGGTAGACACAGGCTGGAAAAGGAGAAGAGGATTTTAATCTCAGCTCTATTAATACTAGCTGTGGTCAGTGGTCTACTAACTTAACCCTTTGGCCTCTCCTTGTTCAGCTGTAAAATGAAGTATTCATTTGAACTAGATCAGTGATTTTAAAAACAGTTTCTTAGCAGACAAATCTATTCCTCAATTAAGTGGAAAAATAATGTGTTCAAGAGATACAAGAAATGCTGTGATGATTAAGGTAAGGTGACAGGTCCCCTGAGTCCAACCTCCTTTGCTCTCATCCCCTGAAGCCACTTCTGAGATATATCCATAGAATCCATAGAAACCAGTATTAAAACAAAAATAAAACAACAACAACAAAAATTTACTATACCTTAGATTCTTTCCAAAGCCAGTTTTCCAAAGATCTTTTTCAAACTGAAATGTGCTTTCATAAAAATAAACCCTCCAGATTGTGTGCCAATGCCTGGGCATCATCCAGTTGTCTGCCTTTTAAACCCTCCCCCCAGAGTTCATTGATTGTTTGCGTTCTGCCTTGTTTTGTTTGTTCAGCAGTACAAATCTATACCCACACAAATGAGAGAACGGGGCCTTTGTGAAGCACAGCCACCTAGAGAGTATAGAGCATACGTGGAGATCAATGGTTCAAATCATGGCTACAGATACATTTCGGGTGGAAGGTAGATGATGATTCTTATTACTGCAAGACAATGTAAAAAATATTTGTCCTCCTCCAAATGCTACAGCAAAGCTCTTTTTCTCTCCTTATTTACAGCCCCCCTTCACCCCCTATCTGAGTTAAGGAACATTGAATGGTTAGCTTTCTTTTCACTGGCATTTGTTTTCCAATTTACATAATTGAATTTTTGGTTGAACTCTGAGCTCTCAAATACGATTTGAATCCTACTGTTCACTTTTATACAGAACACAAATACAAAGCAATAACTTTTCAGAAGTGTTACTAGAGAGCTAAGCATAATACATTTCTGCTAAAAATAACAACTAAAAGACAACTAAAGACACTAGCCTGAGCATTATTAAACTGAGGGGACTAAAGCATCCATTTTTTGGTGTTAAGGAGCAAATGGTTGTTGGGTTAAATTCCAACATGGGGTTGGAATGTTGAGACTTCTGGAAGTTTATGACCCTAAGACATTTTGGGATATAGATTATTGGGAATAAATACAATAAAATCATCGTTTGATTTTCTTAAGCCCCTTTTGATTAGGAGTTACCATTGTGGGATCTTAAAAAATAATTAGACATGAAATATCAAAAGAACATTTTAAAATCACATATGTGTGAATTCTTACATAAAATGGGGTACACCTTATGAGTCAGATACGAAGGAAAAGGCTGATTTATTTATTTACTTTTATTGAAGTATAGTTGATTTACAGTATTATATTAGTTTTAGGTGTATAACATAGTTATTCAATATTTTCACAGATTATGCTCCATTAAAAGTTATTACAAGATAAGGGCTATAATTCCTTGTGCTGTACAGTATATCCTTGTTGCTTATCTATTTTATACATAGTAGTTTGTATCTCTTAATCCCATACCTCTAATTTGCCCCTCCTCCCTTTCCTCTCCCCTTTGGTAATTACTAATTTGTTTTCTATATCTGTGAGTCAGTTCTGCTTTGCATATACATTCATTTGTGTTATTTTTTAGATTCCACATATATGTGATATCATACAGTATTTGTTTTTCTCTGTCTGACTTATTTCACTAAGCATAATATTCTCTAGGTCCATCCATGTTGCTGCAAATGGCAGTATTCCATTCTTTTTTATGGCTGACTAGTATTCCATTGTTATTTATTATTAATTAATACTAGTTAATATAATTAAAATTACTTTTTAAAGAATGCATGTATCCTCCCTAACCTGAAGGAACTCACCTGAGGAAACAGACATACCTTAACATAAACCAGTATGATAAGTAGTTTAATAAAAGTAATAAGCTTTAGTAATGTTTCAAAATCCTACAACTCTATCTATGCCCTATTCACCCGGACAGCCTGTAACTACCATCTCCAAAGCATACTATCTCCTTTCACCCTAAAATACTATCTCCTTCCCATTTATGGAATAATCTCTACTGTGTATATTGGTGGGATGCAATGCCCCACCTTCCACCAGAGAACCTCAGAGGAGAAATCCTGGAAGCCAAGGTTTGGGCAAGTGACCTGTGTTCAACCAATTAAATTCTTCCCAGAGAATTCTCCCTGTCTCCTCTCCCCATGTAACTTGAGTGATACAAAGAGGAAGGAATAAACAAAGTTTGGGGGTAGTCTGCCAGTGGTTTCCAATGGCAGTGGCTGTGTCAAGCAGTGGCAGTGGTAACAGCACAGGAGTTATGTAGAGTGATGGGATACTCTTCCTGCTGGCTCACCCAGAGCCTTGCCAGTCCCTTCTCCTTTGCTAAGCCTTCCTTGGACTCCCTGAACACTCTTAAGACAACCAGAGTTGGTGTCTATCAAGAAGAACTATGACTGTTAAATGCCCCTAAGATTTTAAAATTATGTCTACATGGTGTCATGTGGACACATATTAAGTTACCTAAATAAAAATGACCAATAGTTTTATAATATTGACATTAATTAATTTGTATTACATATTTATCATGCACTATGTGCTGGTCATTTTATCAAGCTATTAAACTGTATTGAAAAAAGTTAACAAAATGCAATATTAAATATATTTAGTATTGTTGATTATGTAAAGTACTTCTGTGTCAGAAACTAATCATAATAAAATAATATTAATAATACTGCCACCTTGACTTACAGTGTGACTGTTAAGTTTTAAAAGTCCAAGAGGCTGCATCTGGGGAGAACATTTGAAATCACATCATTGGCTAAATTGTGATGCTTAGGATGGTTGTTATATGGCAGAGATTTTTAAAGGTCAAGCTCAGACTGGAAATTCTTTTTCTGCCACATCTCAGGGTGTGAAATAAAACCCCTTCCAAGGAGGTGTTCTATGTCAAAGAAGTAGAGAGCAAATCTGATTATACAGGTAGCAGAGGAGCCATTTCTTGAATAGTGTGGCAGAATTGATATTTTTCAGAAATATTTCTTTGCAAAAAAGAACTTCTTTATTTTTAAACTTATTTTTAAACATATTCGGATATGTGTAATAGAAGTTTAAAAAATTCTAGTAAGTAAATCTTTTGAAGTCACAGGAGAGAATAAAAAGTTCAGGAATGAGGTAGACTAGGACAATAGAAGCAACATCTACACTGAATATAGTAGGATCGGGGCAGGAAGATTTTCGTGAATATGGATAAACTAATCTGTAGGGACAAGGAAGTAGAAGTTATCATTGGAACCAAAGTGCATAGTATCACAATGCATTTAGTTCTATTTAGGTTGTAAATGATCAGTAAATTAAACATGGTTTATTTTATCAAGCTGGGTTCAAGCATACTCATTTATCCTTTTTATTGTTGGTTTTACACCATCCTTGACTCTTCCCTTTCCTCAATCCATTAGTATTTTTGCTTCTCCTTCCTGATTGTTCTATAATCTTACTTCTTCTCTCAATGCTAATACCTTGCTTTAGATCTTCATTATGTTGCACTTTGTTTATTTCAGTAGCCTTTTAACTGGTTTAAAAACTCCAGGATTTTTCCTACACAGCTGCTCCTTTCTCCTGCGTATAGAGTGCCATTACTAAAAATACAAACCTAATTTTAACTTCTTTCTTTAGAATTGTTCAGTAACATTGCATCATTTCAAGATAAAGTTCCAAATTCTTTGTGCAATATGCAAGATGATTCACAAACTAGTTTCTGTTTATTTTTTTTCCTTTTGCTCCACTAAACTTTTGTGCTTTCTTTAGAAGATACTACATCTCTCTTGCCACATACCTTTTTGCATATATAGTTTTCTGAAATTGAGCTGGCCTTTCTCTGTTTCTATGCCTACCCAAAACTCTTTTTTCTTTAAGATGCATCTCAAATATCGCCTCTTATGTGAAGTCTCCCAGTTGTAATTGCTTCTAAAGCGACCAGTGCATTTAGCAAACTGTTTTGATTATTATCTGCTCTTTTGTCTCGCTCCCGTGTTAAATGCTGAGTTCAAGAAACCATACTTTCCTGTTTTATACATTTCCAGTATCTAACATAAGACCTGACATACTACAGGCACTCAGTTGTATTTGTTGATAGGATGCATATTTTTTCATGAATGAATGACAGAATTTTCACACACATTAACTTATTTGAAATGTAGAAGAAGTCCTTTGAGTTAAGCCTTGTATATTATTATAATAACATTTTCAATGCATATTGGGAGCTTTATATGAATTAAAAATGCATTTGTATATATTAGCTCTCCTAATCCTAGTAGCAAACCTCTCTCATAGATAAGGTAGGTATTGTCATTTCAATTTACAAATGAGAAAGTAAAAAAACAGTAAATTTAGGTAAGCTTATCCAAAGCCATAGAACTAGTTGGGGGAAGATTACAACCCACCTCCAAATGGAGCTTTTTGATACCCAAAGAATGATTTCATTTTTTCTGCTTCCTCTATTTGCCGTCTACCCTTGCTTCTCTATCTCAATGTAGCTTCAACTTAGTGCATTTGATATCTAGAGGACTATAAGACTCAAAACCTTCTAGAAATACCAAGTGATCTTTCTTGAAGAGTACTAATAAAGCAACTGCATTATGTGGCATGGAGGGGAGGGATAAATTGGGAGATTGGGATTGACATATACACACTACTATATATAAAATAGATAACTAATAAGGACCTACTGTATAGTACAGGGATCTCTACTCATTACTTTGTAATGACCTATATGGGCAAACAATCTAAAAAGGAGTGAATATATGTATATGTATAACTGATTCACTTTATTGTACACCTGAAACTAACGCAACATTGTAAATCAACTATACTCCAATAAAAAATTTTTTTAAAAAACCTAACAAAAAAAAAATACAAGACGGTATTTCCAGCTGTGATATCTTGGACTAACTATTGTAGTGAAGTCCTTATCCAATGTCTTCAGAAAGATGTAATTAAAATCTTAGAGTCAGATTTGGAAGAAACCTTTGAATTTCAACTCCAGCCTCTAATCCCTGAATAAAATTTACAACAACATAACACTTTTTCTCAGATTTAAAATTAAAGAGATTAAAAAAAAATAAAAGCAATGGTTTTATCTGTTTTCTTTACTAGTGGAATTGTTATTTAACTTTAACTTTTAAAAAAATTGGTAATTGCTTGAACATGATCACTTAAGGGAAAAGGAAGTTATGTTGCATAAATATTGCCAGTGAAAACAATATATATTTTAGAGTGTGGAATACTTTCACATGTGTTTTCAGTTTTATAAACGGAAAACTCAGGTTTTTATTTCTTTATTTTACATGAATACCTCTAAGATTTTTCATAAGCTGGAAAAAGAGATGTTCTTATTCTGATTTGACCTTAGTTGTATAGAAACCACAACACTTTAATTATTATTTCATTACTTTTAATTTTAATTACTTTGAGAGATTTATTTTGTTGTTGTTAAAAATATAGCCAGTTTACAATAAGGACAAGAGCGTGGGTTTAGAGTGAGAGAAAATGTGTTTAAATTCTGACTATTGAATCTACTGCTCCTGTCATTGGACAATGCAATGAATCTTCTGAGACTGCATTTCCTTACCTGTAAAATGGAATTCTATTTTCCCTAGATTAGATCCCTTGTCGAATAAGCTCCTTGATAACATAAGCCAGGTCCTGTCTACCACTCTGTCCTTAGCACCAATGATACCTCTAGTGTCATGAAGATCAAGGGAAACAATGCCTTGCAAACACTGAAGTGATTTAAAAATCTAAGCTGTCATTCTTGTAATGGTATTTATTTCCATTTGGTGGAAAAGAAAGAAGAATCTATAAATTTGAGGCACTGTCTAGAGTGCTTGTTTTTTGTAAAAGGATTTTGAATATATAAAATGCTCACGATGTTTCTCTGCCATGAACATTCTTGTAGATGTATTTACGCATGGGCAGAAATTACTGTAAATTATAAACCAGGGTGGGAGTTTTTCTACATCATAGTGAAACTGGGTATTAGGGTAAGTGTACCTTCCATTGTACTTAATATTACCAAATTGGTCTTCAAAATTTTACACCAGTTCATATTTCCACCATCATTATATAAGAATTTCCTTTATATAATCTCTTCACAATGCTTGATATTCTCAGATTTTACTTTTTGTCGTTCTTATGTTTATGAAGTGACATCTAATTCATGCATTTATTTAACAAAAAATAATTGAACATCTACTATGTATCAAACATTATTCTAGGTGCTGGAGATACAGCAGTTTACGAAATAACATGTCTGTCTTTATGAAACTTGCATTCTAATGAGGAATGGGGACAGATTATAAACAAATAAAGAGATATATAAAACAGGTTAAGAAAAAAATGACTATGGAATTGGAATGCTATTTCATGCAAGGTGGTCAGGCAAAGCTGCTCTGGTGAGCTGATATTGGTAGAGAAATCCAACTAAGGTTGCCTGGTCCACGTTCCCTCAGCACTTACCGCTTATGTACATCTAATGGCTTCTTTACTGCAGCAATTGGTACTCTCACCTGTGGGTGTTCTCTGGCTACTGGGGTGTGCTAGCTTTACACGTGGGTTAGCCCAGGGGTGCTAGGGAGATAGCATCTGCAGAAGTAATCTTCAAGTAATGATGGATGAGAGAGTAGGTGGATAATGTCCCAGCTTCTTTGATCCACGTGTCTCTCAGAGGCCTCCAGGGGATCAGGGACTTACACAACCTGAATTGGTTTTCTTCACTTTTCTGTTCAAATAATTCATCTATCTGTTCTTCCTGGGACCACTTCCCAAATATACTACTGGCTCTGAAATCTGTGTCTTGGTGTTTTCTGTGGAGGGAACCTGATATAATATAGAAGTTAGCCATTTAGATATCTGAGGGAAGATAATTCCAGATTGCAAGAACAGCACTTTCAAAGGCTCATTGTCATTATCATGATTACCAATTTTAATATAATCAAAAATTTCAACAAAATCTTTTCCTTTATGGTTTGTGATTTTTAAGCCTTGTTTGGAATTATTTCTTTTTTTTTTTAACATCTTTATTGGAGTATAATTGCTTTACAATAGTGTGTTACTTTCTGCTTTATAACAAAGTGAATTAGTTATACATATACACATGTCCCCATATCTCTTCCCTCTTGCGTCTACCTCCCTCCCACCCTCCCTATCCCACCCCTCTAGGTGGTCACAAAACACAGAGCTGATCTCCCTGTGCTATGCGGCTGCTTCCCACTAGCTATCTATTTTATCTTTGTTAGTGTGTATATGTCCATGTCACTCTCCCACTTTGTCCCAGATTACCCTTCCCCCTTCCCGTATCAAGTCCATTCTCTACTAGGTCTGTCTCTTTATTCCTGTCTTGCCCCTATGTTCTTCATGAACACTTTTTTTTTTTTGCTTCCATATATATGTGTTAGCATACGGTATTTGTTTTTCTCTTTCTGACTTACTTCACTCTGTATGACAGACTCTAGGTCCATCCACCTAACTACAAATAACTCAATTTTGTTTCTTTTTATGGCTGAGCAACATTCCATTGTTATATATGTGCCACATCTTCTTTATCCATTCATCTGTTGATGGACACTTAGGTTGCTTCCATGTCCTGGCTAGTGTAAATAGAGCTCCAATGAATATTTTGGTACATGACTCTGTTTGAATTATGGTTTTCTCAAGGTATATGCCCAGTAGTGGTATTGCTGGGTCATATGGCAGTTCTACTTTTAGTTTTTTAAGGAACCTCCATACTATTCTCCATAGTGGCTGTATCAATTTACATTTCCACCAACAGTGCAAGAGGGTTCCCTTTTCTCCACACCCTCTCCAGCATTTATTGTTTGTAGATTTTTTGATGATGGCCATTTTGACCGGTGTGAGATGATATCTTATTGTAGTTTTGATTTGCATTTCTCTAATGATTAATGATGTTGAGCATTCTTTCATGTGTTTGTCGACAATCTGTATCTCTTTGGAGAAATGTCTATTTAGGTCTTCTGCCCATTTTTGGATTGGGTTGTTTGTTTTTTTGATATTGAGCTATATGAGCTGCTTGTAGATTTTGGATTAATACTTTGCCAGTTGCTTCATTTGCAAATATTTTCTCCCATTCTGAGGGTTGTCTTTTTGTCTTCTTTATGGTTTCCTTTGCTGTGCAAAAGCTTTTAAGTTTCATTAGGTCCAATTTGGTTATTTTTGTTTCTATTTCCATTTCTCTAGGAGGTGGGTCAAAAAGGATCCTGCTGTGATTTATGTCATAGAGTGTTCTGCCTATGTTTTCCTCTAAGAGTTTGATAGTGTCTTGCCTTACATTTAGGTCTTTAATCCATTTTGAGTTTATTTTCATGTATGGTGTTAAGGAGTGCTCTAAATTCATTCCTTTACATGTAGCTGTCCAGTTTTCTCAGCACCACTTATTGAAGAGGCTGTCTTTTCTCCACTATATATTCTTGCCTCCTTTATCAAAGATAAGGTGACCATATGTGCGTGGGTTTATCTCTGGGCTTTCTATCCTGTTCCATTGATCTATATTTCTGTTTTCGTGCCAGTACCATAATGTCTTGATTACTGTAACTTTGTAGTATAGTCTGAAGTCAGGGAGCCTGATTCCTCCAGCTCCGTTTTTCTTTCTCAAGATTGCTTTGGCTATTCAGGGTCTTTTGTGTTTCCATACAAATTGTGAAAATTTTTGTATTAGTTCTGTGAAAAGTGACAGTGGTAGTTTGATAGGGATTGAATTAAATATTTAGACTGCTTTGGGTAGTATAGTCATTTTCACAATATTGATTCTTCCAATCCAAGAACATGGTATATCTCTCCATCTATTTGTAGCATCTTTAATTTTTTCATCAGTGTCTTATAATTTTCTGCATACAGGTCTTTTGTCTCCTTAGGTAGGTTTATTCCTAGATATTTTATTCTTTTTGTTGCAATGGTAAATGGGAGTGTTTTCTTAATTTCACTTTTAGATTTTTCATCCTTAGTGTACAGGAATGCAAGAGATTTCTGTGCATTAATTTTGTATCCTGCTACTTTACCAAATTCATTGATTAGCTCTAGGAGTTTTCTGGTAGCATCTTTAGGATTCTCTATGTATAGTATCATGTCATCTGCAAACAGTGATAGCTTTACTTCTTCTTTTCTGATTTGGATTCCTTTTATTTCTTATTCTTCTCTGATTGCTGTGGCTAAAGTTTCCAAAACTATGTTGAATAATAGTGGTGAGAGTGGGCAACCTTGTCTTGTTCCTGATCTTAGTGGAAATGGTCTCAGTTTTTCACCATTGAGGATGATGTTGGCTGTAGGTTTGTCATATATGGCCGTTATATGTTGAGGAAAGTTCCCTCTATGCCCACTTTCTAGAGGGTTTTTATCATAAGTGGGTGTTGAATTTTGTCAAAAGCTTTCTCTGCATCTATTGAGATGATCATATGGTTTTTCTCCTTCGATTTGTTAATATGATGTATCACGTTGATAGTTTTGCATATACTGAAGAATACTTGCATTCCGGCGATAAACCCCACTTGATCATGGTATATGATCCTTTTAATGTGCTGTTGGATTCTGTTTGCTAGTATTTTGTTGAGAATTTTTGAATCTATGTTCATCAGTGATATTGGCCTGTACTTTTCTTTCTTTGTGACATCTTTGTCTGGTTTTGGTATCAGGGTGATGGTGGCCTCTTAGAATGAGTTTGGGAGTGATCCTCCCTCTGCTCTATTTTGGAAGAGTTTGAGAAGGATAGGTGTTAGCTCTTCTCTAAATGTTTGATAGATTTCGCCTGTGAAACCATCTCGTCCTGGGCTTTTGTTTGTTGGAGGATTATTCATCAAGTTTCAATTTCAGTGCTTGTGATTGGTCTGTTCATCTTTTCTATTTCTTCCTGGTTCAGTCTTGGAAGGTTGTGCATTTCTAAGAATTTGTCCATTTCTTCCAGGTTTTCCATTTTATTGGCATATAGTTGCTTGTAGTAATCTCTTATGATCCTTTGTATTTCTGCAGTGTCAGTTGTTACTTCTTTTTCATTTCTAATTCTATTGATTTGAGTCTTCTCCCTTTTTTTCTTGATGAGTCTGGCTAATGGTTTATCAATTTTGTTTATCTTCTCATCGAACCAGCTATTAGTTTTATTGATCTTTGCTATCGTTTCCTTCATTTCTTATTCATTTATTTCTGATCTGATCTTTATGATTTCTTTCCTTCTGCTAAATCTGGGGGTTTTTGTACTTCTTTCTCTAATTGCTTTAGGTGTAAGGTTAGGTTGTTTATTTGAGATGTTTCTTGTTTCTTAAGGTAGGATTGTTTTCCTATAAACGTCCCTCTTAGAACTGCTTTTGCTGCATCCCATAGGTTTTGGGTTGTCGTGTTTTCATTGTCATTTGTTTGTAGGTATTTTTTGATTTCCTCTTTGATTTCTTCAGTGATCTCTTGATCATTAATTAGTGTATTGTTTAGCCTCCATGTGACTGTATTTTATACACATTTTTTCTTGTAATTGATATCTAGTCTCATAGCGTTGTTGTTGGAAAAGATACTTGATATAATTTCAATTTTCTTAAATTTACCAAGGCTTGTTTTGTGACCCAAGATAAGATCTATCCTGGAGAATGTTCCATGAGTTCTTGAGAAGAACGTGTATTCTGTTGTTTTTGGGTGGAATGTCCTATAAATATCAATTAAGTCCATCTTGTTTAATGTATCATTTAAAGCTTGTGTTTCCTTATTTATTTTCACTTTGGATGATCTGTCCATTGGTGAAAGTGGGGTGTTAAAGTCCCCTACTATCATTGTGTTACTGTCGATTTCCCCTTTTATGGCTGTTAGGATTTGCCTTATGTATTGAGGTGCTCCTATGTTGGATGCAGAAATATTTACAATTGTCATATCTTCTTCTTGGATTGATCCCTTGATCATTATGCAGTGGCCTTCTTTGTCTCTTTTAATAGTCTTTGTTTTAAAGTCCATTTTGTCTGATATGAGAATTGCTACTCCAGCTTTTTTTGATTTCCATTTTCATGGAATATCCTTTTCCATCCCCTCACTTTCAATCTGTATGTGTCCCTAGGTCTGAAGTGGGTCTCTTTTAGACAGCATATATATGGGTCTTGTTTTTGTATCCATTTAGCCAGTCTGTGTCTTTTGGTTGGAGCATTTAATCCATTTACATTTAAGGTAATTATCGATATGTATGTTCCTATTACCATTTTCTTAATTGTTTTTGGTTTATTATTGTAGGTCTTTTCCTTCTCTTGTGTTTCCTGCCTAGTGAAGTTCCTTTAGCATTTGTTGTAAAGCTGGTTTGTTGGTGCTGAATTCTCTTAGCTTGTGCTTGTTGCTAAAGATTTTATTTTCTCTGTCAAATCTGAATGAGATCGTTGCTGCGTAGAGTAATCTTGGTTGTAGGTTTTTCTCCTTCATCACTTTAAATATGTCCTGCCAGTCCCTTCTGGCTTGCAATGTTTCTACTGAAAGATCAGCTGTTAACCTTATGGGGATCACCTTGTGTGTTATTTGTTGTTTTTCCCTTGCTGCTTTTAGTAATTTTTCTTCGTATTTAATTTTTGATAGTTTGATTAATATGTGACTTGGTGTGTGTCTCCTTGTATTTATCCTGTATGGCACTCTCTGTGCTTCCTGGACTTGATTGACTATTTCCTTTCCCATA
This sequence comes from Balaenoptera acutorostrata, assembly GCF_949987535.1. Taxonomy (NCBI): domain Eukaryota; kingdom Metazoa; phylum Chordata; class Mammalia; order Artiodactyla; family Balaenopteridae; genus Balaenoptera; species Balaenoptera acutorostrata. Next base: position 75,561,739 of record NC_080072.1, read on the forward strand.
TTAGGGAAGTTTTCAACCTTAATCTCTTCAAATATTTTCTCAGTCCCCTTCTTTTTCCCTTCTTCTCTGGGACCCCTATAATTTGAATGTTGGTACGTTTAATGTCCCAGAGGTCTCTGAGAGTGTCCTCAATTCTTTTCATTCTTTTTTCTTTATTCTGCTCTGCAATAGTTATTTCCACTATTTTATCTTCCAGGTCAGTTATCTCTTCTTCTGCCTCAGTTTTTCTGCTATTGATTCCTTCTAGAGAATTTTGAATTTCATTTATTGTGTTGTTCATCACTGTTTGTTTGCTCTTTTGTTCTTCTAGGTCCTTGTTAAAACTTTCTTTTATTTTCTCCATTCTATTTCCAAGATTTTG